>NC_064615.1:327532949-327868949 GCF_023898315.1 Schistocerca nitens
GCGGCCAAGATGCACGCGCTAACTCACGAAGGATGGAGTGAGGTCTGAAACAGGATTCGTAATGAATGTTATAAAGAAAAGTACGTAGCTCCTTGAATACTTAACTTTTAATACATCCTTGTATACATCGTTCTTGATGAGACATCTGGAGATTGTGGCGATACAAGTGAGACTCTTCAGATACAAGCTATCTAAGGCTAATGGCGCCTTGCTAGGTCGTAGACATGGACTTAGCTGAAGGCTATTCTAACTGTCTCTCGGCAAATGAGAGAAAGGCTTCGTCAGTGTAGTCGCTAGCAACGTCGTCGTACAACTGGGGCGAGTGCTAGTCCGTCTCTCGAGACCTGCCGTGTGGTGGCGCTCGATCTGCGATCCTGACAGTGGCGACACGCGGGTCCGACATGTACTAATGGACCGCGGCCGATTTAAGCTACCACCTAGCAAGTGTGGTGTCTGGCGGTGACACCACAGTTTGTTCTACCTGTCACAGAGAAGTGCATTTCTAATCATTTACACACCCAATGATGGTGCGTGCGGGTACAAAATTAAACTGACGTCCCACCATGTCTTCTGGGTGCTTCATTTTCTCTTTCTTTTCAGGCAATGTATCAGAGCATAGTATAATCCGTATGTAATAAGCTGCAACAACAGTACAGTTATGCAGAACAGAGTCGAGTGTTGTGAACTGTTTGTGATCTGCATGGTCTCTACATGCTTGGGTTGCCTAGGTCTAGTGGAGGACACAGGAGCCAGTGCTATAATGCTCGCTCAGTAAAGGTGGCGCGAGCTGCCGGCTACTGTGCCGAACACACACTGCAACCCCCTCTCCCCCTCCCCAATCACGGCCGCCTATCCTCCTCTTCCACGAGGACACACACTGTCCTCGTCTCCCTAACCCCTTTCTCTCTCTTCCACGCAGCGTTGCAGAAGCCGGAGCCGACCACAAGGGACGCAAATGCTTGCCGGTGCGGCTCCGGAATTCGCAATTAGCCGATGACATGCGGCCACTGTTCGGGCGAGAGGGGACGCGCGTACCACAAAGGTAGATAATGGAAAGGGGATCTGCGAGGGAGGGAGGCGGCATGGAATGGTTTCCCACTGCTCTGTCCTCAGCCTGAGATGTAATCCTGCGGACTCTATACCTACATTCCGCGGCGGCGCCC
This sequence comes from Schistocerca nitens, assembly GCF_023898315.1. Classification (NCBI taxonomy): domain Eukaryota; kingdom Metazoa; phylum Arthropoda; class Insecta; order Orthoptera; family Acrididae; genus Schistocerca; species Schistocerca nitens. The sequence goes on from NC_064615.1 coordinate 327,534,113, forward strand.
TTATGGCGGATAATACACTTTGTTTTGGCGCACGGTGGCTCTGGCATTCAGTCTACAGAAACACCTTGCGCTGTTGCAGATATCCACTGGGGGCCGAACCGCACAATAACCCTGGGTTCAGTGTGGGGCGGCGGTGGGGTGGGTGGACTGCTGTGGTCTGGTATGGGATTGTGAACCACTGATGGCTAAGGCGGGACGAAGCCTCTCCGTCGTTTCTAGGTCCCCAGTTCAATACATACAATACACAATGTAGTAATTTATTGATCTATAAATTACGACGTCAACTGTTTTCTATTCTACTAATATTGTACAAACAAACAAAATTACATTTTTCCAAATTAAATCCACTGAAAATGCTTTACTGCAAATGATAAAATACGTTAGGAGCAAATAAAGTACACTGCAGCCGAAAACGCAACTTCTTTTATGTTCAGTCATGCATTTCTAACGGTTTTTTCATATTTTTGTGCAACATTTGTACGGCCGCACGACTAGACTGGCATACCAGTACCCTGCGCAGTGGTACATAAACAAAGTTTTGTTTATGTACCGCTATGCAGGGTTATGAATAAAATCAAGACAACGTTAGGTAACAGAACATCACCACTTTCATATATCTGAACAGCGAACACTAGGAAAATTCTCAGGAGACGTGAGTGGTATCTGCGTTTGGAGCAACATCTTGTAGCCCATGATAGCACTGTCCTTGTAAAGGTTAGTAGGTACAATTCACTGTACAGACTAATTACTGCAGTTCCTTGTCGCAGATCCCTTGTGGCAGACCTTTTCACCGTTTCATACATAGAACTGTGTCCGCATTTACATTTGCTTCAAGAAAAGTAGAAAAATGGAAGTTGAGTCGCGTGCTATGCTTCTGAAAAACTGTCCTTATGTGGAACTAGGAAAGCTGCATCAATGATGAAGTAGTTTTTCGGATAACGCTTTATTTTTTGACCATCCCGTACCACACGTTTCCATTCCATGTATGCTGACTGTCAGCCTGACGGAGCCAATGGGGGGCTGTCAACAGAGCAACAGCGCATGTTTCAGCGGTTCACCTGGCCATGACTGGTAAATGCGGCTTCATCACTACGCAAGATAAATGATACATCTGGAGAATCCTGTCTTAATGTGCATGTGCAAATGGTTCAAATAGCTCTGAGCACTATGGGACTTAACTTCTGAGGTCATCAGTCCCCTAGAACTTAGAACTACTTAAACCTAACTAACCTAAGGACATCACACACATCCATACGCGAGGCAGGATTCGAACCTGCGACCACAGCGGTCGCGCGGTTCCAGACTGTAGCTCCTAGAACCACTCAGCCACTTCGGCCGGCGTGCGTGTACAGAAGTTAACAAGACTCTCAAAATTGTTTCCATGCAGTTCTTCACGGAGAGAGACGTGATATGTATGGAACCTATGGCGATCGTAGGTTACTTGCCTGACTCATGCTACTTCCTCGCGCAATTGTGCGGGAGCTAACGTGCGGATCAACTGCAATAGCAGCAAGAACATTAATTACCCACTCTTCAGTCGTCACTTGTTTTGTTCTGTACGTTGTCTAGGTGCTGCATTACCACTTACACGTAACTGGCTCAAAAGCTTTATAAATAACTGTCGAGATGGTTGACGTCTATTGGGATGTCTTTCCGCATACACCGTACAAGAACGAACTCCATTCTTCCTACACTCTCCATACACTGTGAGCATGTTGACTTTTTCTGCATTGGTGAATCCCATCCTCCTCTCACAACCTACTGCTTAGACCAGGGGCGGGCAAACGTTGCACGCGGCTCATGAGCGCACAGCGCTGCACGTGTGCTGCTCGCGTGCAGCCGTCGACCGGGGCTGTGGCGACAGCCGGCAGGTTGCGGCAGTGTAGTGCCAGGCTAAGCTGCAGACGTTGATGCGAAGCGAGCACTATGTAGTGAACGTTGTATTTCAAGAAAGGGAGAAGTGGAGATTTGCTATCTTTTAAAAAGTAATGGGAGAATCACTTTCTCTTTGAGCAAAAACGTGAAAATTCGAAATGTTTAATATGTGGCAGCATTCTCGCTGGTCAACAGAAGTTTAGTATTGAAGGCCATTTTAATAAATTTCACAAGGACGAGTACAATTTATTGTCGGATTCTGAGCGGATGGGGAATTGACTGAGCTTAAGAACAGCGATCTGAATCTGTCGTAGTTGGCCGGCCGGAGTGGCCGAGCGGTTCTAGGCACTACAGTCTGGAACCGCGCGACCGCTATGGTCGCAGGTTCGAATCCTGCCTCGGGCATGGATGTGTGTGATGTCCTTAGGTTAGTTAGGTTTAAGTAGTTCTAAGTTCTAGGGGACTGATGACCGCAGCAGTTAAGTCCCATAGTGCTCAGAGCCATTTGAATTTGTCGTAGTTGCTGTTGTCACGAGAGATCTGCGACTTCCTCTCGTCATGTCTCTCATCTAACTGATTGAAAATTTTATGGAGCACTGTTTTCAAGTTGTCAGGACGACAACAATAATAGCCCAGCGGTATTTGCAAGTTATAAGGCTGCGCTTAATATAGCGAGACCTGGAAAACCATTTGCTGAATTAATAAGTCTCGGTTAAGAGCAAACATCAGTGATGAAAATTTACGTAACTGTTTGTGTTTGTCTGTATGTAGAAATTTTGTTCCAGATATTAAACGTATTGTAAACTCTACCTGTGATAATTAAATAAAACGTATGGTAGGTAATAGGTACTCTTTCAAACCATGATTTCCTTCAAGCACTCCTACTAACCTTATTCGTTCACTCAATAAAGCAAGCTAGGAAACAAAACGCATTACAGAGGAAGGAGCGGAAAGAAGGTATGGTGGGGATGGGAGATAAGCGGGTGGCCAGCTTGCCCCTGTGTGCACGCGGAACACCTGTTAACTGCACGCGTGCAAGTGCACCGTACATGTGCAGGATTCCTGCCCGCCCCTGGCTTAGACTGTCACACTCTAAAAAGTCTTCAAATTACGATATCTCGTAAACGAGCACTATAATCCTGCAACAAACACCACCGACATTCTAATTTACAGTACTTTTAGTTTATTAATGTCAGTAGCCATTGTTCCACTTAAAAACTGTATGTTTTCACAAAAATGCTGTTTCTAAGTATTATTACAATATATTTATCTCCTAACAATACGAGCCCCTGACTACAAATCGATTCTGTGAGAAGCACTCATCAATAGCACTTTCGATTTGCGCAATATTTACGGTGCCAATTTTAGGCCGTTCACCCTGTATAAGTAAGTCAGTCACAAACTGATTCTGTTAGGGTTTCGTGTAATGATAGCTAATATTTGCAGTTTGAATGTAAGATCGTTTCCTGTTCGAATCTATCACCGTTCTTGAGTAGCGTGCGTTATAGTACTGATTTAAGTTACACGTTGGGTACGGAATGAGAAAGGAGTCCGGACCTGTTGCGCTCCTGTCACTTAACACCCTTTCACTTTCTGTAATGGATACAGCACCACAACGTATTCGCCCAAGACAGAGATGGGACTTGAGAAAATCCGATTTCGCAGGGCACAATAAGTATGTCAAGAGAATCCTCCAGCCCAAGATAAAAAATGGAGAGATGGGGAGGATTACAGCAGTATCATAAATGTCACTGAAACTCTACAGAAGGAAATGTAAAAGAGAAGAAACCGTCCTTCAAAGCAGAAGCTATCTGTGAGAAGTTTATTCCCGAGCTGTGTCCCATAAATAGCAATCTCTTGGAGTACATAATATCATTAAACTATATATTCCAAATTTTCATTCTGGCTACACGAAAATAAATGCTGAGTAACGGAAAGAAGTGCAAATCACAAATTTTTCCCTTCAGTTGTAGATTGTACTAGCATACAATATGATATCAAATTGTTCCTGAAGTAGTGCATTACCGTTACAGTGATGTAGTTTTTAAATTAATTGACAGTTTTTGGCTTACCACTAGATAAAAGAATTTTAAAATTAATAAATCAATGTTGGTCGAACTGCAAAATTCCACACCCTTCGTGTACAGCAGAAGTAATCTCTCTTTTCAAAGAAGGGGAACATAATGACTGTACAAACTATTGTGGCTAAGTCTTCTACACACTAGCTACAAACTGTACTCAAATATCATCAATAACCGCATTAAGAATATCACAGAAGCTGTTATTTCTCAAGAATAAAATTGATTTAGATCAGACCGTTCATGTACAGACAACATGTTTGTAATTAAAAACACCAAGGGAAACACAGAGAATTTAATACAGAAACCCATGTGGCCTTTATCGATCAAGAGAATGCTGTTGACCATGTGAGCCGTGATAGCCTATGGAAGATTATGTCTGAATGTGGATATCATTATCAACTATTAGAGGGGGCCTGCCGGAGTGGCCGTGCGGTTCTAGGCGCTACAGTCTGGAACCGCGAGACCGCTGCGGTCGCAGGTTCGAATCCTGCCTCGGGCATGTATGTGTGTGGTGTCCTTAGGTTAGTTAGGTTTAAGTAGTTCTAAGTTCTAGGGGACTGATGATCTCAGAAGTTAAGTCCCATAGTGCTCAGAGCCATTTGAACCATTTGAACGTAATAGAGGTACTAGAATCTTTACAAAACTAAGCGCATTGTAATAAACACACGATAATTTTAGATTTGGTATTAATTTAAAATAATGTGACTGGTAGCTGCGCAAAGCAAATACTTTATGGCCTTAGAAGTTCAGAAAATTCCCAATTTCTGTGTCAGGATCACATAGGTTTCCTGGGAATGGTTTTTACTTAGTGTCATGTTCAATGTTATAATGTAACGTAGTGTTTAGATTAGATTAGATTAGATTAGATTAGATTTACTTTCATTCCAATCGATCCGTAGTGAGGAGGTCCTCCAGGATGTGCAACATGTCAGAAAAACAACAATACATGACAAATATTTACAATTAAAACAAATAAGCTAATGTACCATTGCACAGGTCCCAAGTGGAATGATCGTCATTTTTTAATGAACACTAAGAGTAATTTTACAAATACTAATGCACTGAATTTAAAATAAAAAAGTTTTTTATTTATTTATAAGGTAATACAACTACTGTAATACTTATTTACAATGTAACGGGTGGTTTGTCAAAGATTGTAGGAATACATTGAATCCGGCGGTTTACTAAAGTATGTCGTCGTTCTGACGACATATACTAGTAAAATTTTGACTCATACACAAAACTTAGGTCCTGCACTGTCAATCAACTTTATGCAATTGACATTTCCATATTCATGTATAAATTCAAATGCATACTTCTTTCGTAAATGAAGTAAAATTCTGTAATATAGCGTTAGTGATAGAAATTGTGACTTTTGGTATTTGTTATCGGTAGGTATGGGATAATCGGTTCTGTAATTTTAAATCGTTGAATTAAAACTGTTTTGATTACTGTACTGGAACGTAAACATATGCGAGCAATTATGACTATAATGTTGGTGAAAACAAAATATGTAAAAAGGAATCAGGAATACCAACTGCAGAAAAATGAAAATTATTAATTCAAAATTAATTTGTTATAATAAAATAACATAACTGTAATCAAAATCTACATATATTTTAGAGTAATATTTCTGTAAAGCTTTGAATTTATCAATTTTCTGTATTTTGGCGCCATTACTCTCAGGGCGCCAACTGACACGACCTACTAATTGCGGAGGGCTTAAAATGTAAAGATGTGAGACAGAACTCATGGTTTATGTACGGCTTAAAGTAAAAATGTGAAATTATTCGAGCACCCGATGTTGTAACTTCCGGCTGAATAATTTTCAGCAAAAACGAATATGAAGATTTCCGTAACATGCATATTAATTTAAAAGATACAATTAGAACCTGTTTTTTCCCAATTTTGCATCTTTAGGTAGTTACTGGGAAAATGGAGAAAAATTCAACGCTAGTTTCAAGAATGCAGGTGATAAAATGATTGTAGAAGAGAGATCAAAAAGTTTCCATTTGAGGGTATTACTGCACCGGATGTGCAATGTAGCGCGACTGCGATGCGCGTATATAGACACCAACGTGTAGGCAAGCGATTATTGTAGCATTCGCGTGTTTCCGACGTGCGTGCGGTAAATGCAAAAACGTGAACTAGGGCGACGTTATTACCAAATGCGTCGAAACGGGAGCAACGTGCTGTTTTTTTCTTTCTTGGCTGCCGAAGGACAAACACCGGTGGACATCCACTGGAGAATGAAGACTGTCTACGGGGCAGCATCTCTGTCGAAAACCATCGTTGTAGTGCACCAAGGGGTGCTGCTGCTTCATGATGACGCGCTTCCCCACATCGGAAGTGACGTAACCCAGAAGTTCTGCCAACTCCAGTGGGACACACTCGAACACCCGCTTTATGGTCCTGATCTCTCTCTTCAGTGCCTTAAACATGGAGGCGCGACGATTCCTGTCTGACGAGGATGTGTAGCAGGCAGTTACGGATTTCTGCACGCAGCAGGACACGGTGTTTTATCAAACGGGTATCTCCAATTTGGTGTATCGGTCATATGATTTCCTCAATGCTAAAGGCGATGTTTCCTAATTGGCATACCGATTTTGAACTGTACGGCATCCGAATGGAAACTTTTTGATCGCCCCTTATATTTTAACCTGAAGGAGTATTTTACTGGTATCCACGACGATCAACTGAGAAGTGAATTGTCATTACAGTGTGTGATCGAATGATGTATTTCGTAACCTATTAATATAAAATTATTTTTGCCCTTGGATCGTCTTGTATGTTGGCATCAGTATACCCCTAAACACTTATAGTATGACAAAGAGGTGAGTCAGACCTGGGTTAAATTTTCTTGGTGGACCGGTGACCATTGGTCTTATACAGGGGCCAACTTCAGAGTGCTTTTAAGCGGGTTTCCACACTCGTTGAGGCAGATGCTGGGCTGGTCCCAATCTGTCCACCACAGAAAATATGACCCACAAAGAGCTAAAATACGATCACACATGAAACGAAGTTTGCACGATTCACAGACAGAGAGTGCAGACGAACAGACGATTCCTCGCCCTTGGGTTACCTGACGACTGTGGAGACAAGAACGGCATGCGGCCACAAATTTAAAAATAATATAAATGTGGCAAATGAAAAAAAAAACGACGAGATGAATGCTGAGAGAGACAGACAGAGAGAGAGAGAGAGAGAGAGAGAGAGAGAGAGAGAGAGAGAGAGAGAGGAGAGAATTGTTCCTATTTAATACCGTACGTATTTACCTTCTTTTGTACTGTTACTGTTTGAGTGGCTATCTATCTGGTCCTGAGGTGGCTTTCGGTATTTGTAATAGGCCTACAAGTTCATTTACCCACAACTCTGTTGTCGCATGTCGAACGGGCGTTTCATTACGCATCTGTTGCTCACCATTGATTACGTTTTACGTTGATGGACCTTTAGAAAGTCGTTCACAATTTAAATTCAAACGCAGGTAGTGCGCTTTTAAATGTATTTTTTTCTTTTTTAATTCAGTCTGCGCAGCAGTGCGAATTAACTACCACGCAATACGACAGAAGATATTTATCTATACACATGACTGACAAGCCGATTTACGCACGTAAATATCGCAGTAACTCTTTCTCTGAATGATACAAAATTGAAAGCGGAGTTTCCGATGGGTAGAACGTGAGTGTGCGACCCAGAAAAACTTGATGAACATCGGCAGAGACGAAGTACGGCTGAAAGCTTCAATGAAAGTCCTTGAATTAAATACTGTGCCGGACTAATTTGAATCTGTTTTGTGAATTGAACTCATATAATTACACTTTCAACCAGTTTCTGTGTGTAACGAGAACGTGTATTTGACAATGGAAGTCGCACAGAACAGCTACACGAAACGGGAGGAATAAGACTAGAGCTTGATCTTCTCTGCCGGCTTGCAACGTTTCCAACTTGACAGCATGGGCTAAGGCAGTCCTAATATGAAAGTAGAATATTACACTGCGTTTTATCGTATTTGTAACTGTGGAAATGGACTCTTCGTTTCCTTCTGCAATTACTGTAGACATAGCGTGGTACGGTATTGCAGAATCGTGGAGTTTTGTGCCCTATACCGCGCACTTAACGGTATGGTTCTAATCTTAACCCACATGGACGTATCGGGAGGTTGGATGAGGGTATAAATACATTAAGAATGGGTAGTCATTGACTACGTAGGAACTATTAAGTGACGGAAACATGTCACTCAGTGGTCTGCATTTACACATATTGTCTGATACATGTTGTCGTAATACATCAAAAAGAAAGACTTTTGTCACGAAATTTGTTTATAAAGCAGATCTTCAACCCAGCCTCAGAGAAATAATAGGAATTATTTTCTAAGAAACAAATACGAGTACATATACTGAATCTAAGGAGAGCACTAAACTAAAGTCAGTGCACGTGTTTTCCATTCTGAAGAATAAGTCGCAAATAGAAATTGTACTGATTTTTACAAAAGTATCGTGAAGCTCTTAACCCTGTCCAAAGGCCCTGGCGACCCCAACGGTACGGACTGAGTGCTGTGTCATCCTCTTCCTTCATTGGATGTGATAAGGAGAGCCGCGGGGTCGGCACACAGCTCTCCAAGCCATCGTCAGTTTTCGTGACCTGGAGCCGCTGATACTCGGTCAGGTAGCTCCTCAACTGACATCACGAGACAGTGTCTGCGTTCCAGTCCTCCCACCAAGTAAGAATCCCGGGCGGTATCGGGAATCGAATCTGTGTCCTCTGGGTGGTAGGCAGCCGCGCTGACCACTCAGCTAGTAAGGCAGACTGACAATCCTAAAGCATCTACACAAAAATGACCTGAATAAAAGTGGCCTTTATCCCTAGAACGATCGATGCAGACGGATTTCTATCAGCTTTACTATATGTGACACCTATAATTCCCAAATTATCATGTAGAGTGAGCTGACGAAAGTCATGGGATAGCCATATGGACACAAATAACTGGCGGCAGAATCGTGTACGCAGGTATAAAAGGGCAGTACATTGGAGGAACTGTCATTTGTACCCAGGTGATTCACGTGAAAAGATTTCCAAGGTTGGGGGTTGGGTTTGGTTGTTTGGGGGAGGAGAACAGACAGCGAGGTCATCGGTCTCATGAGATTATGGAAGGATGGGGAAGGATGTCGGCTGTGCCCTGTCAAAGGAACCATCCCGGCATTTGCCTGGAGTGATTTAGGGAAATCACAGAAAACCTAAATCAGGATGTCTGGACGCGGGATTGAACCGTCGTCCTCCCGAATGCGAGTCCAGTGTGATAACCACTGCACCACCTCGCTCTGTCGATTTCCGAAGTGATTATGACTGTACGACGGGAGTTAACAGTCTTTGAACGCGGAATCGTGGTTGGAACTAGACGCATGGGACATTACATTTCGGAAATCGTTGGACAATTCAATATTCCGAGATCCACAATGTCAAGATTGTGCCGAGAATACCAGATTTCAGGCGTTACCTCTTACCACGGAGAACGGAGTGGTCGACGTGCTCCACTGAACGACCGAGAACAGCGGAGTTTGCGTAGAGTTGCCAGTACTAATAGACAGCTTGCACTGCATGAAATAATCTCAGAAGCCAATGTAGGACGTAGGTCGAACGTATCCGTTAGGACAGCTCGGTGAAATTTGTCGGTAATGGGCTATGCAGCAGACAATCTACCCGAGTACCTTTACTAACAGAAACGACTTCGGCTGCAGCGTCTCTCCTCGTCTCATTTTTATATCCCGCCTGGAAGGCGGCGCATGGGTCTGCTCCTGTAAACTGAAGGGTAGGCCGAATGTAGGAAGTGAGTATTAGCAGGAAAAGGTGAAATGCTTAGGTACTGCGTATAGGTTTTACAAGTTTACTATAGTCATAATCAGGGTTACATTAGGCTTACGTAACTTTGGCTGAGATGAGCACGTAGGTGCGGAGCTGTACAGGGGTCAACGCTAAGAGCTACTAGTAGCGAGACAAACTATCATTGAAGTAACTGAAGTAATTAAGTCTATAATGACTAGCCCCCTATGAAGTAAAAGCTAAGTTGCTTGGTCGTCGGCTCGGAATCAGATGGGCAGAATCTGGAGCGGCACTCGTAGAGCTGCACAGCGCCGGCTAGAGGGGGCTGTCGTCGGTGTCGGTGTCGTAGTGCCAACCTAAGAACTTGTACCTAAGCCGTGGCATCGTAGCTATCGATACCACATCCAAGACTATATCGACTGAAATTAGAATTATATTAATACCTTCAGCTGCCAACGGGGACAGATGAAAATGTGTGCCCCGACCGAGACTCGAACCCGGGATCTCCTGCTTACATGGCAGACGCTCTATTCATCTGAGCCACCGAGGGCACAGAAGATAGAGCGACTGGAGGGACTATCTCGCGCACGTCTCCCGAGAGACCCACATTCTCATCTTGTATGTCCACACACTACATTCGTAGTGTCCCACCCCAACACACTCATTACTCGTGGAAGACAATCTTACCAAGTCCCGTAAGAGTTCGAGGAATATGTGTGCTTCCGCACAGAAGAAGGTCATGGCCGGTATTGCCAGAACTATATACTTATATGGATATGGTGTCTGTTCATAATAGTGTGCCGGCCGCGGTGGTCTAGCGGTTCTAGGCGCTCAGTCAGGAACCGCGCGACTGCTACGGTCGCAGGTTCGAATCCTGCCACGGGCATGGATGTGTGTGATGTCCTTAGGTTAGTTAGGTTTAAGTAGTTCTAAGTTCTAGGGGACTTATGACCACAGATGTTGAGTCCCATAGTGCTCAGAGCCATTTTTTTTTTTTCATAATAGTGTGTGCTGTGTTTACATGGAACGGACTGGAACCTCTGGTCCAACTGATCATTGACGGTGTAACCTCCCCACAAAATAAAATAAATAATATAAATAATATCCTCATTTAGTGTAACCTCAAAACAGAAAAATTCCTAAACTTCTCATAAGTAAAAATTATAATTATGTCGTTCACATTCAGTGTAACTACCCAACAAAAAATAAATTCAGTAACCTGGTAATAATACAATGTAACTAACCTCTCAATTAAATTGTCGCTCACTTATAATTTTTCAATAATTGACTGTGAATTTAACCTGGTAAATTTTGGAAGTCAGCAGTGCTGCGTCATGGCCCTGAAACATCATTCTGAATAAAAAAAAAAGAAAAATCCTTACCTCAATGAAGACGCCGGATAACGCATATATCTGCTCTTACAATAATTTTTTCTGGCACAGCCCTGTGCTATGCTAGCCGATAGATTTGTCATTTATGAAAGGAAACAACTGATTTTTCTTTTGCAATAATCGGGATGATAATGGATTGGAGAAATAAGTAAATTCTTTAAATTGAAATGAATGGTTGTTAAAAGTTATTTTTTTATGAGAAAGATTATTATTAGGACATTTTTTTAAAACATTTACATGGGACTTGAGATAACAATACTACATGTGCGCGAGGCTGCTGTTTACCTTATACAATAATGCTCAGGCTCCGGCATCGCTGCACCACGACCGGCCCAGCCAACACGATACACCAGACCAGACTACTCGCTAGCAACAACTTACTGCTACAGCTACACAGTTCCTACTGCAGTCAACACTGCTCTCTGGTCTGAGATTCTCTTATACCTTACATATCGCAGGCAGCGCGTGAGCAATACATCGAAATTACATCTGCTCGGACCTCTTCCAACGGGAAACTTGGAGACCATTTGCGGCTGTACATGTCTTTCGTGTTCCCAAGCAACGATGCTATTTTTATGGACGACAAAGCGCCATGTCAGGGGCCCACAATTGTTCACGGTTGGTCTGGAGAACGTTCTGGACATTTCTAACGAATAATTTGGTCATGCAGGTCGCCTGACAGGAATCCGTCGATCATTTATGGGACATAATTGAGACGTCGGCTCGTGCACAAAATCCTGCAGTGGCAAGCGTTTCTCAATTATGAACGGATATAAAGGCAGCATAGTTCAGTATTTCTGCTGGGGATTTCCAACGACTTGTCGAGTCCATGGCTCGTCGTGCTGCTTTCCTACACCGGGAAAAAGGAGATCTGACACGGTATTAGGAGGTGTCCTATCAATTTTTTGTCACCTCAAACTAATGTATCACATAGTATTTCGTCGTAACAAATTATAAAAATGAATAGACATTCCTGACTCATAACATCCACAGAAGACAACAAAGTGAACACTGTAAAGAAAATTTGTTTGCAGGGCTTACAAAGTCATATTACCCTACAGCTGTTCATGTTATGCGATGTGAACTCAATCAGCTCCTGGAGGGCGAATGTCCAATCACGCCGCTTACCCACTCAGACGCGTGATTCCTTTAAGAACTTAGTTCGTCCTAGTGGCAAAGTATATACATTGTCTTACAAGAAAGTTAATCACCCAGAAGACATGGAGGGATGTCAATGTAACCTCGTAAACAAACACATAGTTGGCGGGTACACAAATGCGTAGTTACAATTCTCTGTAACAGGTAGAACGGCCACCAGAGTTGTTGGTGTTCAGCATTGTTACCAATCGTGGTGTTCGCCCCCGGATAGTTGAGTGGCCAGCGTGACAGAATGTCAATCCTAAGTGCGCGGATTCGATTCCCTTCTGGGTAGGAGATTGTCTGTGCTCAGGGACTGGGTGTTGTTTTGTCCTAATCATCATCATTTCATCCCTACCGACGCGCAAGGCGCCGAAGTGGCGTAAAATCGAAAGACTTGCATCCGGCGAACGGTCTACCCGACGGAAGGCATACTCACACGACATTTATTTACAAAGCGCGGTGCGCTATAGTACTATAAGGGGGCCTAAACAACACCAGACATTGTGTGATCATTGTCAAGGACACGCAGACGCCGCGTACTTATGTGACACAGCGTAATCGGCATCTGCCAGAATTTGAAAGCGGCCTCAGTTGTTCGGATGGTCGAATCATACAATATACAGATTTGTGGGGCATTAGGGTGTGACAGTGGCGAGATTGTACGGGAACAGGAGGCCACGCACATTCGTCGTCAAGGTTCCGATGGGCAACGTCTGACCACCACGAGGTATGATCTCGGTATTGTGCACCAAGCATATCGTAACAATGTCAAAGTAATGGACCCCCGCAACATTGTGTGTGTTCCCGCGCCATCGGTCGGTGGCTAGCAGCAGCCGTAGAAGGAAATTACCATACCGTGTGTAGGCTGCCATTAACACAGCACAAATGGCTGCGCAGAGAGTGTTGAATGATGAATGGCATCGCACTGAGTTCAGCGACGACTCTCAGTCTGCACTGCCCGAGGTAACAATCATCGGTGCATATTGCGGCCACTTTGACGTCCCACTTTTCCATTGTTTTGGAGAGGCACGGCAGTGTGACTCTTGCCACTACTGTATGGGGAGCCATGGGATATTACTTCAGGTCACTGCTGGTGGTGACTGAGGTAAGTCTGTCGACAAAAACATACGTCACGGTCATCCCCTCACGCGAAAGAATCGTGGTGCCATTTTTCAGCAGGATAACGCTCATGGCAAATGGCTCTGAGCACTATGGGACTCAACTGCTGTGGTCATAAGTCCCCCACAATTTAGAACTACTTAAACCTAACCAACCTAAGGACATCACACACATCCATGCCCGAGTCAGGGTTCGAACCTGCGACCGTAGCAGTCGCACGATTCCGGACTGTGCGCCTAGAACCGCGAGACCAGCGCGGCCGGCGATAACGCTCATCCACACATACCATGTGACTACGGGATTATGAGGTAAGTCAGTGGCCAGAAAGATACCCATATATGTCCGCGATGTACCGTATATGGGACCTGTTCGAGTAGCTTCGTCCCAGTGCCAGCATCCAGGTTTGCAAGGGCGAGCTACAACAGTTGTGGACCAGATTGCCTCAGGAGAGCATACCACGTCTTTTTATAACCTTCCCCAACCGAATCACTGTATACATTCAGGCCAGAGGAGGTGCAACGTCATAGTGGTAAGTGACTTCACACCGACTTGAGACTCTCAGGGACGTAATCCATAAACTCACCACAAGACTATACAGAAACTCCAGACATTCGCAGGACCCGTTTATTCTGAATCTGGGGAACCACAACCATAGATGGAAACATAAAAGACCAAAAGACATACTTGTAAGGGCCTAACATCTATGGCCAAGTACACGCAAACTCAACGGTACAGGTGAGCCCCTGTTAATCAGACACCATTACTGGATATCCAGCTGGAACACACTTGCCGAATAACTGGCACCACGCAGGGAAGCCGTACCGTACACTGCGTGCAGACAAGCTCCACACCCCCCCCCCCACACAGTGAGATGATCTATGGCCGATCTCCCACTACTATATAACGATCTTGATTGTTCCAGAAATGCAGCTGCAGCAACTGGGATACATCGCCATCGCTTGCCACGGTAATGGTGCATGATACCCATACCAACAAACCCAACCTTGCATGAACTATCGCAGATAGTAAGCCACTACTGCTCTTACTACCCATCCCACTGTCGCAGAGGTTTTTTTTTCCCACGGCACGAGCCTTGGCACTTTTTTCCCTCTGTCTTCAAATTGCTACCCTCATTCGCGTTTCCTCCACTGTCTGTCACCTGATGGACCGTGTTAATGTGTAGTCTTACCCAGACGCACGGATAACATCACAGCCCGGCATTCTGTGATCCACCTATTAGATAACTAACATGTTGACGAAGGTGACAGTAGAACTTTTGGTTTGGACACCACGTTGGTGCGGGCGTGGAGGGGCCCCATCTCTTTGTACTGCCTAGTTCATTGTAAATTTGAGTCGAGTTTGTAACCACTAAAATAACATCTCATACCCTCTCAACCAGTGAAGTTTCGTATCGTTTCCTCCTCCCCTTCTACGTACATTACTTTTCTTGTCACGCTGTGTACTTGAGGCATAACTTAGCGAGGAAATAACCCATTAAGCATCGATTTATGCGTGTTTTAAGCATGTGCGAAGCGATGAAAGGAGTAAAGAATAGACTGGACCCCTTACACTACAATTTTCTGATTAGATTCCTTATTTCGATCTTAGGTAAAAAATAATTTGAATTGTTTATCTGAACGTTTAAGCAATTTTTAGCAGTCGTACAGGGGAAAGTGTTGTATCAGAGGCCTAGAGTACCAAGAAAACTGATCCAATTAGGGCCATCAGCCTTTTCTTCAAAAAATGTTCAAATGTGTGTGAAATCTTATGGGACTTAACTGCTAAGACCATCAGTCCCTAAGCTTACACACTACTTAACCTAAATTATCCTAAGGACAAACACACACATACCCATGCCCGAGGGAGGACTCGAACCTCTGCCGGGACCAGCCGCACAGTTCATGACTGCAGCATCTAAGACCGCTTTTTTTTTTTTTTTTTTTTTGTTCGTTGCATCTGCTCGGGCCGGACGTCGTAAGACATCCGTTTAAGTTCGTTGTTGATCGATTAGCTCAGTTTTTTTATTACAGAGGGCTGCTAACCCTCTGACGGAACACGCTGAGCTACCGTGCCGGCTGTCCGCTCTGCTAATCCCGCGCGGCAGCCTTTTCTTACATCTGACTAGGGTTTCACACATAAGTACTTTGTTTTATATCACAGTTACCTAAGAAACAACAATTTTAATGTGACTAATAGTATTAAAGTGATTTGAGTGTCTGTAGAGACAATGTGAGTACTCAATACTGACTATGAACTAACAAAGCTAATACTGACAGTAGTTGTACTACTGCTGGTGCTGCCGATAGTAATAATAATAATAATAATAATAATAATAATAATAATAATAATACAATAATAATACAACAACATAATAATAATACAACAAATATACAAAAGAAAACAGGAGAAAAAATTGAAAAATACATCCAACTGGCTGAGGAAGTCAAGGACATGTGGCATCAGGATAAAGTTGACATTATACCAATTATACTATCAACTACAGGAGTCATACCACACAATATCCACCAGTACATCAATGCAATACAGCTACATCCAAACTTATATATACAACTACAGAAATCTGTAATTATTGACACTTGTTCAATTACCCGAAAGTTCCTAAATGCAATGTAACATATACCGTACAGTTAAAAGGAAGTCACGCTTGATCAAGGTCCGCGTCACCTTCCATTTTTAACCAGACATAACGTCTGAGACAAGAAAGAAATAATAATAATAATAATAATAATAATAATCAGTAGTAGTAGTAGTAGTAGTAGCAGCAGCAGGCATGACCATAATAATAATAATGATAGTGGTAAATCCTGTTTTATGGTCGGTGACCAGTGACCCATTTTAGAATCGCGTGAAGAAACGCGCGCTAGGGACCACTGTAAGCAGTTTACGTCATTTTCTACAGTTTTTTGTTGTTGAGTAGTTTTGCGTAGCGTTTGTAAATATTTTCATATCTATACTTTTAAGTGCTGTGTAATATATTAAATCTATTTGGAAAAATATTGTTAATTCTTTAGACACGAAATTTAATGATCAGAAACTCTCTGTATATTTTTGAAACCAGTTACATACTTCGTTGGTCATGCACCATGTTGCACCTTGAAACAGAGGTAGGTCTCCCACAACGGAAATTGCGACATTTGCTAATTAACTGAGTTTCTTTAACGACTTAACAATTTTATCTACCTTGTAACTAGAAACTTTCGTTGGTTGTCAATAGTTTCTACTTCGATTTGTATTTAACATGTAAATGCTTTTTAATATTACTTGTAAGTAATTTGATTCACGTATTGAATGACGTAACAATCTATTGAACACAGTATTAACAAAACATTTTCGACTGCAACCCTTTTACATTTCAATGGAATATTTATTGTTAGATACATGATCATGTTGTACATTATAAATTCTTTCACGTTTGGAATAATTTTTGCGATTTCAAAAAAGACCGCAGTATCAATCAGTTAATACTGTCACGGTATAAAAAAGTATATTAAATTTCTGTGACAGGGCTGGCTGGAGGCGAGATCTGAAGAGTGCCCCAAGATGCAACACACTGCCCTACCTTAAACAAAAGTGAGATTAGAAAGGTGCAGGTGAAAATAGATGTTTAAATCCGAAGGTACGCATAAAATATCATCCAAATGTGCGCTAAACGCATTCTCTGAAAACTATTTAGAGATGTTAGTTCATGAGCCCACTCGAACAGTAAAAGGTTGCGAAAACGCACTTGACCTCTTGCAACAAATTACCTTGAGGAATAACGAGCATCAAAACGGATACAGGGATTAGCGAAAAGTTGTCGTGGAGAGACTGAACATTGTAACTCCAAAATCTTACAAAAATAAATGAAAAGTGTACCTATTCAAAGACGTAGATATAAATACACTTGTCGCCTTCCTGAGCGACAATCGTCACTCCTTCCAAATTAACAATGTTAAGTGTAGAAGTATAACATGATTTTTGTAGGCTCTGTGTATGTTTTAGCAAAAATATAAACGGAGCTTCATTTCTTTGAATTTTTTCGATCTATTACGTTAGTCTTACCTGGTAAGGATCCCATAGCGCGCAGCGGCGTTCTACTAGAAGGCAGAGGAGCGTAGTGTACGTAGTCTATTTCACATATTTGTTGCATTTTCTGAGTGTTTTTCAAATAAAACGTAGTCTTTGGTTCGCATTCTTCATAACACTTTGTGTGTGACGATTGTAATTAAAGCTGTTCATAACTGCAATCTATAGGTACTTAGGTGAACTGACACAATTTTATTTTGTCTGACTTAACGTGAAACCGAAATTTAACGGAAACGAGTTTTCATGGTGAGGATGTCGCACATTATTTAGATTAAATATCCATTTTTTGCATCATGCAGGTACCTTGTATAAATCATTTTGCAATTTGTACTGGGCTTCTGATATCCACTAGACGGTAAACGACAATATCATCTACAGTCAATCGAACAGGTTCAAATGGTTCAAATGGCTCTGAGCACTATGGTACTTAACATCTATGGTCATCAGTCCCCTAGAACTTAGAACTACTTAAACCTAACTAACCTAAGGACGTCACACACATCCATGCCCGAGGCAGGATTCGAACCTGCGACCGTAGCGGTCACGCGGTTCCAGACTGAAGTGCCTAGAACCGCACGGCCACACCGGCCGGCAAATCGAACAGGCTTTCTCAGATTATCTCCTAAATCATTTATATGAATCAGGTATAGCATGTCTGTAACACTTCCTTGGGGAACCCCAAACACCACTAATGACTTCCCGACAATTACCGCTAACTCTGACCTTTCTGACAGGAAATCGCAATTCTAGTAGCAAAATTGAGGCGATATTCCACACGCACGCAATCTGATGAGAAGCTGCTCTTGAGGAACAGTGTCATAAGTCGTACGGTATTCTAGAAACGTGCCTTGAACTTAAGATCCACGGTCGATAACACTGCTTACTTCGTGTAAATAGAATGCCATCTGTGGCTCACAGGAATGATATTTTCTGACTCCGTGCTGGTTCTGTGTCAACAGATCGTTTACTTCGAGATATATCATAATGGAGGAAAACAATTTGTTTTCCAAAACATCACCGAATGGATGATTTAATTAAGTGTTATAACGGGACCACTACATTACTGGCTGAAGAGGATGCACGGACACCTGCGGCCATTGCCCCTGTTAAGCATTTCCGTCACGGGCGCAGCGCCGTTGGGCCTTTGGCAGTCGGAGGAGCAGTTAGGTGGGGCGGCTGTAGGGCTCTCGAAGAGGGCGATAGCAGAGCTGCAGGAAGGCATGGAGTCGTTACAGCGAAGCTCTCCACGCCGTCTGCCTAAACAAAACTTTGCTGAGGAATGGGGGGAGGGGGCGGGTGGGGGCGGCGTGGAATCTGCTCGAGGGCGCTACAGTCGAGAGGCTCGCCGTCAAAGGCTTGCGCTGGCGCCAGTGATTCACGCGCGCGCGGCCCACACAATACCAGCCGGGACGTGACGTGACACTAACAAATGACGGCGTTGTTCCTGCACAGCTGCTACGCGGGACGAGCCTTCGCAACCAGCCCCGCAGCTGCAGCACGTTTTCGCAGTGTAGCGGGGACTTCTATGGGTTTCGAGAGGACGTGCAGCAAACACTGCCAACAGCTGGACTGGCTGATCAATTAAAAATCACCAATCACTATGTACATACCATTTTTTAGGGTTCCGTGCTTCAACCTGTAGAAACGAAAACCTTATAGGATCGATTTAATGCCCGTGTGACTGTCTGTCCGACTGTTGAGAAGTCTCTTCCTAAGGAACGGACAGACGTATCAAATTGAACTTCGTGTCACTTATTAAGGTCTGTGGCCGGTTGGCGGTATAAAAATCTTAAGCTTCTAAGTCACTTCAATCAATAGACACTGCCATTCATGTCACATATTTTGGTACTCGAAAACTCACTCATCAAAACCTAGATGGTGCTCCTCGTTGACCTAGAATAATGAAATTTGGCAACAAGCAAGATTACATGGTACAAATAAAGGAAAAAAATCAGGATATTGTTAATATGTAATTTTTTATCATTTTTTTATCCACCTTTGTGCCTGTTCGTCTGTTAAGACCGCTTTTTCTCTCGCACAGTTTGGCTTAACAAGTTCCTATGGTTCCGTGGTGGTGTAAAAAAAATAACTTTAAGTAAAAGCAATCAAAATATTCGATTATTATGTCACATGTTTTGGTACTCTGAAACTTGAATTGTATGTTGTACTCATGTTTTAGAAAGTAAATAAAAATGGTTCATTAAATGATCTCTCTCTACATGTATAAACTGAAGTTCCGAGCTCGCTTGTTTTGGTATCTCCGGGCTAGTCTGAGGAACTACTGTAGATATTTTGATACAGAATTGGCATCTCCGTCCTCTAGATTCCTAGGATGGGTGACCTATACATATAAATGTTTAAATTTGTGCGGAACCCTGTGTGCGCGAGTCCTACTAGCAGTTGTCCAACTTTTGTTTTATTCTTTTTCTTATTTTTTTTAATGGCACCACTCTTTTGACACTCTGGTACCGTGCTCTTTTTCTACCCTCTGCCAACAGTTTCATCAGTGCCTAGCGTTCGAGATACAGTTCTATAGAAGGATGTGGAAAATTAGGTGCACTACTAAGATACATAAGGAGTTTGTCACAGAACAATCGAGGAGACGCACATGTGGGAAACACTGACAAGAAGAAGGGACAGAATGACAAGACATGTGCTACATCAGTGAATAGCTTCCATGCTGCTCTGAAGGAACTGTAGACGGCAGCAACTGCAGGGAAAGGCAGAGATTGCAACACATCCAACAAATAAAGAGGGGGGGAATGGGAAACTTTTCAAGCGGCATCTTTTCAGAAAACGCGTTTCAGTGCTGTTGTATTCTCGGTACTCTGTTACATTTCCGTAGACTTGATCCAGGTACTAAATCCTAGAGGAAGTCTTTCATACATTCGTTAGTAAATGGTACATGGACTTAGTGATATGCAACGCTTCCCACTGCAGTTCAAAAATTTAGACGATATGAGAAATACTATATGTTGACTACACAACTACTAACTAAAAACTTGCTGATGTATTTCTTATTGGTACTTGGAACCAGTCAGTTTCCTGATATGGCACTTAGTATGTTCTTAATAAAGTATTTATTTTGCAATTTCTCTCTTTTTTTGTGGTGACACGGGAATCAGAATACCTTCTCAGATGTTTGGGTAAAAGTTAGTTATACATTGTTTTTTTTTTCATTCTCCTGAAAAATGTGAGACTTACACTCTTTAAATATTTGAGGATTTAGGGTGCAAGTGATATTCTGACATAAAGAGGTCAGCAAACTAGGGGAATTAGAGGTGGGCCGCATCAAACCTTTCAGATGACTGATGACACCAAACATATACACGTGCCGTTCAAAAGATGAATCAGGTGGTAGTTAATAGCGAAAATAGTGAAAATAATAATGTTGCTGATAGCACATCAGGTGAGGTGTATAGACGGACTTGAAATATAGAGAATGGGAAGGCCTCTCGATACAGTCTTATTTTAACATAACTACCAGTTGCTAACATTGGGTACAAAGTAATACGAGAGAAACTCGCAGAATCTTCAGTATAGGAATACAATTTCCCAAAACTAAAACAATGCTCTCATTGACCTTCTCAAAGACAAACCAAAAACAAAGAAACACTTTGACCCACTCGGCTCCTCCATATAGTGTACAAGATATTTACTAAGCTAATACTAACAGTACATGTAAAAAAGTTCGCTTTTAATCATACAGAGAATGAACGAAAAAATAAGAAGAACAAATCTATTCGAGCGTGACGGGGGAAAACAGATGGCGCTATGGATGGCGCTGTCATAAGTCAGATTTATAGAAGCTGCATTTTTTTTAAAATAGGTACCTCCACCTTTTATTACACATTCGTGTAGTATGTAAATAAACATGAATGTTTGATCTGGAACATTTGTTTCGCTTTGTGATGGATGCGCTGTAATATTCTCACACAGGTAGCAATGCACCCGATACCACTGTGTGTGATTCATTACTTAAATTATGTGTGATAATACGCTTGTCCAGACTCGCACACGCTACGTGGACTTTCGCGCGCCGGAGATCGCCGCCATCAGTGTCTCGTGTGTGCCGTCGTGTTTAGTGTTCAGTGTTCACCGTCACACTCCATTGTTCACCAGTGCCATCGTCTTCTTCGGTGTTTGTGCGTCGTCTCAACAGTTTGCAGTGTGGTTTTTATCGTCGAGTGTGAACGGCTCCGTGTTTGTCTCTCTGTGTCTCCTGTTTTATCGCCCACCATTTTGTAACTTTTATGTTTTTCTCATGTTTTTGCTGCTTATGTCTTCTTTGGCTGAAGAGCAGCGTAGTGTGCTGCTGCCGGCCTGCCTATTGTATAGGCTTTAAAATGACAATAAAGTAAAAAAAAAAAAAAACGCTTGTCCAGTCATAATAATTACGCGGAAAACCTAATCTTGTAGGGACGTTTAACAGTCGCAGAAAAGGCATATATTGTGTTTGTTTATGGCTACTGTGATCAAAATCCCAACAAGCTTGTGCTGTATATGTTAATCGTTATCCTGACAGACTGCATCCAAATGTCCGGACCTTTCGTCGGATAGTTAATGTATTTAAAGAAACCGGAAGTGTTCAGCCAAAGAAGAAGGCGCAACCAAGAACTGCATCAAATGAAGATGCCCAAATAAGTGTTTTAGCTGCAGTTGAGGCTAATCGGCACATCTGCAGCAGTCAAACTGAGCGGGAATCGGGAACTTCAAAAACGTTGGTTCTGAGCATTCTAGAGTATCATACATTTCCCCCTTACCATGTTTCTATGCACCAGGAATTGCATGGCGACGACTATGAACGTCGGGTAAACTTTTGTCACTGGGCGCAAAATTAAATTACGAGACGATTACAGGTTTTTTTTTTTTTTTTAAGTTCTATTTAGTGGCGGCATTCACAAACAGAGGTAACAAACCACCATAATATGCACTATTGGGCAACGAAAAATCCACAATAGCTGCGACAGGTGGAACATCAGCGAACATGGGGGAGGGGGGGCGGTAATGTATGGTGTGGAATTATGGAGGATATCTAATTGGCCCTTATTTTATCGATGGCAATCTAAATGCTGCTGTGCATGCCGATTTCTTAATTAATGTTTTCCCGATTCTACTACAAGATGTTTCACTTCATGACAGAATGGCGATGTACACGATGGATGTCCGATACATAACACGTGTGCAGTTGAAGCGGTATTAACTAGAATACTTAATGACAGGTGGATTTGTCGTAGAAGCACCATACCATGGCCTGCACGTTCACTGGACCTTACATCTCCGGACCTCTTTCTTTGGGGAAAAGTGAAAAATATTTGTTATCATGATCCACCGACAACGTCTGAAAACATGTGTCAGCGCATTGTCAATGCATGTGCGACAATTACTGAAAGCGATCTACTCGCTGTTAAGAGCAATTTCGATATGTGTATTGCCAAATGCATTAACGTTGAACATCATTTTGAGCATTTATTACATTAATGAGGTTATTATGGTTGCTCACGCAGTAACAGCAGGCGTTCTCATAATTTATGTTAAGGTCACAAAAGTAAATTATGACATTGGAATAACGGAAATAAAGTCCAAACGTAACTACTTTTTGTGTTTTAATTTAAAAAACCACATTTTTATCAACTGTTCATCTAAATGGGTGAGGCATAATGTAAGCGTAGGAATATTATAGCGCCATCCATCACAAAGCGAAACAGATGTTCCAAATCAAATATTCATGTTTACTTACGTACTAAATGAATATGAAAAAATGAGGGTACCTGTTTAAAAAATGCAGTTTCTATCAAATTGACCTATGGCAGCGCCATCCATAGTGCCATCTGTTTTCCCCAGATTTGTTGTTCTTATTTTTTCGTTTGATGCTAATTCGTGAGATAATTGGCCTATTATATATATATTTTTTATTATTATTATTTATTTTATGGCCTTCATTGGACCACTCTAGTCAAAAATACAAAGTTGTAAACAAGTTGTTACGCAGGGATACAATTTGGCTCAACAATAACTTAATATGATATTTAGGTAATATAATTATTAGAGTCTATTCTTATATGAAAGGTGTTTTGCTCTTCTATCTGCCCAATATTTCTTCATTCTTTCAGATATTTTCTTTCTTTCTTCATCTGAGACCACTCTTTCTGTACTCCTTTTATTGATTTTCATTTGTAGTCTGGTTTGCGGGTCTTGCAGTATTCTGGTTTTCTCTGTCTTGTTTTTTAGGTCATCTACTGTAATTTGGAGTTCTTTCATATCTTCCTTAATTTCTGCGATCCGTTTAATGTCGCTCTTGCTATTCCACAATTTTTTGGATTATTTTTTTACTAATTCTGTTTTCTGGATTTCTCATCAGATGTCCAAAGAATGAGATGCGTTTCTTCCTGATCGTGCTCATGACTGGTTCTATTTTCTTATATACTGTTTCATTTGATGCTATTGGCTCTGAGCACTATGGGACTCAACTGCTGTGGTTATCAGTCCCCTAGAACTTAGAACTACTTAAACCTAACTAACCTAAGGACATCACCCATATCCACGCCCGAGGCAGGATTCGAACCTGCGACCGTAGCAGTCGCACGGTTCCGGACTGCGCGCCTAGAAACGCGAGACCACCGCGGGCGGCATTTGATGCTATTCTCCAATGTCCATTTATTTTATACTGTTTATTTATACATGTCCTAATTATTCTTCTTTCTATTTTTAGTATTCTGTCAATTTCTGCTGTATTAGTTGTTTTCAAGATAGTTTCAGCTGCATACGTTATTTCTGGTTATGTAACTGTTTTATAGTGTTTTAATTTTGCATCTATAGATAGGCTTTTTTGTTGTATATATATATATATATATATATATATATATATATATATATATATATATATATAGTGCAATGGTCAATTGCAAGTCCTGAATGAAGTTACAGAATGGAGCAATGAGAAAGAATTACAACTTCGCCTGATTTTCATACTTCTGCGAAAGCTTTTGACTCAGTCACAACGGAAACTTTGCTGATAGCTCCCGAGAAACAATTTATCAATTTAGTACATTGAAAAATATTCATCAGGACAGGGCGAAATTCTGAAAAATCAGGCAAGGAGGTGAGTAGGGCGAGTAAATAATGAAGTGGATCGAATTGGGTGGAAACATATCGGTGACACAACTTGACTAGATGAAGAAGCAGAACGCATCCTGAGGCATCAAGGAATGGTTTATTTGGTAATGGAGGAAAATCGCAAGGGTGAGGGTATTGTTAAGGGTTTAGAACAACTGGGCTCAGGTGAATGTGTACAGTTATGCAGAGACGAGACGATGAGCACAGTATGGACTGGCGTGGACAGCTCTTAGACCACGACGACGGGGTGAAATCGTACGACATAAAAGTAACTTTGGAATTCATCCAAGGCGTAGTTAAACGCCATTAATCTTCATTCTACACATAAATTACATGATTGATAACGCAGAAAGCCCAGGAAAGCTGTTTGCAGATGTAGCTGTTGTAAACAAATAGGATGCAACACCGGAATATTATAGCTAAATGCAGTAACACCTGCAGAAGATCGATGGTTGGTGCAATGTTTGTCATCTGAGCTTCAGCATAAGGAAAGCTAACATACTGCACATTAATGGACCGAAAGACCTATTATTGTTCAATTATACGTTTGTCGATGGATCAAGGGGAACTGCAACGACTGTATAATGTTTAGAAACACGCTTTGCAGAGGACATACACAAGTGGCGTTAAATAAGTACTGTAACACATATTCCCTTGGTCAGTTTCGGTTGAACAAATGTGGAATTTATTGTGGGACATCGTGGAACATTCCCGCTTCAGCCCCTATAGTTTCATGAAGCTCCGATAGATGACAGCGCAGTACATAGCATTCAAAATGGTGCCTGTTACGGAAGTGCGTTTCAAGCAGAGAGCTGTCATTGAGCTTCTTTTGGCGAAAAGCTAGAGCGTCGCAGAAATTCATAGGCGCTTGCAGTATTTCTACGGTGACCTGGCGGTGAACAAAAGCACAGTGGGTCGTTGGGCGAGGCGTCTGTCATCACCGCAACAAGGTCGTGCAAACCTGCGCTGACACTACAATGTTGAAACGTGCGGACATTCTCATTCAAGGTAATCGACGGATCACACTCATACTCCTCGATGCACAACTGGACATCTATGTCGGTAATGCTGACACACACGTCCACCAGCTGGGGTACTCAAAGGTGTAGGCCCGCTGGGTTCATTGCCATCTAACAGAACACGATAAACAGTAACGAAGGACCATCTGTGCGGAATTGCTTGCGAGTTAAAAGGCTGATCGTGACAATTTTTTGTAGAACATCATCATAGATTATGGAACATGGGTTCATGACTTGTAACCGGGAACAAAACGACAATCCATAGAGTGGTGTCACACCACCTCTCCTCCGAAGAAAAAGTTGAAAGCCTCACCCTCGGCAGGTAAAATCATAGAGGATCTTCTGCGATTCGGAAGGGGTTATTCTGTCTGATGTTCTCCCTCACTGTGCAATCTATTGTGCTACTCTCAGGAAACTGAAGAAACGACTTTAGCGTGTTCGTCACCGCAAAAATGGAAAGGAACTTCATCTTCTCCATGACGATGCAAGGCCTCATTAAATCTGCCCACCCAAGAGTTGCTCACGGAACTTCATTCGACTGTTCTGTTTCATCCCCCCTACAGCCCGTATCTCTCACTTTCCTACTTCCATCTGTTTGGCCCAATGAAGGGTGAGCTCTGCGAGAAGCAAAGGAGAACCATCTGTGCGGAATTGCTTGCTCGTCATGTGGCTGAGGGTGACAATTTCTTGTCAAAGATTGTTACAGGCGATGAAACATGGGTTCATCAGTTCGAACCTGAAAGAAAATGGCAATCAATGGAGTGGCGTCATTACGAGGGCAGTTCAATAAGTAATGCAACACATTTTTTTTCTGAAACAGGGGTTGTTTTATTCAGAATTGAAAGACACCAGGTTATTCCCCAATCTTTTAGCTACACAACACTATTTTTCAACGTAATCTCCATTCAATGCTACGGCCTTACGCCACCTTGTAATGTGGTCCTGTATGCCTGCACGGTACCATTCCACTGGTCGATGTCGGAGCCAACGTCGTACTGCATCAGTAACTTCATCATCCGCGTAGTGCGTCCCACGGATTGCGTCCTTCATTGGGCCAAACATATGGAAATCCGACGGTGCGAGATCGGGGCTGTAGGGTGCATGAGGAAGAACAGTCCACTGAAGTTTTGTGAGCTCCTCTCGGGTGCGAAGACTTGTGTGAGGTCTTGCATTGTCATGAAGAAGGAAAAGTTCGTTCTGATTTTTGTGCCTACGAACACGCTGAAGTCGTTTCTTCGATTTCTGAAGAGTAGCACAATACACATCAGAGTTGATCGTTTGACCATGGGGAAGGACATCGAACAGAATAACCCCTTCAGCGTCCCAGAAGACTGTAACCATGACTTTACCGGCTGAGGGTATGGCTTTAAACTTTTTCTTGGTAGGGGAGTGGGTGTGGCGCCATTCCATTGATTGCCATTTTCTTTCAGGTTCGAAGTGATGAACCCATGTTTCATCGCCTGTAACAATCTTTGACAAGAAATTGTCACCCTCAGCCACATGACGAGCAAGCAATTCCGCACAGATGGTTCTCCTTTGCTCTTTATGGTGTTCGGTTAGACAACGAGGGACCCAGCGGGAACAAACCTTTGAATATCCCAACTGGTGAACAATTGTGACAGCACTACCAACAGAGATGTCAAGTTGAGCACTGAGTTGTTTGATGGTGATCCGTCGATCATCTCGAACGAGTGTGTTCGCAGGCTCCGCCATTGCAGGAGTCACAGCTGTGCACGGCCGGCCCGCACGCGGGAGATCAGACAGTCTTGCTTGACCTTGCGGCGATGATGACACACGCTTTGCCCAACGACTCACCGTGCTTTTGTCCACTGCCAGATCTCCGTAGACATTCTGCAAGCGCCTATGAATATCTGAGATGCCCTGGTTTTCCGCCAAAAGAAACTCGATCACTGCCCGTTGTTTGCAACGCACATCCGTTACAGACGCCATTTTAACAGCTCCGTACAGCGCTGCCACCTGTCGGAAGTCAATGAAACTATACGAGACGAAGCGGGAATGTTTGAAAATATTCCACAAGAAATTTCCGGTTTTTTCAACCAAAATTGGCCGAGAAAAAAAATGTGTTGCATTACTTATTGAACTGCCCTCGTAGTTGAGGAAGACGTTGGCTCCCACGTCGAGTAGTACCACGCTGCATATACAGGCCCTCCCAGTGTAGCGTCATGAGACCATAGCATTGAAAGAATTTTACGTTGAAAAGTAGGGTTTTGTAAACAAAAGAGTGAGGAAAACTATAGTGTGCTGAATAAAACCAACGTGATTTCGGAAAAAGAATGTGTTACATTACTTATTGAGCGATTCTCGCTCAAATTCATCCGAACAGGACAAAGGTGCTGTTATTTTTCTCTTAACTGCTAAAGGCCAAACAGCGGTAAACATCCATCGGAGAATGAAGACTGCACATAGGGCTGCATGCCTTTCGAAAACCACCATTGTGGAATGGTAACAACAGCTACATCTGCAAACAGCTTTCCTGAGATTCCTATGTTATCCATCATGTAATTTATGTATAGAATGAAAATTAATGGTGTTTTACTACGCCTTGGATAAATTACAAAGTTTCTTTTACCGTGCTGGTTGCAGTGCGACACAGGGCGAGAAACGATGTGGGAGGCAAGTCTTCTCCATTAGGCCTACTTAAGTGGGAGGCAATCGAGAAGCCGCCCGATAGTCCTGATCTCTACCCACGCGATTATCACATCTTCAGTGCCTTAAAAAAAGGCCTCGAGGAGTCGACGATATCTGTCGGACGAGGACTTGTAACAGGCTGTTATGGAGTGCTTCACGCAGCAGGAGAGACTGTTTTTCCAAACCAGTACCGTTAACCTGGTGCGTCGGTGGATTCATTCACCTCAATCCTCAATGTGATTTTGTCTGATCGCTGTACCGTTTCCGGACCGTACCGCCTTTGGACAGTAGCTTTTCTATCGCTCCTTATACCATTCAATTAGAGTTGCGTTTTTCCAAAACTACAATTCGATAGTTTTGGTACGCTACATATGCGACGTAGTAAATGGTAGAATTACCAGTGGTATTTGTAGCACTGGTAGGGAAAGGAACTTAAATGAATGTGGAACATACATAGAGGGAGCCGGTGGCTTCTCTCTCCTTTGGTTTGTTTGGTTGTTTGATTTGCGCGTAACTGGAACCGCATATCATTCAGTGTTAGTCTATTGTGTATTTTATACCCTCACAAAATATAAATTGCATTTTATAAGTAGTAAAGAATAACTGATCACTTAACTTCTGAGCTGTTATACAATCAAAGCAATTACTTTTGATGCGAGTACAGTTTATTTTGCGTCGTCTCGTCGTCGCTGTAGGCTTGTACCACGGGAAGCAAAGACAGTATGTTGATTGGTGGCCGGTATCCTCTTTTTACAAATCAAATTGCACGCATGAATTAACTGGGTCCTTTATTCATAAGAATAGAAAGTTACTTAACGCGAAATAGTCCAGGTGCTGTTGTACAAGCTCTCCGTAATAGACTACATTAGCCTTGTGTATTTGTGTATTGTGTGTATTGAACCCGGCACCTAGAAACGACAGAGAGTCTTCGGCCCCACTGTAGCCCTCACTTGTTCACAACCCCACAACGGGCCACAGCAGTCCACCCACACCACCGCCGCCGCACACCGAACCCTGAGCTATTGTGCTGTTCCCCCCCCCCCCCCCCCCCGCCCACCCACCTACGGCCGAGTACGTCTCATGTCTCATACCACACGAGTGTAACCCAAAATGTTTGCGTGCTAGAGTAATTACGGTGTATGCGTATGTCAAGACAGTGTTTGCACAGCAATCGCCGACATAGTGTAACTGAGGTGGAATAAGGAGAACCAGCCCGCGTTCGCCGAGACAGATGAAAATCGCCTTAAAAACCATCCACAGGCTGGTCAGCAGACCAGACCTCGACACTAATCTTCCGGGCAGGACCAGCACACCTTCCCGCGTTGGACGGCGCTGGTAGCCTGGCGGGGACATTGCCCTTACTACTGGTGAAGTACAAGTCCACTATGTACACTACTCTGGTCAGTAGGTGCTACCTGTGGCTTTCTGTGAGTGCAGGTGACTCTTGGTGACTCATCGGATGTCAGGCTGGAACTAACTGGGCCTGCCATTCCACAGCAGTGATCTAAATATTGGTGGCCAAGAGGGCGTTGGTGGAGAGTTTCTTGCGAGTCTGTCTTTGGCCTGTATCGATCTTCTCGCAACCTCTTTGCCACATGATGTGCTGGAGCCAGCTTATACCAGCACAGTTTACATGCGCAAACATAAAAAATACATAATAGTTGTTGTTTTTTTGAACTCAATACAACGTTCTTCTTAATGGTCAAAGACGACAGTTTCCTGTTATAACTCATAAATGAGGAAGCTGTTCAAAAAATTGTTCAAATGGCTGTAAGCACTATGAGACTTAACATCTGTGGTTATCAGTCTCCTAGACTTAGAACTACTTAAACCTAACTAACCTAAGGACATTACACACATCCATGCTCAAGGCAGGATTAGAACCTGCGACCGTAGCAGCAGCGCGGTTCCAGACTGAAGCGCCTAGAAGCGCTCGGCCACAGCGGCCGGCTGAGGAAGTTGTTTATGAATAAAAGAGACATATTTTGTACAAGTTTGAGGAAGTACTGAAGCGATGTTTGATATAATGGCGGTAGGGTATCAATGTAGAACAAAAATGTTCCGTGGGTTATCCTTTATATATCCTCACTCCATTTATAAACGGTTTACTGATTTCGATTTTTAGGGGAATTTAGTAAGACAGTAATTGTTATGAGATAACACCTGTAGTTACGCAAGACATCCAACATATAGATAATGGGGTACGACCGTAAGTGACCAGAAGTGCTATGAAAACAACCAGAGTGTACACTTGCTTACGGCAGTCCACGGCAGCCTTTGGTAGTTTTACAATTGCAGATACGACCGACTGTCACATCCACAGCTTTACGACCATGATTTACATCAGCAGTGGAGTGTCACATGAATGTATGGGGCGAGCTCTACACAGTCCACAGATGAACCAAGACGAGCAGTGTGCTCTTTCACGGAGGTGGCCGTATTTTGTCAGGGCAATTTATTATTTGTTGTTGTGCGCTAATCAGCGTACCCGAGAATGGTTGTCGACAACGATCTCTTGGAGTGCCTGAGATAAATTCTTCGTGCCATTACGTGCAGGAGACAGAGGGGCTTAACAGTAATGTAACGCACGCGACAGGTCACTCGGTGGAGTGCGAAGCACAGCCGACAAGCGCGCGTATATTCCACAGCAGCAGCCACTAACGCGGTTTCATTTCCTGTATGTGGCGGTGTTTCCGCTGCAGGATTCAATGCGCCCGCGAATAGTTTCCGATGATTGGATGAGCAACGCTGTATAGCAGTGCGCGGGCCGAGCAGTATCGGTGGCGCGTGCACTCCAGCAGTTACGAGCACTCAACAGCGGGCTGGCGGGCCGTTAGCAGCAGCGTCTGCTAAATCCGTCACCGAGCCCGCGCCGCGCGGCCGAGTCGGTGGGGGTGTCATACGCCGCGCGGTACGCCGGGAAATCACTCTCAGCATTCGGAACAGGTGTTCTGTCATTCCGGAATGGGAGCCTGTAACAGTTAAGCAACCTACATTTGTCAATAAATAGTGTCCATAAATTATCTTTAACTTTTAATAAGTTTAAATTTAGACTAGATAGTAGCAACTGATTACCAACAGGTGACGAGGTAACTCAAAGTTACTGCTCAAAAGAACAGGCAACATGACTTGGTGCGTCTGCCATACTCAACTGTGCAGTCATTGAGGACTGAGTGTGTTACCAAATTATACCCTTATCTTAATTGATGAAAGGAGAAAATACAAAAATGCAGTAAATAAAGCAGGCAAACAGGAATACAAACGTCTCAAAAATGAGATCTGCAGGAAGTGCAAAATCGCTAAGCAGGGGTGGCTAGAGGACAAATGTAAGGATGCAGAGGCGTATATCACTAGGGGTAAGATAGACACTGCCTACAGGAAAATTGAAGAGACCTTTGCAGCAAAGAGAACTACCTGCATGTATATCAAGAGCACAGATGAAAACCCAGTTCTAAGCAGAGAAGGGAAAGCAGAAAGGTGAAAGGAGTATATAGAGGGTCTATACAAGGGCGACGTTCTTGAGGACAATATTATGGAAACGGAAGAGGATGTAGATGAAGAAGAAATGGGAGATATGATACTGCGTGAAGAGTTTGACACAGCACTGAAAGACCTGAGTCGAAACAAGGCCCCGGGAGTAGACAACATTCCATTATAACTACTGACGGCCTTGGGAGAGCCAGTCCTGATAAAACTCTACCATCTGGTGAGCAAGATGTATGAGACAGGTGAAATACCGTCAGACTTCAAGCAGAATATAATAATTTCAATCCCAAAGAAAGCAGGTGTTGACACATGTGAAAATTACCGAACTATCAGCTTAATAAGCCACGGCTGCAAAATACTGACACAAATTCTTTTCAGACGAATGGAAAAACTAGTAGAAGCCGACCTCGGGGAAGATCAGTTTGGATTCCGTAGAAATGTTGGAACACGTGAGGCAACACTGACCCTACGACTTATCATAGAAGAAAGATTAAGGAAAGGCAAACGTACGTTTCTAGCATTTGTAGATTTAGACAAAGCTTTTGACAATGTTGACTGGCATACTCTCTTTCAAATTATGAAGGTGTCAGGAGTCAAATACAGGGAGTGAAAGGCCATTTACAAGTTTTACAGAGACCAGATGGCAGTTATAAGAGTCGAGGGGCAAGAAAGGGAAGCAGTGGTTGGGAAGGGGCTGAGCAAGGAGTAAAGGAAACGAAAGAAAAATTCGGAGTAGGAATTAAAATACATGGAAAATAAATTAAAACTTTGAGATTCGCCGATGACGTTGTAATTCTGTCAGAGAGAGCAAAGGATCTGGAAGAGCAGCTGAACGGAATGGACAGTGCCTTGAAAGGAGGATATAAGGTGAACATCAACAAAAGCAGAACGAGGAAAATGGAATGTAGTCGAATTAAATCGGGTGATGCTGAGGGTATTAGGTTAGGAAATGAGGTGCTTGAAGTAGTAAATGAGTTTTGCTATTTGGGGAGCAAAATAACTAATGATTGTCGAAGTAGAGAGGATATAAAATGTAGACTGGCAACGGCAAGAAGAGCGTTTCTGAAGAAGAGAAATTTGTTAACATCGATTACAGATTTAAGTGTCAGGAAGTCTTTTCTGAAAGTATTTGCATGGAGTTTAGCCATGTATGGAAGTGAAACGTGGACGATAAATAGTTTAGACAAAAAGAGAATAGAACCTTTCGAAATTTGGTACTGAATAGTATTGGGGAGAAGAGGAGTTTGTGGCACAACTTGACAAGAAGAAGGGACCGGTTCTGAGGCATCAAGGGATCACAAATTTAGCATTGGAGGTCAGCGTGGTGGGTAAAAATCGTAGAGGGAGACCAAGAGATGAATACACTAAGCAGATTCAGAAGGATGTAGGTTGCAGTAAGTACTGGGAGATGAAGAAGCTTGCACAGGATAGAGTAGCATGGAGAGCTGCATAAAACCAGTCTCAGGACTGAACAACAACAACAACAATTCTAATTATAGACATCTTTGTTCGTTTTGAACTGCAGTGGATTATTTACGACAAACTTCGTGAGGGAATAAATATACAGTGAAGCAGTAGCCTGAATGCCCAACTCCTTAAACAGATGTTAACAAGATGATCGTGGGTGAGCGAAACTTATTTTTACAGCACGTTTTTTAGCAATGAAGACTCTATTTCTTAAAGTGAGCTACGCCAGAACATTATTCCATGAGATATTATTGAATGAGAATATAAAATATGTTATATCTTACTCATTTGTCTCTCTCCAAGATTTGCAATGATTCCAAGTGCAAATGTGACTGAACTAAATTGTCCTAGGAGTTCCAGAATACGCTTTTTCCAGTTTAAATTCTCATCAGTATGGACACCAATTATTTTGAAGTTGCCACTCATTAATTACTTCCTCACCTTGTGTTAGTCTAATCACTGGTGTAGTACTCCTAGATGACGAGAACTTTAAACTTTCCGTCGTAATGTTTCTAGTTTATTTTTGGTAGCCCTATTCAAGGAAAATCATTTGAGCTTTGTATTTTCGTTGGATGTGTTATATTTCATATCTGTACGATAAATATATTTCGAACACTAATTTTCGTTAGTCGACATGTTACTCCACAGAGGTGTCAGTAGCACTGTCGTTACAGAAGGCATTTTAAACTAAGTTAGTGAGAGAGCCGGGTGTTGGCTATGCTATTGTGTTGTTGGAAATGGCTTCCAGAGCACAGAGATAAAAATACAGAGAAGAATCAATTGTGGATTATGATTTGGTACAGATTAATTGGACCAGTTAAGATTGTGAGGTAAAGCTGTTGCTGCATTGCTTGCTTGCGCGTAATTGTGATGTGTTTGAAAGTCGAAAAGTTTTAATGGTATTTTTCATTATTGGTTTGGGTCGGTCAGTTTCATTCTTCAGACGGGAGTAAGTTATCGGTTCACATGGCTTGCAGTCAGAAGTTATAGATTTACCACTCTTTTACCAATTCAGTTATTAATCACATGGCAGAGTAATATTGGTGATAACAGATCATTTTTGTATAGATCGTTGTAACTGTCGAGGAATGGTTAACAGGCTTTGCGATACGATTTTCTAAGGTTTGGATTATTTTCCCTCATTTAGTAAATTTAAATTCCAACACCGTCTCCTCCAAAATACTTTACTACTTCCTGATTACGTCTGTCGCCGCAATGTACTTTGCGGAAGCATAACGTGCTTAGAATAGCTGCATGTCCTTACGTTACACTGTGTAAAGTGTTTCCTTTCTATTTAGCTTGCTTCCTGTTGCAATGCATACTTCGTGTTCATCACTTCGAACTGTACAGAGTGTCCGTTGCCACAGATAAGCCATAAATTTTTTAAGGCCAGTTACACTATAGTCAGAAAATTATAAGGAAATTAAGAGTTAGGTGTTGCTTTACAAAATTCGTTGTCAGGCCAATTACTTTATTGTACAGGCAATTTTTTTTTCACGGTGCAGTGATAAATTTGGATGTGTATTATTCTGTGTTTGCAATTTTCTTCAGTCAGGTTGCGTACGGGAATTTCACAGGGGATTTTAGTACAAATATTTTGGTTACTTATTATTTCAAAATTCGTTTGGTAAATTTATATGATATTTTTATTCTATTGCCTCTGTGTGCGGGAACTGCAAGTCACGTATTGTATCATCACACGATGTAGCACTGCTCACTGTAACAAACAGTATAGTTTCACGGGGTAGCTAATTTCCAGTTCTGGTTTTCTAATTACTTCGGAAATGTTAATTAAAAAACACAGTTATACAATTTCAGTTCTGGCGACTCATTTATCAGATAGCGCTTCCGTGAATACACCAGGTGCATTGTTCAGCATTACAACACAGACATTCACGAATATAAAGAACAGCAGTTCATCTTACCCCAGTTTCAATTCACAGGGTTTATTGAACATAGAAAAGCTACACCATTCAGGTGCACTGAAAGCTCACTTTCAGACAGCCAAAGCAGTTTATCAGAAGCAGTCCAATCCAGCTCATTTTTCTATTTATTTCTTGTCCTGTCCACCTTGTCGTTGTCTTCAGCTAACCTAAATAAGAAAAATTCGTCAGATAGTTCTGCATACACACACAGAATCTGCAAACCCCTGTGAAGTGCATCGCAGACATGGTCTTAGGGCTGCTTCGCGTTCCAGTCGCGGCCAGACCTGATCGTTTCAATGCCTCTGAGAGCACCGCATTGCTCTTATCTCGTTTCCGCGGTGCCAGGAGAACGGTATGAAGGGGGTCGTAGTATATCGCTTTCTCTCCTCTCCTCCTCTCCCCAGCTCTCTCTCTCTCTCTCTCTCTCTCTCTCTCTCTCTCATCGTGACCGGACCAAATATCTCACGAAATTAGCGTCAAACGAAAAAACTACAAAGAACGAAACACGTCGAGCTTGAAGGGGGAAACCAGATGGCGCTATGATTGGCAGCGCCATCTAGTGGGCCAACCATAGCGCCATCTGGTTTCCCCCTTCAAGCTCGACGTGTTTCGTTCTTTGTAGTTTTTTCGTTTGACGCTAATTTCGTGAGATATTTGGCCCGGTCACTATCAATGGACCACCCTTAAGATCTCCAGCAGCAGACACAGCCACAAAAACGTTTCTCCAAACGCGCAAAATTAGCGCCATACTGCACAGAAACAAAACAATGAACGAAGAACCAGCAGATGTTCAAATGTGTGTGAATTCCTAAGGGACCAAACTGCTAAGGTCATCGGTCCCTAGACTTACACACTACTTAAATTAAACTAACTTATGCTAAGAACAAGACACACACCCATGCCCGAGGGAGGACTCGAACCTCCGGCGGGAGGGGCCGTGCAGTCCGTGGCATGGCGCCTCTAACAGCGCGGCCACGCCGCGTCGGCGAAGAACAAGCAAATAACGTTTGAAAATCAGAGTACATAATTACAATACAAAACAAAATTACACCAATTATGCTCAACTGGATGAAAAATGTAAGTACATAACTTATACAACCAGTACTCATGTAGAAGTGTTTTGAAAAAACAAGGGAATTCTTTAACTAATTTGCAGATGACACACTGCGAAACGAGAAGCCGACCTTTAAAAATACACTCTCGGAAGCATTTGACACTAAATAAGTACAGTGCTGTGCTGGCTGATGTTATAGATTTGAGGCATAAAACGGTGAGAGAACCATAAACTTTGTATGATGTTTTACAGTAATAACCCCAAGACCACAGAATGTGAGACGTACGTGTCGAATGTATGGGTAAATAGAAAAAGAAGTACTTTGTGTTTTGCAGAACACGGAGTTCAAAAATCCAAATTTAATTCGCAGTCACGGAGAAAAACGTCACCAGGAACTTCCGAAAAAAGCAAGACTATTATTAATTCATTCAGTGTAATCAGTGAAAAAACGTGTCGAAACCTTAACAAATAACTTCCTACTGTCACAGCACTATGTTTATGTAGGATGACACATTGTCCGTGTGTGTGTGTGTGTGTGTGTGTGTGTGTGTGTGTGTGAGGACGGGTGAGGACGCGCTTTGCTCTTTGAGTTCTACGTTGGGGGTGGGGAGGTAAATTTCATACATTTGGTCTGCACAGATGCTGTAACGAAGTTCTACGTATGTGCAAACCACGCAAATGTTGAGAAGCGGCGCACTGTTTGCTGAGCAAGACATCCAATCAGCGGCCATACATGCCCCTCCCCCCCTTTCGCAACAGCATCACCCACAGCATCCACCACGTGTCTGTACGTCGGCACAGAGGAAGCGAAGAACGCAGGGCAAATACGGCGTGTGTCGCTTGGAGAGCTAGCACAGACTGTTAATGGAAATGAGTTTACCCTGTAATGCGGCAGTGCGACACGGACGACGTACAGACGACTGTACCTGAGAACGCTCAGTAAATCTATTCGTAGTTCTGTGGCCACTGTTGGCGTACAAGTAACTTTGTGCGCAAAACCAACTCGAGACAGAATCGAATAATACTGAATGCAAGCAAGAGACCGAAAAGTGACATTACTGTTCTCAACATCAAGCACCGTGAGTGAATGGAAGATTCCACCCCTCCATCCCACACCAACAAGACAAACAGTTTTCACTGCGTTGCAGATATTTTCAGTGCAAAGGTAAGTAGAGGTAAGAGATATAACGAAATCCAATAATTCTATAACGAACCTCCAGACACACCCAAATATTCAGAAAATAGTTGTTTACAAACTCCGAAATTCTCATCTATTAATTTCTCTATGATTTTATTTCACCTTGATTAGCCCTGTAGGCCCAGTCATGCATCTGACCAGACACACATAGTGAGTCAATATTACTATTTGTATACTACATTAACAGTTATGAAACTGATTGAAACGTCTACTTACTTCACAAATGAGTTAATATGTCGAATATTGGGCGTCAAGCACGTAAGCGAGGAAGATTTAAGAAAATGTTTGACATTATGTTGAAGTTTGTTGGAAGTCGCTAAGTGCTCTCATTATGAAACACTGGATTAAAATCGTGTGAGTAATTTTCGCTCCATCTTAATCATAACGTAGTTTTTCACACATCTCAGTGTTTATGACGTCTTATCTCCTGCACTATGCCTCGTGCAATTATATACTTTTACAGGTACATTCATTCGTATATGTGGATATGGTCCACAAGATGTGTTGCGAATAGGATTAGTAATAAAGAAGCAATAAATTAAAACGTCACGTCTCAACCTGAAGTTGTAGTCCATGAACAGCGCATATGTTGTAACGATGAACCTTTATCCTTTCACCACTTTGTGGAGAGTATCAGCCTTAAAATGTTTCATACAGGTTTCAAACTGTGTGCAAAATTTCTCGTAAGCCACTAAGTGGCCTCATCCTCCCATACTGGATAACTAATAACAGTAGGTAGTCTCATACTCAGCAAATGAGTGTAGGGGAAGCAGATGCAGCAACCCTGCACCGCAGTTTATGGCAAGGTCATCCTGGAAGTGCATTGCCGTTGCCTTTCTCCGATCTGATGTGAAGTGTCAAGTATACAGTGTGGTCCATTGATAGTGACCGGGCCAAATATCTCACGAAATAAGCGTCAAACGAAAAATACCAAAACGAACGAAACTTGTCTAGCTTGAAGGAGGAAACCAGATAGCGCTATGGTTGGCCTGCTGTATGACGCTGCCATAGGTCAAACAGATATCAACTGCTTTTTTTAAACTAGGAACCCCCATTTTTATTACATATTCGTGTAGTGCGTAAAGAAATATGAATGTTTTAGTTGGACCACTTTTTTCGCTTTGTGATAGATGGAGCTGTAATAGTCACAATCGCGTAAGTATGTGGTATCACGTAACATTCCGCAGTGCGGAAGGTATTTGCTTCGTGATACATTACCCGTGTTATAATGGACCGTTTACCAATTGCGAAAAAGGTCGATATCGTGTTGATGTATGGCTATTGTGATCAAAATGCCCAACGGGAGTGTCCTATGTATGCTGCTCGGTATTCTGGACGACATCATCCGAGTGTCCGTACCGTTCGCCGGATCGTTACGCTATTTAAGGAAACAGGAAGTGTTCAGCCACATGTGAAACGTCAACCACGACTTGCAACAAATGATGATGCCCAATTAGGTGTTTTAGCTGCTGTCACGGCTAATCCGCACTTCAGTAGCAGACAAAATGCGCGAGAATCGGGAATCTCAAAACGTCGGTGTTGAGAATGCTACATCATCATCGACTGCACACGTACCATATTTCTATGCACCAGGAATTGCATGGCGACGACTTTGAATGTCGTGAAGAGTTCTGCCACTGGAACAAGACAAATTGCGGGACGATGACGAGTTTTTTGCTCGCGTTCTATTTAGCGACGAAGCGTCATTCATCAACAGCGGTAACGTAAACCGGCATAATAAGCACTTTTGGGCAACGGAAAATCCACGATTGCTGCAACAAGTGGAACAGCAGCGACCTTGGCGGGTTAATGTATGGTGCGGCATTATGGGAGAAAGGATAACTGGCCCCCATTTTATCGATGGCAATCTAAATGGTGCAATGTATGCTGATTTCCTACGTAATGTTGTACCGATTTTACTACAAGATGTTTCACTGCATGACAGAATGGCGATGTACTTCCAACATGATGCATGTCCGTCATATAGGTGGCGAGTGGTTGAAGCGGTATTGAATAGCATATTTCATGACAGGTGGATTGGTCGTTGAAGCACCATACCATGGCCCGCACGCTCACCGGATATGACGTCCCCGATTTCTTTCTGTGGAGAAAGTTGAAGAATATCTGCTATCGTGATCCACCGACAACGCCTGACAACATGCGTCAGCGCATTGTCAGCGAATGTGCGAACATTACGGAAGGCGAACTACTCGCTGTTGACAGGAATGTAGTTACACGTATTGCCAAATGCATTGAGGTTGACGGACATCATTTTGAGCATTTATTGCATTAATGTGGTATTTACAGGTAATCACGCTGTAACAGCATGCGTTCTCAGAAATGATAAGTTCACAAAGGTACATGTATCACATTGGAACAACCGAAATAAAATGTTCAAACTTACCTACGTTCTGTATTTTAATTTAAAAATACCTACCTGTTACCAACTGTTCGTCTAAAATTGTGAGCCATATGTTTGTGACTATTACAGCGCCATCTATCACGAAGCGAAAAATATGGTCCAACTAAAACATTCGTATTTTTTACGTACTACACGAATATGTAATAAAAAATGGGGGTTCCTATTTTTAGAAAAACGCAGTTGATATCCGTTTGACCTGAGGCAGCGCCATCTAGCGTCCCAACCATAGCGCCATCTGATTTCCCCCTTCATGCTAGACGAGTTTCCTTCTTTGTAGTTTTTTCGTTTGATGATTATTTCGTGAGATATTTGGCCCGGTCACGATCAATGGACCACCCTGTAGATCTGTGTTGTGTGGGTGAGTGAGATTAGTCTTTTACAGTATACTGTTGGGTTTCTGTTACTATGGACGAAAGGAAGGGAGACGGTAAAACGTCGCCGGCACGTAGCCCACTCCTCGCAGATACAACCAAGCTTGAAAATTCTCATCCGACGGAAGTATCACCATCAACAGTGTCGCATGCCGTCACTTCACGTGGTATTGCGGAGAGGTTTGACAGGCAACATACAACTGGTATCAGGTCACGGTATAGTCACCAAGTGTTATAGATGATAATGATGATGATGATGATGATGATGATGATGATGATGATGATGATAATAATAATAATAGGGCCGACCCTGAGAAGATTCTCACACAGCAAAGAGAAATCATTAGGAAAATTATTGGATCAAAACTCCCGGCGATGGCTATAGGCTTCACTCCAGGGACACCACAGAGAAGTTATCCAACATCGGAGCGGTCACTAGGAAGAGGCGACTAAAATTTTATGGACACATCAGCAGGCTCCCACAGGCCAGACTCACCAACAGAATCCTCAGGTACATCCAAGAACTCAAGACCACTACACCCTGGATGACACAAGTCAAAGTTGATCTGGAAAGATATCAGATTCGGCGGACGTCATGGACAAAGGAGTCTATAAACACGAGAAATACAAGTGGGAAGTGATGTCAGCACATAAAGTCAGAAGGACAAAGTGGACTGAAGAAAGGAAGAGAGCCTTTAGTGAACGAATGAAGGAGTACAGGAAGAACAAGTAGTCATGAATGTTTCGCGTGTTCTGATAAAAGCCCTGTAACGTGTGTGAGAATATTAATAATAATAATAATAATAATAATAATAATAATAATAATAATAATAATAATAATGAAAACGGTAAAATGAACAGGGTCCAGTACTTTGAATACTTCGGAGAATTCATGGAACCAACAGACCTTGAAAAAATCTCAGAGCAAAATAGCCTCCTAAACGCTAAAAAAAACCATCAGGTTTAGTCCAAATCCTCTACAACAAAAACTCCATGTCAGGACAAACAAAAATTGGGCACTACAACACACTCATGAAACCAACTGTCCCGAACTCTTCTCAAGACGGTTACAGGGTACAGTCAATCAAACCAAAAGGTAAGTTTTCAGACATAGAAACTGGCATTAAGAAAAGGAGAATGAAATATTTAGGTCGTCTCGACAGAATATCAGAAGACAAACTGACAAAAAGGATAATAGATTATACAGTATCACTTATGAACCCAACACCTTGGCTGAACGAAATTCGAAAGGATCTAAAAAACGCAAACATAAGATCATCCGACATTTTAGAAAGAGACACCTTCTAACAAAATGCACACAAGTGTGAAGTTACATCAGAGCAACCAAAATAAAAAACAATTCAGACCAAAATTGTCGAAAGAACGTAAACAAGCCTGCTCGGAAAGAATGAAAGCCTACTGGAGCAACAAGAGGAACCTAAAGTTAATTTCATTCAGTTATTTGCTTAACGTCTTCCATTTATTGGGGGAATTCGCCGCTAATAATAATAATGAATACGTGAAATGTCAGTCTTATTAATGCTATGTTAAGCAATTTCCTCTTTATGTTCTTGTCGAATGTGAATAATGCTATATCAGAAAAAGAAATGGCGCTGGTAGAGAATGGATCGACGTGAAGAAAAAGTGAGAGGAAGAGCAGGAAATTATAGGTTAAGATTAGTGGATTACATGCGAGGAAGCAAAGAGGAAAGCAAGATCGCAGGGAAGACATGTAGTTGACTATGTAATAGAGTCCATGGAAAAAATGAAAACAGCGGCGATTCGACGATATGGAAGCTACACTGATGATAACAACAAACATATAATCTACTCTTAAATCCAGAATGTTTTTGGATAATACGCAGGGTGCAGGGTAGTCTGCTCCGCAGTCGCATGGCTGAAATTAAGTACGACATGAAGTCATATATTTAGTGTTATGTGAAGCTACAGGCAAGAATATGGACTTACCCCGTCTGGTAACGCAATTATGGAAGAATCTGAAAATTGAGGAGTGGTATTGACACCAGTGACTAAGAAACAGATGAAGTAAACACACTTTGTGGAAATCACATCCCCTATCCGGAGTATCCACCCTAATTCTCTAAAGGGAGAACTGATTGATGAAGAACTAGATGCTGCACACCTATCTTACGGTTCACGCCTTATGCAGTTCAACAAGAGTGTCACATGTCTAAACTGCTTACCAAACAATCACATGAAAGCCGGGCACCACGTATACATCGAATGGTCCTTATTAATTTAAGATCTGAATACAAAGTCCAAAATTTTCAATAAATAACAAAAGATCTCGAGTGTTGGCATGTCATCGTAGATATTTTACATAAATTTTGCGGCGGATGATAGGTCAGATTTGGATACGCAGAATGCATTACATTACCAGAACTATCCGAAAATCATCCTAAATACACTCCTGGAAATGGAAAAAAGAACACATTGACACCGGTGTGTCAGACCCACCATACTTGCTCCGGACACTGCGAGAGGGATGTACAAGCAATGATCACACGCACGGCACAGCGGACACACCAGGAACCGCGGTGTTGGCCGTCGAATGGCGCTAGCTGCGCAGCATTTGTGCACCGCCGCTGTCAGTGTCAGCCAGTTTGCCGTGGCATACGGAGCTCCATCGCAGTCTTTAACACTGGTAGCATGCCGCGACAGCGTGGACGTGAACCGTATGTGCAGTTGACGGACTTTGAGCGAGGGCGTATAGTGGGCATGCGGGAGGCCGGGTGGACGTACCGCCGAATTGCTCAACACGTGGGGCGTGAGGTCTCCACAGTACATCGATGTTGTCGCCAGTGGTCGGCGGAAGGTGCACGTGCCCGTCGACCTGGGACCGGACCGCAGCGACGCACGGATGCACGCCAAGACCGTAGGATCCTACGCAGTGCCGTAGGGGACCGCACCGCCACTTCCCAGCAAATTAGGGACACTGTTGCTCCTGGGGTATCGGCGAGGACCATTCGCAACCGTCTCCATGAAGCTGGGCTACGGTCCCGCACACCGTTAGGCCGTCTTCCGCTCACGCCCCAACATCGTGCAGCCCGCCTCCAGTGGTGTCGCGACAGGCGTGAATGGAGGGACGAATGGAGACGTGTCGTCTTCAGCGATGAGAGTCGCTTCTGCCTTGGTGCCAATGATGGTCGTATGCGTGTTTGGCGCCGTGCAGGTGAGCGCCACAATCAGGACTGCATACGACCGACGCACACAGGGCCAACACCCGGCATCATGGTGTGGGGAGCGATCTCCTACACTGGCCGTACACCACTGGTGATCGTCGAGGGGACACTGAATAGTGCACGGTACATCCAAACCGTCATCGAACCCATCGTTCTACCATTCCTAGACCGGCAAGGGAACTTGCTGTTCCAACAGGACAATGCACGTCCGCATGTATCCCGTGCCACCAAACGTGCTCTAGAAGGTGTAAGTCAACTACCCTGGCCAGCAAGATCTCCGGATCTGTCCCCCATTGAGCATGTTTGGGACTGGATGAAGCGTCGTCTCATGCGGTCTGCACGTCCAGCACGAACGCTGGTCCAACTGAGGCGCCAGGTGGAAATGGCATGGCAAGCCGTTCCACAGGACTACATCCAGCATCTCTACGATCGTCTCCATGGGAGAATAGCAGCCTGCATTGCTGCGAAAGGTGGATATACACTGTACTAGTGCCGACATTGTGCATGCTCTGTTGCCTGTGTCTATGTGCCTGTGGTTCTGTCAGTGTGATCATGTGATGTATCTGACCCCAGGAATGTGTCAATAAAGTTTCCCCTTCCTGGGACAATGAATTCACGGTGTTCTTATTTCAATT
Organism: Schistocerca nitens; assembly: GCF_023898315.1. Taxonomy (NCBI): domain Eukaryota; kingdom Metazoa; phylum Arthropoda; class Insecta; order Orthoptera; family Acrididae; genus Schistocerca; species Schistocerca nitens. The sequence goes on from NC_064615.1 coordinate 327,578,167, forward strand.
TCCAGGAGTGTAACAAGTTGTAGATACAATTACATGAGATGGGACATACCTGTTTTTTTTTTTTTTTTTTTTTTTTTTTTTTTACACGAGCGTTTCCACGGTTGGCGTCAATTTCATTAAATCCTTCTCGCAGTTCATTCTTATCATCATATGAAAAACGTACAAAAGTAAAAGATGTTTAGAGTCTCGACAAATGCTCAGACATGACACTTCGCTGCCACGCTCATAGCGAATGAGGACGTTAAAGATTATGCTGCAGATATCTCTAGTTCATCTGCTCCCCAGCAACCTAATATCGTGACAGAAACATTTCTGGGTGTCAGGGAACCCAGATCTAGAGACAATGTTCATACTCCATTGCACAGCAATATTAGCTTTCGGTGTGAGGAGTCTTATATGCAGTCCATTTTGGATCATCTGCCAGTCATCACAGATACATAATTGGTGAAGACTGTATTGTTGTCCAGCACCGTCACAGGCCTGTAGAACAATTAGTCTCACAACGGAGCTACTTCATCTTTACATTGTGGATTTTGCACTCGTTTCTGTCAGTGGCAAGACTCATTCCTATCAATAAAATGTCCTTATTCCAGGCTGAAGAGATAGTCGTACCCCGTTTAGGCTTCATGAAATTTTAGTTGTGTACGGCGTCCTTGAGATCAGTCAGTAAGCGCCAAACTTCAAAGGGCTGGGATTCAAACTCCAGCCATCCGAGGATTTTTTTCTGTCTATCATCGCTATGTTCAGTACTCATCTAACGCGAAAAATGGCTCGTGACACCGCGGTTCCAAGACCACATTAAACTGTGGTCCTCCTGTAACTGTCTGCGTAAGTCAGTTCACAGGTTAGCGCCATGTAAGGGCATACCAGCTTTAATAGAGGCATGATTAATAATGAACTATGGTGTTCAAACCAATAACCAATTGAAGACCAGTTTACTATAATTATATTTCCGTTGTGGCACTGGGTAACTAGCACAGCATTTGATTAGCCAGATGTTACAAAGTGGCCGTTGTACCAGACCTCTGACGATCACCTTCGCGTTAGTTGGATCCGCGTCTGACACACGACCCTTTCTCACGAGTTAGTCCACTACAAGTTGAGCGATACTGGCGGTCGATCAAGCGGCAGTGTAAAAAAATGTTTTGTGGAACGATGCATCACGGTGTAGCTCTTAGCGTTCCAACTATACACTGATGTTGCAAAATTCATGGAGTAGCTCCCAACATCGTGTCGGACCTCCTCTTTCCCAGTGTAGTGCAGCAAATCGGCGTAACGTGGACTCGACAAGTCATTGGAAGTCCTCAGAGGAAATATTGAGCCGTGCTGCCCCTATATCCGTCCGTAAATTGCGAAAGTGTTGCCGGTGCACGAACTGACTTCTCAATTATGTACCTTAAATGTTCGACTGTATTCATGTCGCGCGATGAGGATGGGAAAATCATTCGCTCAAACTGTCTAGAATGTTCTTCAAACCAGTCGCGAACAACTGTGACCCCGTGACATCAGATCACTGTTCTGGGATCATGAAGTCCATAAATGTCTGAAAGTGGTCTCCATGTAGTCGAACATAACAATTTCCAGCCCGCATCTCGTGGTCGTGCGGTAGCGTTCTCGCTTCCCACGCCCGGGTTCCCGGGTTCGATTCCCGGCGGGGTCAGGGATTTTCTCTGCCTCGTGATGGCTGGGTGTTGTGTGCTGTCCTTAGGTTAGTTAGGTTTAAGTAGTTCTAAGTTCTAGGGGACTGATGACCATAGCTGTTAAGTCCCATAGTGCTCAGAGCCATTTGAACCATTTTGAACAATTTCCAATCAATGATCGGTTCAGTTCCACCACATAACCTAGTCCTTTCCATGTAAACGCGTCCTACATCGTTAAGGGGCCACCACCGGCTTGCACAGGTCCTTGTTTACAGCTTGGGCCCATGGCTTCGTGGGGTGTGCGCCACATTCGAACCCTACCATCATCTCTTACCAATTGAAATCGGGACTCAATGACCAGGCCGCGGGTTTCCAGTCGTTCAGGGTCCAATCGAGCCAAGGATAGGCGCTGCAGGGGAAGTCGTGTTGTTAGCAAAGGCACTCGCGTCGGTCGTCTGCTGCCACAGCCCATTAAGGCCAAATTTCGTCGCACTGTCCTAACGGATACGTTCGTCGGACATCCCACATTGATTTCTGCCGTTGTTTCACGTACTGTTGCTGGTCTGTTAGCACTGACAACTCTCTTCAAGTGGCGCTACTCTCGGTCGGACACTGCATTATCCTTGGTGAGAGGCGGTGCCTGAAATTTGGCATTCTTTTGGCAATTTGTGGTAAGTTCTATGGAACCAAACTACTGAGGTCATCAGTCCCTAGGCTTACACTCTACTTACTCTAACTGAAACTAACTTACGCTAAGGACAACACACACACCCATGCCCGAGAGAGGAATCGAACCTCCGAAGGGGGAGAGCCGCGCAAACCGTGGCAGGACGCCTAGACCGCTCGGCGCTTTGGCTTTCTCGGCACACTTTTGACACTGTGGTTCTCAGAGTATTGAATCCATAACGATTTCCGAAATTGAATGTCCCATGCGTCTGTCTCCGGTTTCAAAGTCTGTTAATTCCCATCGTGCGGCCATAATCACTTAGGAAACCTTTTCATATGAACCACCCGAGTACAAATAACAGCTCCGCCACTGCACTGCCCGCTGTCCTATGCCCTGTGTATGCGATGCTACCACCATCTGTACATGTGCATATCGCTACCCTGTGTCCTGTGACTTGTCACCTCAGGACAGAGTGTAGGCGTGTCTAGATTGTGTGGTAACTACAATTAAATATGCGGATGGGGGAGCTAGAGCAGAGATTTGCTTCACTTGCAGAGTATTGTGGCCTCTCTTAGCTGTAGGACTCATTACTGCTGTTGACGATTAGGATCATATCCTTTTTTCCAATCAATAATCGAAAAGCACTTTCAAAATTAACAGTGTGAGTACAAACAGGAGAGATTACTCTTACGTAGTGCAGTCGATAAAATACGAACATTACACAGAAAGGGAGATGGGAGATTATGTGTGTGTGTGTGTGTGTGTGTGTATGTGTGTGTGAGAGAGAGAGAGAGAGAGAGAGAGAGAGAGAGTGAGAGAGAGAGGACCTGAAACTGGGAACAGTTTTCCACGTCAGAACGAGAATTCATGGCACGCCATCTTTGCGGCGGACCACAAATCGCTGCTGGCTGTTCTCATAGCAGTTCTCCAAGACTAATGGTCCGCAGTTCTGTGCGTAATGTTCCACCGGATAATGGCCGGTGTTCACGTGAGGGCGGAGGCGAAGTGTGGGCTAAATTCATATGAGACATCACGATAGGAATGGGTCGGTTAGGAAACTGGAAATGGTATTTCAGATTGGTTTCGCATCATTTCTTATCCCGTAGTGAAGATGGAGGCTGATATATCGAATAACTGATCGTACCGTTCTATGGAGAAAGAAGCTGGCTTTCCCCGTCATGATTTCTGAGACTGTAGTATTTATTTTTATAATTTCCTTTCATTTTACCTACTTATTTACTGACCAGGCAATCCTTTGCTCATCTCACTCTGTCCTAATCCATTCTTCTGTTCCTCTTTTGTGTTCTTATATTCCTTTACCTTTCTTCCTTTGCTACACTGTTTCATTTTACCTTACTCACATCTTAGAAGTGGTAGTAACAATAAGTCACTTCTTATTGGATTCGCGTTTGAGAAGTCTGCCATGTACAAAAGAACATTGGATTTCCTTAAGGATTACGGACAGTAAAAAAGAAGTAAAACGTATCATTCAGTAGTTTCCAGTATGAAGCTCTAGAGTAAAAATCACAATACGCGATGGGTGGAATCTATCACCTCGAAAATATCAAGTTGACCATGAAACTCGCTGTTGGTTTTATTCCTCCTCTACACATTCACCTTTCAGTAGGACACATTTTTACCTAGATGACACAGTGGGGACACTGTTTGTCAGTTAATCCTGCTGAAATGAGGGAGGGTACTTTCAGGGTGCATTGCGATAACGTTTCTTACTTTTTGAATGTTGAGTAAGAAATCGAGATATATTTTATCTCTTTCTAGAGTCTCGCTGTTGGATTCTCGGGAATTTGTTACATTCTTAGCTTCAAAGAAGTCTTAAGTTTTCTTTACCTATGTTGCCTTCTTCATCACTGATTTTGTATTGCCCTCTTGAATAGTACCAAGGGAGCGCCGCAGAGCGTAACGTTCTCATCCGACCAGCGAACCACCAACGATAATGTCCCATGTCCTCACTGGTGTGGACAGCTTTGGAATGTAATCCAGAGCATTGGCATAAATGTTTGGTGATTAGATGTTCTCCACTCCCTATTCTCACATCACCGGTTAAATACTGGCGGCGAAAATTTCTTACACCACCAGGGATCGAACCAGCTACCTCCAAGTCAAGTGCGTTAACTACCACAGCAATGAAATAGGGTACAAAGAACAGAGATACTTATGTTTATCAGTACCTGAGACCAAGATTGGCAGCTGACCAGAAATATAAAGACATTCAATGCAAAGTAATGCGCGCAAATCACGAAAACATCTGAATCTTCATCATACTCCGCAAGCCACTTAATGGTGTATGGCGAAGGGTACTTTCGGTATCACTAGCTCACCCCTCCAACCCTGTTCCACTTGCAAATAGTGCGTGGACAGAATGATTGTTGGTAAGCCTCTGTATTGCCTCTAATTTCTCGAATTTTTTCCTCGTGCTCAATACGCGAGGGTGAGGCGGGGGGAGGGGGGGAGGGGGGGGGAATAATACGTTTTCCGACTCCTCCTAAAAATTTCAATAATAAATCTCTCCGTGATTCACAACGCCTCTCTTGTAACGTCTGCCAGTGGAGTTTGTTTAGCATCTCCGTAACGCTCTCTCGCCAGCTAAACGGTCCCGTGACGAAACGCGTCGCTCTTTGTTGGATCTTCTCTATCTCCTCTATCAGTCCTACCTGATAGAGGAGATCCGATATCGGTTGCCTTGCGATGGTAAATCAGTGAATGCAGTCACTCACAACCTTCAAGTATCTGGGAGTTTGTCTGGAGAGACTGAAGGCGGCACAACCATATCAATCCAGCGACCGGGAAGGCAGATGTCAGATTCAGATACGTACAGACAATTCTAAAGGAGTACATACCACGTAAGAAAGCCATTGCTTCTGAACTTCGTCGAGATCTAAAGACATAAGCAGAATCCAATGAGTTTAACAGACTAGCTTCCATGTAATTGATAGGGTTTTATTTTCCTCTGCCGCTCTTTCTCGGGATAGGGAAAATTCCAGAAGATATTTGTCACTATATATCCCGAAGCTATACTGAAATTGAAAATGTATTCTTGAATGCTTGGTGCTCCACAGCTTTAAGATAGTTATTAAATGATATCTTCTGTACACCATGGGCTCCACTGAAATATTTATTTGCCAAAATCTATTTTCGGTTATAAAACACGTCATCAGTGGAATCTGATACAGAGAAGAGAACAACTGTATGCACAGTTGTTTGTTCTTCTGTATCAGATGCCACTGATGACGTGTTTTATAACCCCGAAAACCGGTTTTGACAAATAAAACATTTCTAGTGCAGCTCGTAGTGTATGGAAGATGTCGTTTAAGAAAATATATTCTTATTTCACCGTCTCAGTTTATAACAATATTTATTTTCACCAAAGTTTTTGTAATATTTGGCTTTAAAATCAAAATATTGATACTATATTTTCTGTATAAGTAAAGTGTGCTATACCGGTTCAAATGGCTTTGAGCACTATGGGACTTAACATCTGAGGGCACCAGTCCCTTAGAACGTAGAACTAGTTAAACCTAACTAACATAAGGACATCACACACATCCATGCCCGAGGCAGGATTCGGACCTGCGACCGTAGCGGTAGCGCGGTTCCAGACTGTAGCGCCTAGAACCGCTCGGCCACTCCGGCCGGCTGCTATACTGGAGTTTGCAGTTCTTTGCAGTTTATGTGTGTAATGCATGTAAAATACTATGTAAATCGTTTATTACGTTAAGTAGTTTTCTGATGATATTTTGTATTTAAAAATATTAGTTTGTCTAAATTCTTCACGTTGAGTAAATTTGACAGTTTAAGAAATGGTCACGCTTAGGACAATGTAAGAAATAGGTGTTATGTAAAAGATAGTGTGCTTTCGTTGCAAACGATAGTGGCTCTTGGGAGCGTTATATGTGGCAAGGGCGAATTGGCGCGGTACCTAGGGCAAGCGCGGGGAGTAAGTCACACAGTCTGTAGGCAGCGGTGACTGAGGCAACACCTTTCTGGAGCAGGAGAATCTTTGCCTGCAGAGTCGCACAAAAATGCCTCGGATGAAGACTACAAACGGCTAACGGCATACCTGCGAGTTGTTGGGCTACTGTATGTAAAATTGAACGACGCCAAGAAGAGAAATTAAGCCCAAATAGTAATATGCTTGTAGGCCGTACTGTGGGAGTGTAGCCGTCATAACTGTTCGCCACACCCAAGCCTACAGCCACCAGATAAGATTTCTTTTTTGTATTTTACTTTTGTACAAAGCGAATCATTAATTTAAAGTGTATTTTAATAATCATTCTTGAACTCTAAAGACACTGGTTCACCCTGTTATTTAATCCTAATCATACTCCTATATAGGGTTCCTTTCTGGTGTTTTATTAATACGAAAAAAATGTTCAAATGTGTGTGAAATCTTATGGGACTTAACTGCTAAGGTCATCAGTCCCTAAGCTTAGACACTACTTAACCTAAATTATCCTAAGGACAAACACACACACACCCATGCCCGAGGGAGGTCTCGAACCTCCGCCGGGATCAGCCGCACGGTTCATGACTGCAGCGCCGTAGACCGCTCGGCTATATTAATACGGGTATCCTATTTTACAGACTTACGAAGTGCCATGTTAATGTAAAGAGGCGCTATTTAAATTGTTTTTGTTTTTTCTTAACTATTGCAAAGTGTTATAGTAAAAGTTTGTTTACATAAAATTCAATCACAGTGTAACGAAGTTACAAGAATCTGTTAAATGACTATACACAGTTAATTCAAAGAGTATTAGCTTTTGAAAGTAAATTCCAATAAGAAAGAGGTTTTCTTGAAGTGCAATATTCAGTATAAAAATGTATGCTTTAATATCGAAGTATTGTAGTATTTAAGTTTGTTGATTATGGAAAGTGCTTTTCTAAAGGTCCCCACTGGCAATTTTTTTTTAACTTCCTTGAAGTTATCTAATGGGCTTTTTCTCTTTTAAAAACGTAATGTATAAGGCTGTAGTCCAACATAGTTTAAGTAGATTAATATTTATTTGAAGAACCAAACTAAACAGCAGCAAAAAAATGGTCAAAATTCATGGTTCTGCTTTTCCAATACTTCCCTGTTTCATTGCCCGGATGGGCTGGCGACCATCAATATATGTTTTAAACCACTAAATAAACTTGGATCTGAGTTGTCCTAGCTTCAGTATAATATTGTTCATACTGCGTTTCTGTCTAACCGCTGACTAAGATCTTAGTAAAAGAAGTGAATAGTCTGATTTACTTATCCATTAGACACAAAACACGGCCAAATCCTATAAAAAGGGTAACTCTATTGATTAGTTTTTCCTGTAAATAGGACTATCCTTCCATAGTGTACTTTATTTCCACACTAAACTAAATTTTAGTAAGAGGGCTGTACGTGTCAGCATAGAGACAGGCTTTTGTTATTTAGGTAAAAGCATACTAAATTACAATAGTAGTGGTATGGTTATAAGTTGTGCACTTATTTTTATGAGTCTTGGTTTCGATCAGTATTCGATCATCTTCAGATCTAAAATTATAACCAAGTGTAAAAATAAGTTTCTTTTTCATTTTATTACTTTACAATAGGAAGAACATCACTGATTTTGCGTATCAGAGGTTGGGGGTTGTTTGGGGAAGGAGGCCAGACAGCGAGGTCATCGGTCTCATCGGATTAGGGAAGGAAGTCGGTCGTGCGCTTTCAGAGGAACCATCCGGGCATTTGTCTGGATTGATTTAGGTAAATCACGGAAACCTAAGTCAGGATGGCCGGACGCGGGATTGAACCGTCCCGAATGCGAGTCCAGTGCCCAACCACTGCGCCACCTCGCTCGGTCTGCGTATCAGAGATCCGACAGAATCTATGTAGGTTTGTGGAGGTATGTGTCACTAGATGTTTACGCACAGGTGAAGTAATTAAATAACGGGCCGCTTATACGCGGTAATGGCACCCGATGGCGATCCAGATGCGTTCCAAGAATTTACATCAGGCGAATTTGGTGGCCGAGACATGAACGTGATTACACCGAAGTGCTCCTCGAACCACTGCAGCACGGTTCTGGCTCCGAGATACGGACATTTACACTGCTGAGGGATGACATCGCCGTCGGGGGAGACATCAGGTACGAAGGTATGCAGGGGCGTCCCAGTTGTCAATGGTCTTCGATTAATACCACAGCTTTACTGAGTTTTCATCGTTGTTCACTGCGTCATATATAACTGAGGTGACAAAAGCATGGGATACCTCAGAGCATCGTCGACCTCCTTTTGCATGGCGTGGTGCAGCATCTCGACGTGGCATGGACTCAAAAAGTCGTTGGAAGTCCGTTGCAGAAAAATTAACCCATGCTGCCACTATAGCCATCCGTAATTGCCAGTGCAGGATTTTGTGCAAGACCTGATCTCTCGATTATGTCCCACAAATGTTCGATGGGATTCATTTCGGGCGATCTGCGTGGCCAGATCATTTGCCCGAATTCTCGAGAATGTTCTCCAAACCAATCGCGAACAACTGTGGCCTTGTGATGTTTAAAGCTTGTGGCCTTGTGGCATGGCATATTGTTTTCCATATAAACCCCGTCGCTGTATGGGAACATGAAGTCCATAAATGGCTCAAAATGATCTCAAAGTAGCTGAACATAACCATTTCCGTGCAATAATTGGTTTAGCTGGACCAGAGGACCCACTTCATTCATATAACCACAGGTCACACCGTTATGGAGCCAACACTAGCTTGCACAGTGCACGGTCTGTGGCTTCGTGGTGTGTGCGCCAAATGAAACCCGACCATCAGCTCCTATCAACTGAAATCGCGACTCATCTGACGAGGCCACGGTTTTCCGGTCGTCTAGGGTCCAACTGATATGATCATGAGCTCAGGAGAGGCGCTGCAGGCGATGTCGTGCTGTCAACAAAGGCACTTACGTCGGTCGTCTGCTGCCATAGCGCATCAACGGCGAGTTTTGCCGCACTGTCCTAACGGTTACGCTAACCACTGCATCGTCCGTAGTGAGGCGTAATGATATTTTCGGCACTCTGTTGACATTGTCGATCTCATAATACTGAATTTCCTAACGATTTCAAAAATGGAATGTCCCATGCGTCTAGCTCCAACTACCATTCCGCGTCCGAAGTATATTAATTCCCATAGTGCAGCCATAATCACGTCGAAAACCTTTCCACATGAATCACCCGAGTACAGGTGACAGCTCCGCCAGTGCATTTCCCTTTTATACCTTGTATACGCGATACTACCGTTACCTGTATACTACCGCTATACCATAACTTTTTGTCTCCTCAGTGTATATATTTGTAATCCTGTAAGAAATCCTTGCGTTACACGCGAATTTACTTCTACATATGAAAATTTGTCCCCCATGAACCATGGACCTTGCCGCTGGTGGGGAGGCTTGCGTGCCTCAACGATACAGATAGCCGTACCGTAGGTGCAACCACAACGGAGGGGTATCTGTTGAGAGGCCAGACAAACGTGTGGTTCCTGAAGAGGGGCAGCAGCCTTTTCAGTACTTGCAGGGGCAACAGTCTGGATGATTGACTGATCTGGCCTTGTAACACTAACCAAAACGGCCTTGCTGTTGTGGTACTGCGAACGGCTGAAAGCAAGGGGAAACTAAAGCCGTAATTTTTCACGAGGGCATGCAGCTTTACTGTATGGTTAAATGAGCATGGAGAGCTGCATCAAACCAGTCTCAGGACTGAAGACCACAACAACAACATGAAAATTTGTCTGTATTATGAATGACACGCTGTTTTTTTTCTTTTTTTTTCTTTTTTTTGCTATGAAGACTTCGAAGCTATTCCGTGGGCTCGTAATATGTTCATTAGGTGGCCGAGGGGTTCTAGTCGCTTCAGTCTGGAACTGCGCGACCGCTACGGTCGCAGGTTCTAATCCTGCCTCGGGCATGGATCTGTGTGATGGTCTTAGGTTAGTTAGGTTTAAGTTGTTCTAAGTTCTAGGGGACTGATGACCCCAGATGTTAAGTCCCATAGTGCTCAGAGCCATTTGAAACATTTGTTCATTAGGGACGTTGTGGAAACTCTATGAAACATCTTCCGGAGGTCAAGGAAAACAACTTCAGACAGTGGGTCGGTATCTACTGCTATCTGGGTCTCTGTTTTTGGAACTGTTATTGATTTCTACAGAGGTCGGCTGAAATATCGTAAAACATGTGACAAAACTCTGAAACCGACTGTAGTCAGCGGTATAGGCGAATGGTTTGACGACCTTTCTTGAAAACGGGAATAATCTGCTTGATCGAATTAGATCCTAAGGGTAATAACACCTAAACGTACAAGAGTAAGCTGAAAGAGTTGTCACGGTAATCTTTAAGGGGTGAGTGTTCATGTTAGGGGGGGCTAATGCATTGCAATACAGCAGAGTTGCATACCCCAATCACATTAATGCCCCCACCGCCTTTTTTTGGACGTCAGTGAGCAATAACCACTCACAGACGGTAGGAGGCAGCACTAGCAGTGGAAGGTATATAAACCGTGTCGGAGAGACGCTGATACACAGTGCAGTCGTTGTCGTAATGTGGAAAATGGGCCGATTCATCTGACAGCCATAAAGGAAAGATGGTTCAAATGGCTCTAAGCACTACGGGACTCAACTTCTGAGGTCATCAGTCCCCTAGAACTTAGAACTACTTAAACCTAACTAACCTAAGGACATCACAAACATCCATGCCCGAGGCAGGATTCGAACCTGCGACCGTAGCGGTCGCGCGGTTCCAAACTGTAGCGCCTAGAACCGCTCGGTCACCACGTCCGGCCAAGGAATGATGATTGGCTGTCGGGGCAAGAGTGCAAGCATTTCCGAAAAGGCTACGTTTGTAAATTGTTGGCGCGCTGCCATTGTTAAAGTATGCAGTGCATGGAAAAATAGCGCTATTGAAACCTGGCGCCGAGACAGCCGTATTTCACCATGGGGCACAAATGACAGCGGTGAAGAACGGCCGTGGAGATGTGTACGGACAAACAGAGGTGAAACTCTTGAACAAGTGACGGTGCAGTTGAACCTGTGGGACACCAGCAGGGTCTCCTGAACGACCGTTCAGCGAACATTGCTGCATATGAGCCTCCACAGCAGTCAACAGACTGATGTTCATTGGCTGAAATTCGCACTCCAAAACCGGAACTGGAAGTTCACTGACTGGTGACACGTGGCCTTTTTGAGATGAATCACGTTTTGTGCTCCATCGGGCTGAAAGCAAATAACTAGCAACAGTTGTCAAAAGGGTCCAGGCCAGAGGGGGGAGGGTTTTGGTCTGGGGAATGTTTTCGTGGAATCCTCTGGGTGATCTCGTCATTCTGGAAGGCGCAGTGGGTCAAAACATACACGCATCTATCCTTGGGAACCATGTCAACCCCTGCGTGTAGTTTCTATTTTCCGGCACGATTGCGTCTAGCCGGCCGCGGTGGTCTAGCGGTTCTAGGTGCTCAGTCCGGAACCGCGCGACTGCTACGGTCGCAGGTTCGAATCCAGCCTCGGGCATGGATGTGTGTGATGTCCTTAGGTTAGTTAGGTTTAAGTAGTTCTAAGTTCTAGGGGACTGATGACCACAGATGTTAAGTCCCATAGGGCTCAGAGCCATTTGAACCATTTGATTGCGTCTACCAGCATGACAACGCACTTCACCGATCTCGCAGCGTAAGTGTATGTTTTCAAGAGCAAGAGGTTGGTTTCACCGTACTCTCCTGGCCTGAAAACCCCGCAGATTTAACTCCAATCGAAAATCGATCCCTCTGTTCGCCCAGTGGATCCTCAGCAGTGAAACCTTACGCAGCTGGCCACGGCACCGGAGTCGTCAATGGCTCCAAGTCCGTGTCGGTACGTTCTAGAACCTCACTGACTGTCTTTCTCGACGTCTGCTCTGCTCTGCAAAATGTGGTTACTTACAAGGGAACCTCCCCATCGCACCCCCCTCAGATTTAGTTATTAGTTGGAACAGTGGATAGGCCTTGGAAAACTGAACACAGATCAATCGAGAAAACAGGAAGAAGTTGTGTGGAACTATGAAAAAAAAATAAGCAAAATATACAAACTGAGTAGTCCATGCGCAATATAGGCAACATCAAGGATAGTGTGAGCTCAGGTGTGCCGTGGTCCCGTGGTTAGCGTGAGCAGCTGAGGAACGAGAGGTCCTTGGTTCAAGTCTTCCGTCGAGTGAAAAGTTTACTTTATTTATTTTTGCAAAGTTATGATCTGTCCGTTCGTTCATTGACATCTCTGTTCACTGTAATAAGTTTAGTGTCTGTGCTTTGCGACCGCACCGCAAAACCGTGCGATTAGTAGACGAAAGGACATGCCTCTCCAATGGGAACTGAAAACATTTGATCGCAAGGTCATAGGTCATCCGATTCCTCCACAGGAAAACACGTCTGATATATTCTATACGACACTGGTGACGGCATGTGCGTCACATAACAAGAATATTTTGTCGACCCACCTAACTTGTACACTTGGCGAATGGGTAAAAAGATTCTTCTACCTCGCCCGATTTAGGTTTTCTTGTGGATGTGATAATCACTCCCAAAAAAGTGATGAAAACATAAGAGTTTGTCACATAAACTGCAACAAATGAATGCAACAGTTTCACAAAAATGGTTCAAATGGCTCTGAGCACTATGGGACTCAACTGCTGTGGTCATAAGTCCCCTAGAACTTAGAACTACTTAAACCTAACTAACCTAAGGACAGCACACAACACCCAGCCATCACGAGGCAGAGAAAATCCCTGACCCCGCCGGGAATCGAACCCGGGAACCCGGGCGTGGGAAGCGAGAACGCTACCGCACGACCACGAGATGTGGGCTAACAGTTTCACAGTCGCACAGACACTAAACTTATTACAGTGAACAAAGACGTCAATGCACGGACGGATAGATCATAACTTTGCGAAAATAAAGAAAGTAAACTTTTCACTCGACGGAAGACTTGAACCAGGGACCTCTCGTTGCGCAACTGCTCACGCTAACCACGGCGCTCCGGAGCTCACACTATCCTTCATGTTGCTTATCTTGCGCATGGACTACTCAGTTTGTATTTTTTGCTTATTTTTTTCATAGTTCCACACAACTTCTTCCTGTTTTCTCGATTGATCTGTGTCCAGTTTTCAAGGCCTATCCACTCTGCCAACTTATAACTAAATCTGAGGGGGGTGCGATGGGAAGGTTCCCTTGTTAGCTTTTCGACAGTTGGTTACATAAATGTGAGTGGACCATGTACAATGTCACACGAAGTTATTTGACACCACGTTACATCTTTCGAGTTTGTAGTAGCGCCCATGAAGGCTGCGAGTGAAAAAAAAAGGCTTACAAATGTTCAGCATATAGATACATTTACAAATTAATTTGCGATGTGAATGTGATATGACTCGTTTCACATAATTACGATTTATCGTGCAAACGATCTTTGGAACATGGTTCAAAAAAATGGTTCAAATGGCTCTGAGCACTATGGGACTTAACATCTATGGTCATCAGTCCCCTAGAACTTAGAACTACTTAAACCTAACTAACCTAAGGACATCACACAACACCCAGTCATCACGAGGCAGAGAAAATCCCTGACCCCGCCGGGAATCGAACCGGGGAACCCGGGCGCGGGAAGCGAGAACACTACCGCACGACCACGAGCTGCGGACTATGGAACATGGAAGTACGTAACTAACTACGTTTTAATTACAGCGGTACTGCAGAGGACAGGGCGTGTACCTAAGCCTGTCTATAGGAGGTGAGAGGGGGCGGCTGCTCTGTGTTTGAAAGGCAAATGCCGCAGCTTGATGCCAGGGGGCGGGGAACCCGAAGAGGGGGTTGGAGTGGGGGGGGGGGGCGGCGCGGTCCCAATTAGCGGCGGCGTTTAATTAGGCGTGGCGTGGCGCAGCAGGGGGCTACCTGCGTCCTCCCCCCCCCCCCCCCCCTCCGCAACCCGCTGGCCCAGTGGCATACTGCACAGAGGGCCAGTCAACGCACAGTCGCGACGCACACAAACACAGTCAGAATCTCTTTTCCTCTCTTTCACGGTGCTAATCCTGCTGTTTATGTGGCTTATGCGACGTACAATCTTATCTCCAAACTCGAGAGCCCGTATTCCTTTCCGCGGCGACAAATACTATATCTTCGTGTACATTACTGACGAACAGAACACGGCAACTGTCATTACCCGATTTCACAGAAACTTCGCTCAGTGAAAGAGGGGTCAAAATAAGCGAACAAGTGTCTCGGCTTATCCGTAGAAACTCGTCCGCTTCTGGAAAAACGACGGTCAAACTTTTCTAAGGTACTTTCTAGGCACTTTGCGCCTTCTACATGCAGTAGTCTCAGGCGAAATTGTGACACACTGGTTAGCGTCGCGGCTTCTTAATTTCACGCACCGTGTTCGAAATCCGATTACTACACGATGTTTTCCAGTGTATAATAATACAACGGTGATCTTATTCTCCTATCAACCGTGTGTCAGATGAGTGGGAAAAAATGATAAAATTATTTTAAATGGTTTTCGGTGAAATTTCTGTAGTGTATCTTGGTTCACAATCAACTGCTCGCGCCTGTTTACGGTAAAGTGATCCGTCACTTGATTTGTCGCGAAATTATTGCCAACGTGCGAAATCTTCACCAATGTTATCGACGTCTTAGATTCACAAGAAGAAATGTCACTGCGGCGAACCTGCCTTCGAGCAATGCTCCCACGAGCATAGCTGTGTTCCGAATGTTTCTACGATCGGTAACAACCAAGGGAAAGCACCAAATCTTCCTGAAGGATAAACATAAGAATAAAAAAATACGGATTGTGTAACAGTTGATATGAGAATGAAATATCAAAATACGATAATTTAAAAAGATTGTAACCTCTCAACATACCATAACGCCCTTGTATCCCCTAACTTGATAAGAAACATTCATTTAGTAACCTTCCACGGACATGGGTAGATAAACAAAAACGATAAAAATAAAATAAAAACAATAATCAGATTTCGAAAACGACGCGGGAAACTACAAAGCCTGAGCCATACTTTCTTCCTTGTATACCGTGCAGTAAAAGGCATATGAAGTACCGCTGCCCGCGCGGTTGGCCGTGCGGTCCTAACGCACGGCTTTCCGGGAGGGAAGGAGCGCCTGGTCCCCGGCACGAATCCGCCCGGCGGACTTGCGTCGAGGTCCGCTGAACCGGCCAGTCTGTGGATGGTTTTTAGGCGGTTTTCCATCTGCCACGGCGAATGCGGGCTGGTTCCCCTTATTCTGCCTCAGCTACACTATGTCGGTGATTGCTGCGCAAACAAGTTCTCCACGTATGCGTACACCACCATTACTCTACCACGCAAACATAGGGATGGGGGGGGGGGGGTGCGTCCACCGGAGGCCGAACCGCACAATAACCCTGGGTTCGGTGTAGGGCGGTGAAGTGGACTGCGGTAGTCGTCGTGGGGTTGTGGACCACCGCGGCTGCGGCGGGAACGGAGCCTCTCCGTCGTTTCTAGGTCCCCAGTTAACATACAATACAATAGAAGTACCTCTAAACTATCTCGAAAACACTGACATTCGTTTTTTCAGAAATGGTCGATTTATCTATGGATAAGCCGAGGCACATGTTCGTTTACTTTAGCTCCTCTTCCAGGGAAACCAGGAGACACTTGCTATGTTCTCCTCGTGGTGGCTGTTAACTGCGGATGCGTGGGTAGTAATCAAGTACACAACGGGCTATTAAAATTACAACAGCTGGTATTAAATAAAAATATTTTACTTATTACTTTGAAGACTGGTTTTCTGGCGGTCTCCGTGCTTCTCTATCCTGTGCAAGCCTCTCCATCTCCCGATGACTCTTGCAACTTACACCCTTCTGAATCTACTTACTGTATTCCTCTCTTTTTCTCCCTCTACAAGTTTTACCCGTCTCCATAAACACTTCCCTCCGTTACTAAAGTGGTGATCCCTTGATAGCTCAGAATATGTCCTGTCAACCGATCCCTACTTCTAGTAAGGTTGCGCCCCAAATTCCTTTTCTTCCCAATTCTATTCTGCACTTCCTCATTGGTTACATGTTGTACCTTACTAATCTTCATCACTATTCTGTAGCAACACATTTCAAATGCCTCTGTTCTCTTCTTGTTTGAGCTGTTTATCAAGCACTTTTCACTTCCATACAGGACTACACTCGAGGCAAATACCTTCAGAGAAGGCTCCGTAACACTTAGATCTACTACATTCGATGTTAACAAATTTCTCTTCTTCAGAAACGGTTTTATTGCCACTGTCTGTCTACATTTTATATCCTTTCTACTTCGACTGTCATAAATTAATTTGTTGCCCAAATAGCAACTCAGTTATTACTTTCAGTGACGAATTTCTGATCTAACTCCTTCATTATTGCCTCGATTAATTCGACTACGTTACATTGCCGTTGTTTTGCTTTTGTTAATGTTCATCTTATATCGTATTTTCAAGACACTGCACATCCCATTCAGTTACTCATCGAAGTCTTTTGCTGTCTCTCATGCAATTACTATGTCATCGGCAAACCTCAACGTTTTAGTTTTTTTCCAAAGTTTTTATTTTTTGTCCCTGATCTTTAATTCCTACTCCCAAATTGTTCTTTCGCTTCTTTTACTGCTTTCTCAATGTACATATTGAATACCATCAGGGATAGGCTACAACCCTGTCTCACGCCATTATCAACCATTGCTCCCCTGTTTCATACCGCTCGACTCTTATGATTACCATTTGGTTTCTGTAGAACAAGTTGTATGCAGCATTTCGCGCCCTGTATTTTGCCCCTGCCATCTTCGACTTTCAAGGAATGAATTCCAGTCGAAATGGTCAAAAGCCTTCTCCAAATCTACAGAAGCTATAAATGTAGTTTTGCCTTTCCTTAGCCTACCTTGTAAGATATGTCATAGGGTGAGTATAGCGTCGCATGTCCAGTAATTTCTGTAGAATCCAAACTGATGTTCCTCGAGATCAGCTTCTACTAGTTTTTACCATTTTTCCGTAAACAGTTCGTGTTAATATTTCGCTATCATGGCTTATTAAACTAGAGATTCTGTTATATTCACAAACGTCAGCTCCTGCTCTATTACATTCTTTACAGGAGAACAAAGAGCCACAATTTGTAGGTAGCAGTCAAGAGCCAGGGTTTTTGGCAATGGAGAAAACTGAGAGGCGGATCCTCAATGTTTTTGTGTCTCATGGCAGCGGCTAAATGTTCAAATGTCGTCACTGTGCCTGAAAGCTAGTTTAGCGAAAACATCCCGTGCTGACATCGTTCTTGCCTAAAGGTGACAATGCGAGCATGGCCCATCTCGAAATGACCCTTCGCGGCCTTGTGAGATAAAACATTGTATACCGTTGGCACCGTTCCGTGTACGGTTACAGACACAGTGTACTCTACTTGCACTGCTAGGAGAATTCAGGTATAGTCTTACCTCCACTGCACAGGTGTCTGTAGAGCGTGTTACTTGTAAGTTGCCCGAAGCCAGAGGCGGTTGCACGGAACAGAGGAAGTGTGTTCGTATTCGACACTTAAATCGTCTAACGTACTGACACGTTTATTAAGGACTGCAACTAAAACAATTACGTACGCTTATCACGATGATAAGGAAGTGTACGAATTAGTGTGAAGTACAGAACAGTACGCAGCAGACAGCAACGGCTACCTCACACAAATCTCTCAGCTAGAAAATATTGGCCGCAGCTAAAAACAAAATGACTACTGGCTTCCGACATCTGCCGAGTGAAGCCGATTCACTGCTAGGGTGCTGATCTGTTAAGATAAAGTTAACATAATGTACGTAGTGATTCTCTTTGGCCAAAATACGAGGGCATGCTGAAAAGCAAAGGCTCCGAGATTTTTTATGTGAGAACTTTTACAGATTTTTAAATATAAAAAACGTTATTAATATTCTATATCGTTATTTCCGATGTCTACATATTTATTTCTCAACAAAAAAATGGCTCTGAGCACTATGGGACTCAACATCTTAGGTCATAAGTCCCCTAGAACTTAGAACTACTTAAACCTAACTAACCTAAGGACATCACACACACCCATGCCCGAGGCAGGATTCGAACCTGCGACCGTAGCAGTCCCGCGGTTCCGGACTGCAGCCCCAGAACCGGACGGCCACCGCGGCCGGCTATTTCTCAACAGATCCACCACTGTGACGAAGACATTTCTCCCAACGAGAGATCGGCGAATTGATAACGTCGTTTTGGAATGTTTGACTTTATTGGCGGAACCAAAACCTCACCTCTGACTGCACCTCTTCATCACTACCAAAGCGAAGTACTTGAAAGTTTTCTTTCAGTTTTGGAAACAGATGAAAATCGGATGGAGACAAGTCGGGACTGCATGGAGAATGATCGATGGCAGTGAACACTACGCGACGGATTGTTGCAAATGTCACAGCTCGTGTGTGTGATCTGGCATTTTTATGCTGAAAGAGTCGGTGCTCCATGTGGGGGTGAACTCTTCCAATTCAAATCTCGATTACAGAACGCTGTGTATCAAGCACTGACATATTTACGTTGTGCACCGCCATGTAAGACGCTACAATTCGGAGCCATCTAGCGGCAGAGGGCTGCAAATATGTATATATCAAGAATGAAGATGTAGAAAGTTAATATCGTCTGTTTTATTTAAAAAGCTTTAAGAGTTTTCACATTAAAATTAGGAGGCATTATATTTCAGCACGCCCTCGGGCGTAATACTGATAATAGGGGGAAAAGTATTTAGCTCGTGAAAAGGGTGCAAAATCTGTTTTGGTCAGTTTGTATCCATACAGCAACGTACGTTAAGGTCCTCCACAAAATATTTTCCTCCAGTAACGCTATTTCCACAGGATAACCTCTGGATTAGTTTCTGAAATAGCAGGAGCAATTGTCAATGACGCTGAAAGGTGTGGAGGCGTTTTCAGACTTCAATGGTTCATGTGACTGCTTGTGATAAGCCGAAGATAAGAGTTCGAATCCCGGGTCAGCGCATTTATTAAAGTATGGGATTATCATTTTCGAACTGAACAGGCTAATATCATTTAACCGTTCACGTAACACCAGTAAATAGATACCTCAGGTTTAAATGCTGTTTATTACTTTATTTACTACAAATAATAGATTCTATTATTATTAATATACTCACAATAGTTATGTTTCTAAATCGGCAGGCTTGATATATCAGCGAACAAGTCAGTGATGCTGTGAATACTCACGGATGTCCTTTGAGGCAATAGTCTTTATGGCTTTGTATTCACCTGTCATTTGTCACCCGTCGACTTACTCTTCTCATATCTTCTGTTATAAACGACGGCAAGTTCGATTCACAGTACTGCTTTCTACACTATGAAGTATAAAATCAATATGGGAGTTGTTTGTAACCACATTTACAGCTAGTTTTCTTCGGCGCCCTATACGGAAACAAAAATACTGTTGTGAAATCAGTTCCTAGTTAAATGCATGTTTACAGATTACATGCTGTGGAACGCTGCTTGTCACGAAGAACTAACATCATAGATAACATTTTTTCATAAATTACATCGAAAATGTTAGCCGATGAGATAGCATAAATTATTGACGCTGACACTGCGTATGTAGGACCACTACTGAAAATAAGCAACGTGACGAAAACACACACATCAAAAAAAGTTTTGCGTCACCCCCGTTCCCAAAACTCCTGAAGATAGACGTTGACTTTGGATATTGTTTCACACAGTCCATTTGACTGTTCAGAGAAGTCACTAAACCCGCCCAAAGATGTAAACCGTGCATGAGCAGCGCATATTGGATGGAGGGGGTCCGACAACCGATCAGTTCCAGTCATTCCACCAGGAAGGAGGTACACGGCTCGTGTTGTCTAGTTCAACCATGCCTAGGCGGTCAATACTGCGGTTATATCGCGTCGGCATTGTTACTTTGTGCCAGGAAGGGCTCTCGACAAGGGGAGTGTCCAAGCGTCTCTGAGTGAGCCAAAGCGATGTTATTCGGACATGGAGGGGATACAGAGAGACAGGAACTATCGATGACATGCCTCACTCAGGCCGCCCAACGGCTACTACTACAGTGGATGACCGCTACCTACGGATTATGGCTTGAAGGAACCCTGACAGCAACGCCACCATGTTGAATAATGCTTTTCGTGAAGCCACAGGACGCATTGTTACGACTCAAATTGTGCGCAATAGGCTGCATGATGCGCAACTTCACTTCCGACGTCCTTCGCGAGGTCCATCGTTGCAATCACGACACCACGCAGTGCGGTACAGATGGCCCAACAACATACCGAATGGACCGCTCAGGATTGGCATCACGTTCTCTTCACCGAAGAGTGTCGCATAATCCTTCAACCAGACAATCGTCGGAGACGTGTTTTAGGAAACCTAGTCAGGCTGAACGCCTGAGATACACTGTCCAGCGAGTGCAGCAAGGTGAAGGTTCCCTGTTGTTTTGGGGTGGCGTTATGTGGGCCCGACGTACGCCGCTGGTTGTCATGGAAGGCGCCGTAACGGCTGTACGATACGTGAATGCCATCCTCCGACCAACAGTGCAACCATATTGGCAGCATATTGGCGAGGCATTGGTCTTCATAGAGGACAATTCTCGCCACCATCGTGCACGTCTTATGAATGACTTCCTTCAGGATAACGACATCGCTCGACTAGAGTGGGCAGCATGTTCTACAGTCATGAACCCTATCAAACATGCCTGGGATAGAAAAAGGCTGTTTATGGACGACGTGACCCACCAACCACTCTGAGGAATTTACGCCGAATCGCCGTTGAGGAGTGGGACAATCTGTTAGCGGGATGAAAGCAGAGCTCACCATCTGCAGCATCGTCGACAGGACTGACTGCGGACCTTTGGTACAGAGCCGAGTGGAGGGTCTGAATCAGAGGCTAAGACGGTTCTGCGACCATGTGGGCTGCAGATTCCTCGACTTGCGCCATAGGGTGGTGGGGTTTCGGGTTCCGATGGATAGGTCAGGAGTCCACTACACGCAACAAGCGGCTACACGGGTAGCAGGAGTTATGTGGCGTGGGCTGGGCGGTTTTTTAGGTTAGATGGCCTTGGGCAAGTACAGAAAGGGCAACAGCCTCAACGGGTGCGGGGCAAAGTCAGGACATGCGGGGACCAAGCAGCAATCGGTATTGTAATTGTCAACTGTCGAAGCTACGTTGGTAAAGTACCGGAACTTAAAGCGCTGATAGAAAGCACCGAAGCTGAAATCGTTATAGGTACAGAAAGCTGGCTGAAGCCAGAGATAAATTCTGCCGAAATTTTTACAAAGGCACAGACGGTGTTTAGAAAGGATAGATTGCATGCAACCGGTGGTGGAGTGTTCGTAGCTGTTAGTAGTAGTTTATCCTGTAGTGAAGTAGAAGTGGATAGTTCCTGTGAATTATTATGGGTGGAGGTTACACTCAACAACCGAGCTAGGTTAATAATTGGCTCCTTTCACCGACCTCCCGACTCAGCAGCATTAGTGGCAGAACAACTGAGAGAACGTTTGGAATACATTTCACATAAATTTTCTCAGCATGTTATAGTCTTAGGTGGAGATTTCAATTTACCAGATATAGACTGGGACACTCAGATGTTTAGGACGGGTGGTAGGGACAGAGTATCGAGTGACGTTATACTGAGTGCACTATCCGAAAATTACCTCGAGCAATTAAACAGAGAACCGACTCGTGGAGATAACATCATGGACCTACTGATAACAAACAGACCCGAACTTTTCGACTCTGTAAGCGTAGAACAGGGAATCAGTAATCACAAGGCCGTTGCAGCATCCCTGAATATGGAAGTAAATAGGAATATAAGAAAAAGGGAGGAAGGTTTATCTGTTTGGCAAGAGTAATAGGAGGCAGATTTCAGACTACCTAGCAGATCAAAATGAAAATTTCTGTTCCGACACTGACAACGTTGAGTGTTTATGGAAAAAGTTCAAGGCACTCGTAAAATGCGTTTTAGACAGGTACGTGCCGAGTAAAACTGTGAGGGACGGTAAAAAACCCACCGTGGTACAACAACGAAGTTAGGAAACTACTGCGAAAGCAAAGAGAGCTTCACTCCAAGTTTAAACGCAGCCAAAACCTCTCAGACAAACAGAAGCTAAACGATGTCAAAATTAGCGTAAGGAGGGCTATGCGTGAAGCGTTCAGTGAATTCGAAAGTAAAATTCTATGTACCGACTTGACAGAAAATCCTAGGAAGTTCTGGTCTTACGTTAAATCAGTAAGTGGCTCGAAACAGCATATCCAAACACTCCGGGATGATGATGGCATTGAAACAGAGGATGACACGCGTAAAGCTGAAATACTAAACACCTTTTTCCAAAGCTGTTTCACAGAGGAAGACCGCACTGCAGTTCCTTCTCTAAATCCTCGCACAAACGAAAAAATGGCTGACATCGAAACAAGTGTCGAAGGAATAGAAAAGCAACTGGAATCACTCAACAGAGGAAAGTCCACTGGACCTGACGGGATACCAATTTGACTCTACACAGAGTACGCGAAAGAACTTGCCCCCCTTCTAACAGCCGTGTATCGCAAGTCTCTAGAGGAACGGAGGGTTCCAAATGATTGGAAAAGAGCACAGGTAGTCCCAGTCTTCAAGAAGGGTCGTCGAGCAGATGCGCAAAACTATAGACCTATATCTCTGACGTCGATCTGTTGTAGAATTTTAGAACATGTTTTTTGCTCGAGTATCATGTCGTTTTTGGAAACCCAGAATCTACTCTGTAGGAATCAACATGGATTCCGTAAACAGCGATCGTGTGAGACCCAACTCGCTTTATTTGTTCACGAGACCCAGAAAATATTAGATACAGGCTCCCAGGTAGATGCTATTTTTCTTGACTTCCGGAAGGCGTTCGATACAGTTCCGCACTGTCGCCTGATAAACAAAGTAAGAACCTACGGAATATCAGACCAGCTGTGTGGCTGGATTGAAGAGTTTTTAGCAAACAGAACACAGCACGTTGTTCTCAATGGAGAGACGTCTACAGACGTTAAGGTAACCTCTGGCGTGCCACAGGGGAGTGTTATGGGACCATTGCTTTTCACACTATATATAAATGACCTAGTAGATAGTGTCGGAAGTTCCATGCGGCTTTTCGCGGATGATGCTGTAGTATACAGAGAAGTTGCAGCATTAGAAAATTGTAGCGAAATGCAGGAAGATCTGCAGCGGATATGCACTTGGTACAGGGAGTGGCAACTGTCCCTTATCATAGACAAATGTAATATATTGCGAATACATAGAAAGAAGGATCCTTTATTGTATGATTATATGATAGCGGAACAAACACTGGTAGCAGTTACTTCTGTAAAATATCTGGGAGTATGCGTGTGGAACGATTTGAAGTGGAATGATCATATAAAATTAATTGTTGGTAAGGCGGGTACCAGGTTGAGATTCATTGGGAGAGTGCTTAGAAAATGTAGTCCATCAACAAAGGAGGTGGCTTACAAAACACTCGTTCGACCTATACTTGAGTATTGCTCATCAGTATGGGATCCGTACCAGATCGGGTTGACGGAGGAGATAGAGAAGATCCAAAGAAGAGCGGCGCGTTTCGTCACAGGGTTATTTGGTAACCGTGATAGCGTTACGGAGATGTTTAATAAACTCAAGTGGCAGACTCTGCAAGAGAGGCGCTCTGCATCGCGGTGTAGCTTGCTCGCCATGTTTCAAGAGGGTGCGTTTCTGGATGAGGTATCGAATATATTGCTTCCCCCTACTTACACCTCCCGAGGAGATCACGAATGTAAAATTAGAGAGATTCGAGCGCGCACGGAGGCTTTCAGACAGTCGTTCTTCCCGCGAACCATACGCGACTGGAACAGGAAAGGGAGGTAATGACAGTGGCACGTAAAGTGCCCTCCGCCACACACCGTTGGGTGGCTTGCGGAGTATAAATGTAGATGTAGATGTAGAACAGTGCTTTGATGAACTATTGGATAGTATGACACGACGAATACAGGCATGCATCGATGCAAGAGGACGTGCTATTGGGTATTAGAGGTACCGGTGTGTACAGCAATCTGGACCACCCCCTCCGAAGGTCTCGATGTATGGTGGCACAACATGCAATGTGTAGTTTTCATGAGCAGTAAAAAGTGCGCAAATGGTGTTTGTGTTTATGTCTATTCCAATGTTCTGTACAAAACTTTTTTCTATGTGTGTAGTTTATTCACACACTTGAATGTTACAAGCAAATTATTTACTCACTTTTCTTGGTGTTCATAATTAGAGGGACCATACCAACATTAGAAAATATTTATTTTACAACTGTATGATCGACTCCATGGAGGTAGGCATAGTTCCACGATGGATGAAGTGCTGGTTCAAATGGTTCAAATGGCTCTGAGCACTATGGGACTCAACTGCTGAGGTCATTAGTCCCCTAGAACTTAGAACTAGTTAAACCTAACTAACCTAAGGACATCACAAACATCCATGCCCGAGTCAGGATTCGAACCTGCGACCGTAGCGGTCTCGCGGTTCCAGACTGCAGCGCCTTTAACCGCACGGCCACTTCGGCCGGCGAAGTGCTGGTTGATAGCGTAATGGACCACTGGGAAGAGGTTAATGAAGAGCACATAGAATATTCAGAATTTAGAGAAGGTTCTGATGTAGATGATGTCGCTAATATTTCTTCAGTTTCAAACAGTACTACAGTAACTGATGGTAGTCTGGGTAAAATAGTGTCAAGTGGGCCAGTAGGTGAAACGTCTAGTACACATGGAGCATATTGGGTAGGCTGTTATACTGTGCCTGGGAACCATTTCACGTGAAACTGACTATACAACTGAAGTGTCTACAAGTGGTGTCCAGAGATAGTCTAAGGCTTCCAAAAAGATTTTAGTTTTCAAGAAAACTTTTATTTTTGAACAAGATTATGTTTTCTCTCAATAATTTTGATTTTCCATACGACTTTTGCCTTCCAGAAATAAATTGGCAGCGAAGGCACTTCCGCGTTTCGTTTCCTTCAACAAATAATTGAACTTCGTTTATCTTCAGTCTGAATGTAATCTCCACAGTAAGCCGACCGCGAAAAAATGAACTGCGAGAGGTTTTCGTTCAGCCAAGGGATCCCATTCCACTTAGCAGCAGGGAACAAAATGGCTCAGAGCACTATGGGACTTAAATTCTGAGGGCCGGCCGCGGTGGTCTCGCGGTTCTAGGCGCGCAGTCCGGAACCGTGCGACTGCTACGGTCGCAGGTTTGAATCCTGCCTCGGGCATGGATGTGTGTGATGTCCTTAGGTTAGTTAGGTTTAAATAGTTCTAAGTTCTAGGGGACTGATAACCACAGCAGTTGAGTCCCATAGTGCTCAGAGCCATTTGAACCATTTGACTTAAATTCTGAGGTCATCAGTCCCCTAGAACTTAGAACCACTTAATCTAACTAAGCTAAGGATGTCACACACATCCATGCCCGAGGCGGGATGCGAACCTGGGACCGTAGCGGTCGCGCGGATCCAGACTGTAGCACCTAGAACCGCTCGGCCACCCCGGCCGGCAGCAGGGAACATAGATAACGAAAGTGCACTGAGATTACTAAATAGAAAAATAAAATTTTCTCATGAGGACACAAATGCAGAATTCAATTTTTTTTAATTTCATTTTTATCATTTTCGCCTGACTAAGCGTGTTACCACATAGGCAAATGTAACAACTTTATACCTCCTGGTAATAGGTCTGAAATAGAGGTTTTTAATATAAGTGAAAGGCTTGAAATCTACTGATTCATGGTGCGCACGGCCCTGGACGTCTGTCGAGAATGGGCTAGGAGTCGGATTGGGCATTTCTGATATAGTAGCTCTTCGAATGGATGCTAGAGAGTCCGTTCCTTCAGTAGCTAAGTCGTTTATTCTCAGTTGTAAACATATTTGATCTATTTGCTTAATCCAACTATAATTATGACAGTATATCTAAACTACCTTACAACGAATGGGGCTCAGTTGTAGAAATGGTGTACAAAGAAGATCTGCAAATTAAGAAACAAACGAGTGTGGTCTGATGTACACGGCTCAAAGTTGAGCCAACGAAGTATTCACACTTTTCAAGAGATTGAGACTAAAATACCACAACTACTTCTGGGGCTTGTTCCGATTATTTTTAACACAATGAAACAGGAAAATAGAGTCTCGTTAAACTCTAATACTCTTGCAATGCTGAGATTAAGTTCAATACAATTTATTCAATTTTTTGGCGCAAATTATTGCATTTATTAACTGAGTTATTGAGCCAAGGCTCGCTTCAAATCTTCGGTCATGTAAATAATCGAAGTGTTACTTTTTAAACTGCTTGTTTCGTTTATTAAGCACTTTATGTTAATTTTACGAACTCGTAAGATAGTGGTATAACAATCTTAATTTTCAACTGGTACAGTATCCCGCTTCAGGTAATGGCGAACAAGTGCAGTAGCGAGATTCACAACAAATATAATGAAACTTCCTGGCAGATTAAAATTGTGTGCCCGACCGAGACTCGAACTCGGGACCTTTGCCTTTCGCGGGCAATTGCTCTACCAACTGAGCTACCGAAGCACGACTCACGCCCCGTACTCACAGCTTTACTTCTGCCAGTACCTCGTCTCCTACCTTCCAAACTTTACAGAAGCTCTTCTGCGAACCTAGCAGAACTAGCACTCCTGGAAGAGAGGATATTGCGGAGAGGAGGAGGAGGATATTGGTGTTTAACGTCCCGTCTACAACGAGGTCATTAGAGACGGAGCACAAGCTCGGATTAGGGAAGGATGGGGAAGGAAGGCGGCCGTGCCCTTTCAAAGGAACCATCCCGGCATTTGCCTGGAGTGATCTAGGGAAATCACGGAAAACCTAAATCAGGATGGCCGGACGCGGGATTGAACCGTCGTCCTCCCGAATGCGAGTCCAGTGTGCTAACCACTGCGCCACCTCGCTCGGTGCGATATTGCGAAGACTTGGCTTAGACACAGCCTGGGGGATGTTTCCAGAATGAGTTTTTCACTCTGCAAGAGACGAGGTACTGGCAGAACTGAAGTTGTGAGAACAGCTTCGGTAGCTCAGTTGGTAGAGCACTTGCCCGCGAAAGGCAAAGGTCCCGAGTTCGAGTCTCGGTCGGGCACACAGTTTTAATCTGCCAGGAAGTTTCATATCAGCGCACACTCCGCTGCAGAGTGAAAATCTCATTCTGGAGACAAATATAATCTTAATCAAAATATATTTTAGCGAATTCGTTAGAAAAATCTGGAACTGTTGTACACGTGCTGCAGTCGATGTAAATAATTTTTCTTGCTATTACTGACGTTGTTGATTCATTACGATGATGATGAACGATTTTTGAAGTCGACATCAGCTGGTTCGTTGCTGCCTACGGAGCATCGTTGTTTGGGAACGCCGGTTGTGTAACAAATGTATTTGCACACACCTCACATCCCCTTTGCGAGTACTTCACGCTCCTCGTTTGCGCTTTCACACAGTGCACCACACATATGTTGCTGCAGAGCTTGTACAAAATGAACTAAATCACTCTACTGGAACACGAGGATAAATAGCATTGCACAATATTTGCTGGTGGTTTTCACAATAAAATATAAACATTATTCTATACGCTTTCAGTTTCACGAAAACTTTACATCGCATATTTGTGCTGTTGTGTTGGGGTGACTACCGCTTTTCATCAGTTTATTTACATTGCAGTCTGAACTTTTATTGAGAGAGGATAGAAGGGCGTTCATAAATAATTAACAAACTTGCAGAACGCTGTTTTAGTTCTCTGTTCACATTGACTGATTTGCACATATAAGGAGGGAAAATAAACGGTTCGCCAAGGTCGACGCTACTGGAGACTTAACAAATGCTCGGTTATGAAAGAAACACCGGCAGCCTGTTTGAAGAACTATATGGCTTGGAGAAATAAACATTCCATTAGTACCCCCACAAGAAATATTACACACAGCCGCGCGGGATTAGCCGAGCGGTCTCAGGCGCTGCAGTCGTAGACTGTGCGGCTGGTCCCGGCGGAGGTTCGAGTCCTCCCTCGGGCATGTGTGTGTGTGTGTGTGTGTGTGTGTGTGTGTGTGTGTGTGTGTGTGTGTGTGTCCTTGTTTGTCCTTAGGATAATTTAGGTCAAGTTGTGTGTAAGCTCACGGACTGATGACCTTAGCAGTCAAGTCCCATAAGATTTCACACACATTTGAACATTTTTGAACAAGAAATATTACAAGACCCGTCCTTCATCGCAGAAACTACAAATTTTGTACAGATATTTACGTATCCATCGCGTAGACACGGTACAGATAAACTCAGGCAAATGTCGTCTAACACAGAAACGTACTGTTCTCCTCAAATTCTGTCCGTACCTGGGACGCAAACAGACTTCACTGGGTGACTCATTAAAAACTATCCTCTGCCGTTCACTTTTCAGCAGCAGTTCCGAAACTTTTCCTTTGACGGAACACTCTGACAATCTTGGTGCTTTGATGGGACACCCTGTTTGTTGTGAAGATAAAGAAATAATTTCTTATCATTTAATGAGAAAGGCTTGTCTTATTCGGTGATAACTTCAATTTCAAATCATAACTGAAAACCCAAAAACCACAATAATTTTTTAAGTATATTTAGTATCGTCAAAAGTCTACAAAAAACGCGATTTTTCGGGACACAGCTTCGGAAACCTTGCTTTACAGAGATTCGGAGGGTATGAATCAATGTCTAAACGTATCTGTAGAAAATGACAGAGTAAGAAATGCTGATTTTCCTAAAATAACAGACCCGTTTTCATATATAAGAACGAGAAAAAACACATTTGAGTAACACACGAATTAATGTCTGTAATAAACTGAAGAGTCAAAGAAACTCGTCCCCCATCCTAATCTCGTGCAGGGGCCCGCGAGCATGCAGAAGTGCCCCAACACGACGTGGCATGGACTCAACTAATGTCTGAAGTATGCTGGAGGGAACTGACACCATGCATCCTGCACGGCTGTCCATATATCCGTAAGAGTACGAGAGGATGCAGATCTCTCCTATACAGAACATTGAAAGGGATTCCACGTATGTTCAATAATGTTCATGTCTGGGGAGTTTGGTGGCCAGCGGGGAAGTGTTTAAACGCAGAAGGGAGTTCTCGGATCCACTCTGTAGCAATTCTGGACGTGTGGGGTGCCACTATGTCCGTTGGAATGCACAATGATCATGAATGGATTCAGGTGACCAGACAGGATCCTTCCGCACGTGTCACCTCTTAGAGTCGTTTTTAGACTATCAGGGGCCCCATATCACTCCATCTGCACATACCCCACACCATCACAGAGCATCGACCAGCTTGGAAAGTACCCTGCTGATATACAGGATCCATGGAGTCATGAGGTTGTCTCCATACCCGTACACGTCCATCCGCTCGATACAATTTGAGATGAGACTCATCCTACCAGGCAACTTGTTTCTAGTCATCAACAGTCGAATGTCGGTGTTGACGAGCTGAGGCGAGGCGTAAAGCTTTGTGTCGTGCAGTCATTGAGGGTACACAACAGGGACTCAGGCGCCGAAAATCTATATCGATGATGTTTCGTTGAATGGTTCGCACGCTGACACTTGTTGATGGCTCAGCATTGAAATCTGCAGCAATTTGCGGGAGGGTTGCACTTCTATCACGCTGAACAATTCTTTTCAGTCGTCATTGGTCCCGTTCCTGCAGGACCTTCTCCGGCCGCGGGGATGTCGGAGATTTGATGTTTTACCGGATTCCTGATATTCACGGTTCACTCGTTAAATGGTCACATAGGAAAATCCCCACTTATCGCTACCTCAGAGATGCTGTGTTCAATTGCTCGTGCGCCGCTGTAACACCACGTTCAAACTCACGTAAACGCTGATAACCTGCCATTGTAGCAACAGTAACCGATCTAACAACTGCGCCAGACACGTGTCTTATGTAGGCGTTGGCGACCACAGCGCCGTATTCTGCCTGTATACATATCTCTGTACGTGAATAGGCATGCCTACATCAGTTCCTTTGGCGCTTAAGTGTATAATCATTTGCATTTTGCATTTTTACATGAATGTTCACACTTACGAACTTCTTTGAAATTATCTTTCATGTTTTGTCTTACAATATCGTATCATATATTACTTCAATTTCTATGACATTATTCTGCGTTGTGATTAATTTTTAAAGTATTTAAAATGGTTCAAATGGCTCTGAGCACTACGGGACAACTGCTGTGGTCATCAGTCCCCTAGAACTTAAAACTACTTAAACCTAACTAACCTAAGGACACACACATCCATGCCCGAGGCAGGATTCGAACCTGCGACCGTAGCGGTCGCGCCGTTCCAGACTGTAGCGCCTAGAACCGCTCGGCCACCCCGGCCGGCTTTAAAGCATTTATTCTGTATGTAAGATCAAATGTAACTAGTTAAGCACAGACTACAATTAGAAACAATTTGGTTTATAGTTAATTAAAATGTACGTTGCAGTGTTTGTTATGGAGAATGATGCAGTGGCTAATAGCTGCTTCACGCAATGAGAAATCAGATAAACTGTTAACATTGTATTTAGTTTTACTAAAGTATTAAAATGGTTGTTTTTAAATTTCTTGAAGTCTATCTATTTTCCCGCATAGGCTGTTTTATTTTGAAACAACCCCTTTATTTCATGATTCTGCTATTAGTTAATTTCACCCCTCTACGGCATTTTCAAGCTACCTCTGTTACATGGACCATAGTAATAATGTGTGCATTTAGCATCATATATACCACAGATCTGTGTTGAGAAAGCAAAATGTGAGGGCGCTCGTAGTAACGATTTCTCACAACCATGGTAGTTGCGGCTACAGCTGTCTCAGACGTGTAGGACATATGTAAAAACAGGAAAATGAGATCCTTATGTGGGAGGGAGGTTGTCATTGCAAGGCATTAAATTACTTTACATGAATGTTTAAAATGAAACTACACGAAGCGTGGTAAAAAGAATTATAGCTTACGTCAGTTTGAATGTTAATAATGTATCGCGTAAAAATTTAAGTCGATAAAGCACTATTCGATATTTTTGCTAACAGTTTTCCTTGTGTGTCTTAGGCTGTGTGAGTGACGCGGTGTACTTTAATCAGCAAGAATGGCCCGTTATTTATGTCGGGAACAAGACGAGATGGTGTTTGTGTACGGCCCAGAAGATGGAAACGGTCGAGAGGCAGCACGGCTTTACCACAAGAAGTACCCTCACAGACATCAACCAGATCGAACAACTTTTCAAGCCGTTTATGGGTATTTGGCTGGTCACGGGTCCTTTCAGACAAGACGGATGTGCTGGGAGGCGGCGGACTGTGCGTACACCAGATCTGGAAGACCGGGTTCTACAGGATATTGAGACGAACCCTAGCAGAAGTTCCAGCTATGTGGACCGCCACCATGGTGAAAGTTAAAATATGATTATGTATATCATATATGAACACGTGGATTGCGCCCCATGGAGCCCACGTGAATGCGATGCATCTCTGTTACTTTGTTCCGGCACAATTTGTTGTCGTTGCTCGCACACAGTCCATTTCCCGACACATGTCCAATAGGTCCCTGCGTTTGTCGGTTTTATTAATGTTCACCCTATATACACTCCTGGAAATTGAAATAAGAACACCGTGAATTCATTGTCCCAGGAAGGGGAAACTTTATTGACACATTCCTGGGGTCAGATACATCACATGATCACACTGACAGAACCACAGGCACATAGACACAGGCAACAGAGCATGCACAATGTCGGCACTAGTACAGTGTATATCCACCTTTCGCAGCAATGCAGGCTGCTATTCTCCCATGGAGACGATCGTAGAGATGCTGGATGTAGTCCTGTGGAACGGCTTGCCATGCCATTTCCACCTGGCGCCTCAGTTGGACCAGCGTTCGTGCTGGACGTGCAGACCGCGTGAGACGACGCTTCATCCAGTCCCAAACATGCTCAATGGGGGACAGATCCGGAGATCTTGCTGGCCAGGGTAGTTGACTTACACCTTCTAGAGCACGTTGGGTGGCACGGGATACATGCGGACGTGCATTGTCCTGTTGGAACAGCAAGTTCCCTTGCCGGTCTAGGAATGGTAGAACGATGGGTTCAATGACGGTTTGGATGTACCGTGCACTATTCAGTGTCCCCTCGACGATCACCAGTGGTGTACGGCCAGTGTAGGAGATCGCTCCCCACACCATGATGCCGGGTGTTGGCCCTGTGTGCCTCGGTCGTATGCAGTCCTGATTGTGGCGCTCACCTGCACGGCGCCAAACACGCATACGACCATCATTGGCACCAAGGCAGAAGCGACTCTCATCGCTGAAGACGACACGTCTCCATTCGTCCCTCCATTCACGCCTGTCGCGACACCACTGGAGGCGGGCTGCACGATGTTGGGGCGTGAGCGGAAGACGGCCTAACGGTGTGCGGGACCGTAGCCCAGCTTCATGGAGACGGTTGCGAATGGTCCTCGCCGATACCCCAGGAGCAACAGTGTCCCTAATTTGCTGGCAAGTGGCGATGCGGTCCCCTACGGCACTGCGTAGGATCCTACGGTCTTGGCGTGCATCCGTGCGTCGCTGCGGTCCGGTCCCAGGTCGACGGGCACGTGCACCTTCCGCCGACCACTGGCGACAACATCGATGTACTGTGGAGACCTCACGCCCCACGTGTTGAGCAATTCGGCGGTACGTCCACCCGGCCTCCCGCATGCCCACTATACGCCCTCGCTCAAAGTCCGTCAACTGCACATACGGTTCACGTCCACGCTGTCGCGGCATGCTACCAGTGTTAAAGACTGCGATGGAGCTCCGTATGCCACGGCAAACTGGCTGACACTGACGGCGGCGGTGCACAAATGCTGCGCAGCTAGCGCCATTCGACGGCCAACACCGCGGTTCCTGGTGTGTCCGCTGTGCCGTGCGTGTGATCATTGCTTGTACAGCCCTCTCGCAGTGTCCGGAGCAAGTATGGTGGGTCTGACACACCGGTGTCAATGTGTTCTTTTTTCCATTTCCAGGAGTGTATATTAAAAATATGTATTCTATGTCGACCCAAATGTTTGTTAGACTAACGTGTAAAATGAGTAAATTAAGTACTTTTCGAGCGTTTTGTTGACACCATTCGCACATTACATATACATTAAAAAGCATGTATCCTGCGCCCGTCGGAACGTATATTGGAGTATCAATTAAGAATCTGAAGTAGATTGGTCGAGAACTTTTCGAGATTTTTGCTAACAATGTTTTCCTTATATATAAGGTATGTCCGAATGGTTATTAGAGCATCCCATAAAAATTTGAGGTAAATCGGTCAAGTACTTTTCGAGGTTTTTGATAACATCTTGTCTTGCCTAAAAAGGACATCGCCACAACACCCTCTGACTACCGCCCCATCTGCCTTCTTCCTGCACTATCAAAGGCCTTAGAATATATAGTCCATGACCAGCTCACCAACTACCTAACTACTAACAACCTACTAGACGAATACCAATCAGGTTTCCGTAAACATCGAAGCACAACATCCGCACTGATAAAGGTGACAGATGACCTGAAACTTGCCATGGACAGACAAGAAGCGACTATCATTTGCTTCTTAGATTTCAGCAAAGCATTTGATACTGTCGACTTCGACATCTTACTACCCAAACTTAGCCGTCTAAATTTCTCACCAAGAGCAGTGCGATGGTTTCGCTCATACATGACGTCTCGTCAGCAACGCGTCCTGTCCGGAAATATAAAGTCACAATAGCGGCAGGTAGTGTCAGGCGGTCCCCAAGGCTCAGTATTAGGTCCTATACTCTTCTCTCTGTATGTCAATGATGTGTCGTTCTGACCTATTGCAAATATCATATGTATGCTGATGACCTTCAGTTGTATCTACGTGCGAAACCAAGCAATCTTAAGAAAGCTATTGAAAATTTCAATACTGACCTCGATGCACTATCAAAATGGGCACAGGAATAGGACTAAAACTAAACCCATCCAAAACCCAAGCGGTACTTGTTGGTCACTCTAAGCTCATTAGCCCAAAACATCGGGATTCTGTACCATCTCTTATCCTAAACGGGACAAATATTGACTTCTCTCCCCCAGCAAAGAGTTTGGGAGTAATAATAGATGAAAATCTAAATTGGACAGAGCACGTAATTGCAGTGTGCAAAAAAGCATCAGCATCCGTTCATGTCCTACAAAAATATAAAAAACTCTTCCCTTTCGATCTGAAAAAGAAATTAGTACAAACGCTTATACTCCCAATCATTGACTACAGCGATATTATCTTTACAAGGCCTCTCTCACGAAAATTCGCGACGTCTGGAACTGGTCATGAATGCCTGCGTCCGATATATCTGTGACGTTCAACTTTTTGATCACATTTCACCAACATATGCAAAACTGTCCTGGCTGCGTGCAGACAAACGCAGAGATTACCATACACTCTGTCTCATCTACTGCCTCATAAATGTACACTGTCTCTCATATCTCTCCTCGTCCTTAACGCTTATGTAAGAACAACATGACAGAAACACACGTTCCCATCATATTAAAATCCTCTCTGTTCCACTGCATCGCTCAGTCACCTTCTCCAAGTCCTTTACAGTAGCGGGAACCCGACTCTGGAATAACCTCCCTCGTTATGTTAGAGAACTTAAAACCATGTCCGGCTTCAAAAAACAGTTAATGACGTATCTACTTAAACAACAGTAATGCCTTCCTCTGTACATGAGTGCACTTCACCTCATTACTTCCCTCTTTCCCCCTCCTTAAATCTCCCTTCCCCAAAACTCGCTATACTAGTAAACATCTACTTTACACCCCAAGATATTAATGTACATCTGCACAAATCTTCATTGCTCTTGCCAATTTTTCTCATTTTTACCATTATTATTTGATTTTTTTACTGTTATTATTACTGCTTTTATCATAATTTGTATGTATAGCACCTGTTGCAAAAATACTGCCAGCATTTACTCTTTATTCATACTGTCACTAGAGTAATCTAATTTTCTTATTTAAACTATTGTCATGATGTAACTCTGACGTGTGAAATGCTGCATGTGTGGAACACTGGTCCGATGTAAGAGAGGGCCTGCTGGCGCTAATCTGATCAGGTTACATAAATAAATAAATATACAGTGGTAGGAGAGTGGCTAGAGTTTAGTGTAGCGTGTGATAGTGTGGTGAGGGGGTGGGGCGATTAGGAGAGAATTTGAGAAAGGTGACGGGTCAGTGTGCACGAGGGGGGAGGGAACACCATTTTATGCACTTACCTCAGGGCTCCCATGATTATATGCACGCCTCTGTCGCAGACCTTATGCAAACCTCGCGAAAGGGAGACGATAGTGCAATTTCAACGGAGTTAACAACAGACCTGTTTACTAATAGTGAAATAGTGTTACAATCTCATTAGCTCATCAAAAGTTACTCTACTTCTAGAGACGTTCTTCGAAACCCTCGCTATCCGCAGCAACCGAACCTAACTTTACACAGACCATCCGTTACTGCTTTCTGATGCATTTGTGTCTTTCGCAGTACTTGGAGTGGGCTTCTCCCTCTGTCTGGAAACTTTAATATTGTCTCTTGGCCCCAGTCTTTCCACCCGTTTTATTTCTGTTGTCTTCCGCAGTAATACAACAGACACAATACGGTACGCAGGTCTCCGCTATAGAGTTAATATCAGCCAAAGACGGACGAATTTCTCCCGTTGTGAAATGTAATTGGCTTTGAGAGGACCACGAGGAACGGAAAATGAAGTAACTGTAATTTTTTGCTGATGTTAGATTATTGCATAGGCTTCCAGGGCCATCATACAAACTAAATCTTCAAGTATCTTATCATTTCACTGCAAAAAACTTTTGCCAATATTTCGAAGCTTTCACATTAGTCTTCTTCTACAGTCGTCTCTTTTTCACTGAGATGAGTTCAAATAACCACCCCAATGTTGAGGAAATCACTTTTCATAGCGATACGATGCGATTTCCTGAAAGGTTTTACTTGACGCACTGTTATAAGCTGTTTGGTAGAAACACGAGATTCATTAGAAGTGCATTGAAATGATCATATACCGGGGCATAAAGGTCTGATGTTACAGCAGTTCATATAAACGTAATAGTTTATCACCAAGTTGTTGCTAATCACTGTATCACTTTAAGTCCATGGCCGGCCGGGGTGGCCGAACGGTTCTAGGCGCTACAGTCTGGAACCGCGCGACCACTACGTCGCAGGTTCGAATCCTGCCTCGGGCATGGATGTGTGTCCTTAGGTTAGTTAGGTTTAAGTAGTTCTAAGTTCTAGGGGAATGATGACCTCAGAAGTTAAGTCCCATAGTGCTCAGAGCCATATGAACCATTTAAATCTATGGAATTATGTTACCACTTTCATCGGGGCTATACTATCCGTTAATCCTTGCACATTCTCAGGGGGTTGATAGTGTCCTTTTAATAGGCGATGCACGTTGATCAGCCTTTTGAATCTTAGCGCCTCCAGTTTCGGAAAGGTGGGAATAAACTAACTACTAAAACCGATTATACAATTCACCTCCTCATGGCCAGAGAGCCATAACCGACCTTGCTTAATGAAACTATATAATTTCTTCTGTCGAGATGGAAATAGTCTTCGTAGAGGACTTCGAGATTACGTGTGTTGAACTTAATCAAATAATAAGGTAACAACGTCGCAGTCCACTGTCCAACCGTCAGGGAAAGTAGTCTCAGAAACTCCTTCGCTACGACACCAAATTTAATTTCTTTTTTACTTATATACGATTCAGTTGTATTCCTGTGTAGTTGAAGCCCATCAATCTATGCTCTGCTATTGTGACGATCAGACAATTGGCTCGTGAGGTTATTCAGATTTCCACATTCAGTACGGCAATGTATTTGGTTTTAGTTTATGGCGAATGTCACTAAACTGATACAGCAGCACTGCAGATGTACGCTGAAATGTTTCCTCATGTTGGTAAGCCCCCATTATGTGTCTCTGCAAGATTTACAGAAACAACTGAAAAAACTACGTATAAAAATTACAATACTGCAACGATAAAGTACAGCAACTGATGAAAGAAATGCGGCTTACATTACAGCAGCGATAGTACACAGTCCATGTGTCACTACAATGCACCTTGAATGTACGAGTACGACAAGCCAAACGAGCGTTCTGTGAATAATAGATTCGATCGTGTTTCTTTCCACATTTGATGCAAAAGCAGCTTCATGGCAGTGACTTTCAGAATCGGCTATGATTGTGTCTGTGAAAACAATGTTGTTGCGATTCTACGCAAGATTTAGTTTACAAATGAAGCTACGTTTACAAACCACGTGTGAATCACTCTTTGCAATATGGACAGTAGACAACAGAAAACCCACGCTGGCTGAGGGAAGTGGGTCAGTAACAGCCTTTCTCTGTCAAAGAATGGCCAGTGCTTTTCGAGAATCGTATCTTTGGTCCCTCTTTTATCGGTTAGCCCCAATCATCCAAGGTTCCTAACAGATGTGCAGCCGCGCTCATTGCGAAAAATTTCACTGCACATAAGGGAATCAGTGTAGTATCAGCATGATAGATGTCCCGCCGTTATGCACAGGTAACTTAACAGAACATTTAGATATTGCTATATCAGTTGTTCACCAGATGTACGTCTCTGGACCTTATTTGTGCGGAAAATTGAATAAAATGTTTGCAAGGAAACTCCGACGACTCCAGAAGAATGCCGTATAATACAGTTTCTAATGCGATAACTCTAGATGAATTCCGACATGCAGAACTGTCTATCCGCAATCGCTTTATAGCAAGTACACTACCTGATCTAAAGTATTAGATCACACCATGTAATGAGCAATTGATCAGCAGATGTCACAACAGTCGGAGCCTCTAGTATAGAAAGAGGAGGGGAGTGTTGCGTTGTCATCGGAGAAACAGTAACAGCCGAATGGGTTGGTCGGTAGAGCTCAGTGACTTCGAACATGGCCTGGTCACTGAGTAACAAATTCATCAGGGGCATTTCAACCTTTCCAAAGCTACCCAAGTCGAGTGTTGGTGATGTGACTGTGGAGTGCAACAAAGACCAGGCAGATCTCATGCACTGGCAGACAGGAAACGTCGACCACTGCGAAGTGTAGTTGTAGAAAATCGCATGAAATCAGTGGAGAGAACAAGTCGTGAGTTCCCACCTTCAAC
Source organism: Schistocerca nitens (assembly GCF_023898315.1). Classification (NCBI taxonomy): domain Eukaryota; kingdom Metazoa; phylum Arthropoda; class Insecta; order Orthoptera; family Acrididae; genus Schistocerca; species Schistocerca nitens. Next base: position 327,616,646 of record NC_064615.1, read on the forward strand.
CAGCAGTCCATCGAGCACAGTGATTGTGTGTGGGGGCTTAAGAACAATGGCGTACAATCGTTGAACAGCTCCTCATAAGCCAGACATTTCTGTACTCCACGCCAAGCAACACTTGAAGTGTGCTAAAGAGCAACGCCATTGGACAGTCGATGGCTAAGAACGACTGTTTTGGAGTTACGAATCACGCAGTTCCCTGCAGCAAACCGAGCGAAACGACAGAAGTGCTGATAATCCTCGCCCTCGTTGCAGATAGTAGGGATAGTAGTAATTTTCATGGAGGATACACGCAATCGTACTTTGGCTTACACCACATTGGCGGTCCACTTGCCTGGAGCTTCTACTAGGGTTCGTCTCAATATTCTGTAGAACCTGGTCCTCTAAATCTGGTATATGCACAGTCCGTCGCCTCCCTCCCCTTTCGTCTCTCTGAAAAGACCTATGATCACAGAAATGGCAAAAAGAGCTTGAAATGTCGTGTGGTGTGGCTGGTGTCTATGAGGGTACTTGTTTTGGTACAGCCGTGCTGCCTCTCGACCGTTTCCATCTGCTTGGCAGTACACAGACACGACCTGAATACCGTATCATTCTAATGTTACAATACGCTACGTCAATCTCATGGCGTACAGCACACATGGAACACACGGCACGTGGCCACAGGAGATTTTATTCGTTAGCGCCATCTACCTTGGCAACTATCCCTTTTTGAGTACGTATTCATAGGACTCCTTTTCTCCCATTTCCAGTCAGGAATCCGTCCCTGCAGTTTTCCAGTTTTATTAATGTTCACCCTGTGTAGGTATAAAGATCTCTCTCTCTCTCTCTCTCTCTCTCTCTCTCTCTCTCTCTCTCTCTTTCGTTACAGCTGACATATGCAACGTCTACGTTCAGAATGAAGTAAACTGCGCCGAGTAATCCCAGATATTTCTATTATGCAGCGAGCGCGGTGCGGTCACGCTGCATATGTACTGTAGACTTGTTTGTGTGTGTGTGTGTGTGTGTGTGTGTGTGTGTGAGAGAGAGAGAGAGAGAGAGAGAGAGAGAGAGAGAGAGAGAGGAGGGGCAAAGAAATTAAGGAGAAGAATGAAAGCCCCATTCTCCCTCGGACTATAATGGGATGTATTCAGCACCAGAAAGATTGCAGCCGTCGTGTGGCGTCGACTGCATAAGCGACCTCTTCCGATGAAGCCTCCCAGCGTTACACTTTTATTCTGCTGGTGGCCTTAAAGCGGACTGCAATTTCCAGAACTTCTTGTCGGTATCTTTGTTCGTCGCCTATTCAAGGGAACTGTCCACACATCGGCCAGAAATGATTTAGAGAATCCTACAAACCTTAAACACGGATGACACACGAGTTTCATACATACTGCTTCCGAAAGCAAGACCAGTGTTTCAATCTTCCACCACCTAAGAGACTTCAGAAACCTCGGGATCCATAATAAGGAAGTGACATTAATAAATGTAACAATCAATTATCAATACACATTGCACAGTCAAGATATTGGGAGGTTAGCGCTCTTAGCTAGTTTCTTAATTGTAAGAACATCCTGGTCACGTAAAAGATATTGTCTGCGGGCATCGGATTCACTCATTAAATCTCTTACGGCAACTAGTGGACTTTTACGAATAATGAAGTGCCCACTGAAGTTATTTCTAAATTAACTGAGAAACCGGGTGTTACCAGAGACATCGCACGCATGGAATTCATTTTTGATTTACAAAGGTTCTTTGTATACAACATTTGAAGTAGTATGGTTGCAGACATGAACAGAGAGGTTGGTTGTTTCTGCAACAAGAGCCGTGCGAAAAGCAAGTGACACTAAGGTCCACAGCTGCAACACACAGAGTATGACATTGTTCTTTGTTTATAAGGTCACCTGTATTTGCACATGTGTAAAGTGTAATGGTAAACTGCTAGGAGTAAGCCGGATTCGGGTATAAAGCCTTGCTCGCATGCACCACTTTACATCAAAGTTTTCGCTTCTATGATGTTACATTGGAGAGAAATAACTTTACGCCTCTGTGATCGAAGGGTTCTAAGGCACGAGATAATGCACGATGTTCTCGATCACAGTCACGTCGCACCTCATGTTTGGAAGGAGTTTCCGAAGAGTGAGGTAAAGTCTGATGTCTTCGAGCTGCAACCTCACGATTTTCATTGTATTCTTGGCACTACATAGTCTTGTAGCTGTTCTGGATGGATTCAGAGTGAATCGACCATTTTCTAGGAATTTTATTCGTAAACAAAACGAAATTTAAATGCAGTAAATAGGCACCCTAATTACAGCGCAAACTTAATAAACACGTTTAAACTAGCAAAAAACATGAATAAAACGTATTGAAAGAAGCACAGCAATGTCGTTACGTTTTTGATACGTACGTAGTGCCATAGTCATGGAACAAGCGTAGCGGGAAGCAGATGCGACGACCCTGCGCCACAGGTCATGGCAAGAACCTAGTTGAGGATGTTTGAGCTTCCTTCCTCCGATTTGTTCTGTAGCATTCAGAGTGTACCTGTTTGGTGTGGTTCACAGTGATGAGAGCTTGCGTAGTGCAGAGTTGGGTTTGCGTTGTCATGTATGAAGAGAAGGGAGAGGCACATAGCCTACTGCTTTCGAAAAGCACCACGGAGGCCAGCGAGATTAACGCCCTCACATGGCTGACGGATCACCGCCAACGGTGTCACACTTCATGAGACACTGCGGAGAGGTTTGAAATTTAATCCAGGACATCCGCGCAAAGACTAGTCACCTGAAACTTTACACCACCATCACTCCTCTTCTTGCCAGCCAAATACTAGCAGAGAAAATTTCATCCACCACCAGGAATCGAGTCTGCTTATCTCCGAGTCAAGCGACCTCGGCTGTTGAGGTGGGTAAGTTTTTACTGCACAAAGCGAAATCAATAAATCCGTATAACCTCGCAAAGTAAATTAGCGTCAGTTTGTATTCGTAAAGGTAAGAGTGCAGGGCTCGCTGAGTTAAAAAACTAACACAGCCATCTATTGTTCTAGAGCCATCTATTGGTTCTTCGGTGTACGATACCGTGATGACTAAACATCTGAACTACTATGCTGAGCAGAATATTTTAGTTAAAAATTTAAATTACGATACATGTTTTCTCGTTTTTCGAATTTGATGAAATAAAGCATATACGTTCCCCAAAGCTACTCTCACGCTACTTGTGAAAACTGCATGAAAATTCGTCTAGTAGTTTTGGAAATTAGGGTGTTCAAACATATACGACGGCTTTTCAGTTTTATTATTAGTTTAGGTAAAGGAAATAATATTAGTCGTTGTATGATTAAACATTTCAACAAAGCGAGAACTGTTGGTGAAAGGATATCTTGGAATGGTTTTAAAGTCCTTGTATACGTAACGTACGCGTGTAATATACCACACGCAACTATATACAAGAGTCAACTTAATATGTCATCTTTTTTTTTCTTTTTACGAAAATTCCATCTATTCCCCTTACTTCGATCACTGTATGCTTTACATGTAAAGAAAACGTTGTATGGTAGCATATATTAATTTTGATTTCTCGAAAAGAAAAGTTTCACGACGTAAATGTAGCACTTGGCACATCTTATAGCTGTGAAAAAGATATCGTACAACAAAATGCTCATGCATTCACATAAATTATTCTTTAATAGAACCTGAAAATAAATGAATTCCCGTAGGTAATTTTAAGAAAATGTAAACTTAAAGATGGGGTTCCCATTAAGAAAATGTAAACTTAAAGATGGGGTTCCCATTACAGACGGAACGACGATGTACTTCTTCTCCCTCCCTCAAAAATCATTCGATCAGAAAAATCTCAATCACAAAGAGACAGCACACGAAGCGGCGTTAAATTAAAAGCACATTGCGGGTCACACGAGATAGGTCGGTTATATTTAGGGCACTTTATATTCGTCCCTCCAATGTTACTACATTAGAGTGGACTCTTATACATTATGGTAAATAGGATCTCTATGGCAAAAAGAGTCATTAAAAAATCTCGAAAAAGAATCAGTCAGCTGTCTGCCACTTCGTTACCGACACGTCCGCTCTTTGGAAAGCGCTTGGAAATCAACTGTGATTCGAATATCAGCTGTGCAAGGACACCAGTGGTGATGTTACTTTCTGTGGCATAGATAACAAGGCAGCTCTTCCCAGGCACTCTATCTTCAGACTATTCAGTCACTGCTGGAAGCATTGTGCTCTTCGTGCTCTCTTGCCGCGGTTAACAAAGATCCTCGAAATGCTCACACGCACAATTAATCTGAGTTCACTACAGCTATTATGAATATGATATTAATAAGCGTAAAGCTTTGTTTACTACGGGAGTCATACACGAGGTTTGCCACTGACGCCGCACATAGCAAAAAACACATTGTTCGCTGTCTTTTTCTGGGCTTTTTGAGGAACAGGTGTTTATCTAAGGGTTACAATACACCGATATTGGCCTACAGCTGTCCGTTTAAGACACTAGATTGTCTACCAGCTGTTCAATGTAATACAGTGTGAAACATTATTCAAATAAATTGTCTGTCATAACGCCGATGCAAGCTTTACTGTTTGTGTCTGCAGTTCCGTCTTGTGCGAAAGATTTTTTAGTGTTTCGAATTTAATCTGTGCGTAGCATGAAGGGGAAGACTTCCATTCTTCATAGCGTTCATTTGAAGAAATATCCTCTGTATCGGTAGTCATCTGAGGACGGACTTAATAATTCCGACTGCACTTACAATTCGACTATAGGCCTACTTAGCGGCGTGATTAACGCAAGGGCTTTCTTCTAGTCTGCAGATGCTGTGTTGTGAACACGCTAGAGGGGTAGACAGCTGACTGTAGGCCAAACCCTATGCGTTACGCCCATAAGTTAAGGAACGGAGCTGTTTTGCTACACATGACGATTGTTATGCCACAGCATGTTGGTTTAGCGTAATAAGATCACCGCCGTCGAAAACTGTAACTCTTTATAAACACATGTTTGAACGTTTTAAACTGTCAAATTTTGGCTAATATGTGATTTCTGCCTTAAAAAGTCAGAAATACAATACAAAGCTGAAAAATTAGATTTTCGGCATTTTGTAAGAAAGTAATCGAAAGTGAAACTTATAATAGAGACTGCAGTATATGGGATAGCAATGGAAACAAAAGTCGATTTTCATGTTTTAGCACATTTTGTGACTCATGGCTATGGGATAACACAGAAAGTGAAAGGGAATCTTAGCCAAGAAATAAACAACATGAGAAAAAGATATCACAATTTTGGAGGAGAAAATAAAATGCATTCAAAAGATTTTAAGGAAAAGAAGGAAAAACTCGAAGATAGCGTGGATTGAGGATACAAATAGCCGCAACATGGATACAACCACAACGGAAGGGTATCTGTCGACAGGCCTGACTAAGATATGGATCTTGAAGAGGGGCAGCAGCCATTTCAGTAATTCCAAGGGCAGAATAACTGACTAATCTAATCATCCAACATTAGCCAAAACGATATCGTATGCTAATATTGCGAATGGCTCAAAGCAAGAGGGAAAAAAAAGCCTGCTACTTTTCTCGAGTGCATGAAGCTCTACTGTATAGCATCCTGTTGGGTAAAATATGTTGTCATAAGAAAAGAAAAAACTGCCCTCTACAGGATGGAGTAACATAGGAAGTATTTAAGAAAAATTGATGTCCTGTGCATGATTAGACGGAATGACGCATTACTGTTTTATTACACGATGACAGGGCAAATAGTCACATTCACTAAAGTCTGGGAGTATAGCTGCAGAGCGATTTGTGATGGAATGATATGCTACTAACCGCTAAGTCCTCAGAAGTGCACTCTTGCGCCAAAGAAATTGGTACAGGCATGCGTATTCAAATACATAGATATATAAACAGACAGACAATACGGCGCTGCGATCGGCAACGCCTATATAAGACGAGTGTATGCCTCAGTTGTTAGAGCAGTTACTGCTGCTACAATTGCAAGTTACCAAGATTTAAGTCAGTTTCAACGTGGTGTTACAGTCGTCGCACGAGCGATGCCAAACAATACCTCCAAGGTAGCAGTGAAATGGGGATTTTCCTGTACGACCATTTTAAGAGTGTATCGTGAATATCAGAAATCCGGTAAAACATCAAATCTCCGACATCGCTGCGACCAGAAAGAGACTCTGCAAGAACGGGACCAACGACGACTGAAGAGAAACGTTCAGTGTTGCAGAAGTGCATCCTTTCTGCAAATTGCTGCAGATTTCAATGCCGGGCCATCAACAAGTGTCATCGTGCGAACCATTCAACGAAACATCATCGATATGGGCTTTCGGAGCCGAAGGTCCACTCGTGTACCTTTGATAACTGTACGCCTCTCCTGGGCCCGTCAACACCGACATTGGACTGTTGATAACTGGAAGCAAGTTGTCTGGTCGGACGAGTCTCATTTCAAATTGTACCGAGCGGATGGACGTGTACGGGTATCGAGACAACCTCATGGATCCATGGACCATGTTTGTCAGCAGGATACTTTTCAAGCTGGTTGAGGCTCTGTAATGGTGTGGGGCGTGTGCAGTTGGAGTGATATGGGACCCCTGATACGTCTAGATACGACTGTGACACGTGACACGTGCGTAAGCATCGTGTCCTGCAGTCATCAATTTTACATGAGTGGGCCTTCGGCTCAGAAAACCCATGTCGATGATGTTTCTGTGAATGGTTCGCAAGCTGACACTTGTTGATGGCCGAGCATTGAAATCTGCAGCCATTCTCTTCAGTCGCCGTTGGTCCCATTCTTGCAGGATCTTTTTCCGGCCGCAGTGATGTCGGAGATTTGATGTTTTTACCGGATACCTGATATTCACGGTACACTCCTGAAATGGTCATACGGGAAAATCCCCACTTCATCGCTACCTCTGAGATGCTGTGTCCCATGGCTTGTGCGCCGACTATAACACCACGTTCAGACTCACTTAAATGTTGATAAGCTGCCATTATAGCAGGAGTAACCTACCTAGCAACTGCTGTTATCTTATATAGGCGTTGCCGACAGCAGCGCCGTATTCTGCATGTTTAAATATCTCTGTATAATACGCATGCCCTTACCAGTTTCTTTGCCGCTTCAGTGTAGTTTGACCTATATAGATGCTGCCACATTCGCAGGAGACACCATACACACCGGATACCGGAAGAGCTGAATCGCCTTTAACGGGGTATACTGTATCTCTTATATTGGTGGCGGACCGGAACACTAGGCCATGTGTCTGCAACACACGTCCTATCTTGCTGCTTGTTCACCAAGAATGCAGCCTCCTTGGCCTCTTCCACAGATTTACAAGGCGAAAGAGGTTTCAGAGTCTCCATTGCTATAACCATTCTCTCAGAACGAGCATCTCAAATGCTACAGTTCAGACTGCAGGTGGTCGTATTCGGAAATAATCTTTCCTTTATGTACTAAAGTGCTCATGACCGCTTTCTTGTGTACAGGGTAACGAAAACTATCAGCGTTCATGTACGGGTCAGTGTACATTGTTTTGCTGTAAACTGAATGCCCAATCCAATCTCCTGCCTTTCGCTCAACTATGGTAACTTGCCATCCTTCTCCATTTCGTTAGTAAATTTAATGATGGGATGAGCACCGTTCTTGTAATCGACGAACTGTTGCAGTGGATTCTCACCGTGAGGGCATATCAGGAAGGCGTCATCAACGTACCTCACGAAGCAAGACTGATACAAAGCCGCAGAGCTCACAAGTCACCTCCAGACGAACGACAAAGTGGTTTGAAGAAAGAAACAGAATCCACGGAGAAGAATGTGACCTCCTCGGAAACACCAAAGATTGAAACACAGTAGCTTTGCGTGACTTGATAGGGTCCAATCGCACGTATTAAATAAATAAATGACGTAGTAGATAACATCGGAAGTTCGATGAGCCTTTTCGTCGAGGATGATGTTGCATACCAAAATGTCGCAACTCTACAAAACTGCAGCGAAGTGCAGGAAGACCAACAGAGGATCGATGCTTGCTGCTGGGATTGGCAGCTGACCCTAAACATAAAAAAATTTAGCTTATTGGGCGTATGTAGGCATCAAAAACAATTATTGATACTTCCATGATTGACGATTGCAGAACAATCACTTGCAACACTCATATTCATAAAATGCACTCACGAACGAATTCTATATACACGCATCAAAAAAAGTTTTGCATCTCTTGAAGATAGACGTTGACCGTGAATATTGTATCACCGATGCAGTCCCTTTGACCAGAGATGTCACTAAACCCTCCCAGACTGATGACCTCAGATGTTAAGTCCCATAGTGCTCAGAGCCAAACCCTCCCAAAGACATAAACAGCAATGCATAAGCAGCGCCTATGAGACGGTCAGGTACACAACTCGTGTTGTCTGTACAAGCATGACTAGACATTCAATACCGCGGTTCGAACGCGTCCGCATTGTTAATTTGTGCCAGGAAGCGCCCTCAACAAGGGAAGTGTCCAGATGTCTCAGAGTGAACCAAAGCGATGTTGTTCGGACATGGAGAAGATACAGAGAGACAAGAACTGTCGATGACATGCCTCGTTCAGGCCGCTCAAGGGCTACTACTGCAGTGGATGACCACTGCCTACGGATTATGGCTCGGAGGAATCCTGACAGCAACGCCACCATATTGAACAATGCTTTTCGTGCAGCCACAGGACGTATTGTTACGACTCAAACTGTGCGCATTAGGCTGCATGATGCGCAACTTCACCATGCCGAGGTCCATCGTTGCAACCACGACACCATGCAGTGCGGTACATATGGCCCAACAACATGCCGAATGGACCGCTCACGATTGGCATCACGTTCTCTTCACCGATGAGTGTCGCATTTGCCTTCAACCAGACAATCGTCGGAGACCTATTTGGAGGCAACACGGTCAGGCTGAACGCCTTAGACACACTGTCCAGCAAGTGCAGCAAGGTGGGGGTTCCCTGCTGTTTTGGGGTGGCATTACGTGTGGCCGACGTAAGCCGCTGGTGGTCATGGAAGGTGCCGTAATGGCTATACGATACGTGAACGCCATCCTCCGACCGATAGTGCAACCATATCGGCAGCATATTGGCGAGGCATCCGTCTTCATGGAAGACAATTCGCATCCCCATCGTGCACATCTAGTTACTGACTTCCTTCAGGACAACGACATCGCTTGACTAGAGTGGCAAACATGTTCTCCAGGCATGAACCCAATCGAATATGCCTGGGATGGATTGAAAAGAGCTGTTTATGGACGACGTGACCCACCAACCACTCTGAGGGATCTACGCCGCCGAATCGCCATTGAGGAGTGGGACAATCTGGATCAACAGTGCCTTGATGAACTTTTGGATAGTATGCCACGACGAATACAGGCATGCATCAATGCAAGAGGACGTGCTACTGATTATTAGAGGTACCGATGTGTACAGCAACCTGAACGACCACCTCTGAAGGTCTCGCTGTATGGTGGAACAACATGCAGTGTGTGGTTTTCATGAGCTATAAAAAGGGCGGAAATGATGTTTATGTTGATCTCTATTCCAGTTTTCTGTACAGGTTCCGGAACTCTCGGAACCGAGGTGATGCAAAACTTTTTTTGATGTGTGTACTATGTGCCTTAGGCTTAAGTTAACGTAGGTGTTATTTAAAGATTTTTATCCTCTGGATTAACATATATGGCAAGACAGTGGCACAGTTACTTCACTCCATTAGCTTTAAGCTCCATAGATAATTTATATTTATTATCTGAGTTGGTGTTTTAATTTATTATGTACTCAGGATTCTACATCTACATCCATACTCCGCAAGCCATCTGACGGTGTGTGGCTGAGGGTACCTTGAGTACCGCTATCGGTTCTCCCTTCTATTCCAGTCTCGTAGAAAGAAAGATTGTCGGTATGCCTCTGTGTGGGCTCTAATCTCTCTGATTGTATCCTCATGGTCTCTTTGCGAGATATAAGTAATAGGGAGCAATATACTGCTTGACTCCTAGGTGAACGTATGTTCTCGAAACTTCAACAAAAGCCCGTACCGAGCTACTGAGTGTCTCTCTTGCAGAGTCTTCCACTGGAGTTTATCTGTCATCTCCGTAACGCTTTCGCGATTACTAAATGATCCTGTAACGAAGCGCGCTGCTCTCCGCTGGATCTTCTCTATCTCTTCTATCAACCCTATCTGGTACGGATCCCACACCGTTGAGTAGTATTCAAGCAGTGGGCGAACAAGAGTACTGTAACCTACTTCCTTTGTTTTCGGACTGCATTTCCTTAGGATTCTTCCAATGAATCAGTCTGGCGTCTGCTTTACCGACTATTAATTTTATATGGTCATTCAATTTTAAATCACTCCTAATGCCTACTCCCAGATAATTTATGGAATTAACTGCTTCCAGTTGCTTACCTGCTATATTGTAGCTAAATGATGAAGGGTCTTTCTTTCTATGTATTCGCAGCACGTTACACTTGTCTACATTGAGATTCAATTGCCATTCCCTGCATCATGCGTTAATTCGTTGCAAGTCCTCCTGCATTTTATTACAATTTTCCATTGATACAACCTCTCAAAATACTACAGCATCTTCCGCAAAAAGCCTCAGTGAACTTCCGATGTTATCCACAAGGTCATGTATATGTATTGTGAATAGCAACGGTCCTACGACACTCCCTGCGGCACACCTGAAATCACTCTTACTTCGGAAGAGTCCATTGAGAGTGACATGCTGCGATCTGTTATCTAGGAACTGTTCAATGCAATCACACAATTGGTCTGATAGTCCATATTCTCCTACTTCGTTCATTAAACGACTGTGGGGAACTGTATCAAACGTTATAGCTGCAGTAACGTGAGCGTTCTGGTCCAAATTTTATTTGTAAATCCGTTTTGGAACTAGCCTTCGTTATCTCAAGTTATGTATATTGCTAAAGGTTTCTGTCTTCTATGCTACAGTTATTCTTGCCTGTTGGGGTTGAGCCTGGCTAGTAATATATCAGTATTTTTTGTGTTGGCTTTGCGTAATTTATTTTGGTACTAAGGGTTGATTTTACTGCTTGTTGGTGTAGCCAAGTGTGCTTTGTTCTGTAAATTGTATCTATACCCTCGTTACCGTTGTCCATTTATTTCACACGTGTTTATAGGGGCTTATTGCCTGTCCTGTCCGGATATCTAATTATTTATTGATGGTGGATGCATCTGTTACCTGAAATAATTTTCTATGTGTTCTAGGAATACACGAGCTGCTGCTGTGCTTTATCTAAATTGTACTGAAACACAACCACCAAACTGGGTTGAAGCTCTACGAAATGCTGTGATTTGCCATTACAACATAAATTGTTCAATTTATAATTCCAAATCTGCATTGTTGCTTTGGTTATATTGATTTGAGTTTCTCAAACCTAACGTATTAAAGCAGTACATAATAACTATTTGCGGTTCCTTTTAAAATAAATTTGCCTTTTTTCAGTTTAAGTGTTACGTTCTTTCTGACCTCGATTCTTACCACTACCATCTCCTCTCTTGCTGAAGTATTTCACTGATACACCAAGATGTATTCCAGTCAACAGTGTATTTGAAGCTCCTGCTTTCCAAGAGAGGGTGTACTCGCCAGTATTTATATGGTACTGTTTGCCTATTAGCCAGCCGGTGTGGCCGTGCGGTTCTAGGCGCATCAGCCTGGAACCGCGTGACCGCTACGGTCGCAGGTTCGAATCCTGCCTCGGGCATGGATGTGTGTGATGTCCTTAGGTTAGTTAGGTTTAAGTAGTTCTAAGTTCTAGAGGACTGATGACCACAGATGTTAAGTCCCATAGCGCTCAGAGCCATTTTGTTTGCCTCTTACGTCACACAATGTCGAAACACGGAAGTGAACACGTATCTGTTACTTGTACCAGAATATAATCTCTCTCCAGCTCGTAGCTGACAGTTATTTCCCTCTTCCGAATGTTGGTGTACAAACAAAATAGAAATGAAAACTTATTGTTACGTGCGACAGGGATCCAGTGTCTATGTTACATAAATTCAGCGTGCGCTCAACAACACTGCTCCTCACTCACACACACACACACACACACACACACACACACAAGTCCATCATGAAGTGCAGCACCTCTGCTGTTCCACATACGGCAAGTGCCAGAGGCATTGGCTACCCGACGCGGCAGCCGTGGAATGCTCTCGCCACATACATACATACATACACACACACACACACACACACACACACACACACACACACACACTTCTGCTGTTGCTGCTGCCGTGCGTGCGCCCGGCTTTTTTTAGAGGTACGCGTCACGCAGCGTGCTGGATTCACGCCGGCGCTCCTTTTGATGTCAATGGGACGCGTGCGGTGCAGCTGCGTGGACAAACCGGCACTCGTCCGCTCGATACGTCGACGGGGAGACCGCTGTCTACCGGCTCAGCGATACACCTGTCACTTCTTTCGTGTTGTGTCCACTGTCCACGAACAATTATAAAAAATTATCCATTGCCCTCGCTGTAATATCAAAATCAGGCACTAAATACCGATGGGATGGGATGATTGAAAAGATGCAGTATATCGTCGACGACGAGTGGCGGAAGGTGGTATAACACGAACCTGCCGTGTAACACGCTAGAGTTACTCTCTGAGAGGATTTTGAAGCTCGACCGCGCGCGTGTCTAATGAACAAGGGTATCGGACTATAATTTCGAATTTGGTGAAATAACAGAAAAACCAAACGAGCTTTAATGTTGGGAGTTAACGAAAGTGACAAAACCGTAAATGAATAAAAAATTAACGGTCGCCATCCCAATTAGACACATTAATTTGGAAATATACATTTGAGAAAATTAAATATTGGTTATTGAAGTTACTTATCTTGAGATTTCCCTTTGAATAGCAAACAGGATAGAAACTGATACAGTGCACTCTGTACCGTGTGTTGCAGCAGTTACCAAAAGCACACACACCAATAAATTATGGGGAGCAAATTTGGACCAAACTCATATTAATGACAGACACACTCAAGAGCATTACCTAATCAAATACTCAAATGTCACTGCATGAAGTGCAGGATTAATTTGGACATGAGAGGCTTCTATCTTGAGTGACATGAAAAACACAAATAAAGATGAATAACATCATAAATACAGTGTTTAAGCTCCTCTACATATAGCAGTTTTCCTTAGTAACAGTAATGCTTCATACACTCGAGGTATGAATTAAAAAATGCTTTCAGTCACAACTTTTTGTGTGTTATTCAGTACACGATGCATTTCGGACCCTATGGGTCCATCTTCAGGTGTAATTCGTCTTAATACATGATTTATTTGTGCTCTTGTATGAGATGAAATGCATATTCCTGTCACGAAAAGGTTTGATGTTAGGTTACGGATTTCGTAAGTCAATCGCGGAAAATATGTGCGAAAATTTTATTTGGTAAGTTTATCATCTTTCCCACTATGTCGCACATATTTTCAGCGTTTGACTTACGAAATTCGTAACCTAACATCAAACCTTTTCATGACAGGAATATGCATTTCATTTCATTCAAGAGAACAAATAAAGCATGTATTAAAACGAATTACACCTGAAGATGGACCCACAGGATCCGAAATGCATCGTGTATTGCATAACACACGAGAAGTTGTGACTGAAGGCGTTTTTTAAGTCATACCTCGAGTGTATTGGGTACAGTCACGTTTAAAGCTGCAAAATATAGATAAAATTAAAAGATAATACTTTTTTTTCCTAATAGGTTGAGAATATGATGGGGACCCATAACTAGTATAGTTTCACTAGTCAAATCTTTTTGATTATTACAATACTAAAGACTAACTCTAAAACCTAATCATTCACTTCACTTGGAGTAGTTCATAAATTACTTTCCATGACAGTAAAATACAACACTGGGAACTTTTCATGATAGGTCTCAAGAATACTCCTTCTTTAAAATTGTGCATAATTTGTCTTCTAACAATACTGTTTTATATCGGTTCATTAAAGATTTATATGTACTTGAACTTTAATTACTTGTGCATCAGGTATTCTTTGCAATAATGTTTACACACTCTTGCACTGTTATCCTCCAAAAATATATTTTATAATAAACTAAGGATAATTTAGCAAAAGCCAAACCAACTTCACTTTGGTGGTTTTAGCTTTAACTTTTACTGCTCCTTTTAAATTAGACAAAAAAAAAACACTTTTAAACACATGAATGAAAGAATTATTCATTTAAATCAGGATACTCGGTTTCAGTAGCACTTAGGTGAGGACCCCTGCGTAGGTTCGTGATCAGGATTGAAAATATGGTTCCGGACACGAATTTTTGTTTTATGCGATTGTTATTGAAACGACACACAAATTAACTGGTCCATTCCCATATACATTACTTAACTGAATGTATGAATTTTGTGAAGCAGTGACGAAGAATGGTGGCAAGCGACATGGCGGCTAACTGTACTCACGGCTCTTGATGTACGAATGATCTATAAAATCTCTTCTTGGCGTCGGATTTTCAGCATATTAGAGCCATTCCATTATGCCCTGAACGCTAAATAATAGCCAGCTCCACATCCGAGGGAAATCCCCTATAATGCAGCTTCCAATTGCCTCTCTTAGCACTGTCGAAGTGTACCGTGCTAAGGCTAGCCACATACTGCATGTCGAGGCGCTCAGTTCGACCGCCAAACCCACCTTTTACACAGCGCCATGCCGCTTTCGTTGCCGAGGGACTTTCCGTTTACATGTTACAAATACAAGTGCCCTAAACTTGAACCAGCTTTAAACAAACTTTTCTTTTTATAAACATATTCATATTGTAATAATTTACCATTTCAACATATTCTTTTGCTTTTTCATATATACATTACAAAACTATAATTTTCTTGCCGCAGATGAAGGGGTTTAAACAACACAGAATACATACTTCATAACTTTCAGCTATACAGTTACATAATATAAACCTTCTTCTAATCGATATATGTGTTACACATGCCCCATGTTTTATTGAGGTTTCCGACAGGGATACATCAGTGAAACATCAATAACACTTCAGAGGGTGTTGGGCGATAATTTCTTTTCTTTGTTTTTGCAAATATGTTAAACAACAAACACTTCATATAACTGTTTATACAAAACACTGCTTCATCATGTACTAAAACATGAATTTTTGTTACCTTCAGAACATATATACTATTGTATACATGTGTCTATGCTCTGAAAATATACAGAGGAATTTACATATTGCTTACATTATACATTTTACGTTACCCATGGTTTGTCAACACCTACTTCTTACTGTATGATCATTAAGAAACTATGCTTTTTTTGTCTGCTTTAAATATTCACGCAGTTCATCATGAAAACGTAACACTCAATACACTACATAAACTTTTCATCACTGCCCCTTCAATATTCTTGGCAATCCTCCTGATTATGCTGCAAGTATTCAATCAATGCAGTCATTATGTATGTCACAGCCTGGAGTTTACATATAATTTGTATGTCCAGTTATATAGCACAGAATTTGAAACTTAGAGACATGTATCAGTAGTCTTATAATAGAGAAGTTTTTTTCTACATAACAATACTTGACAACACAACATCATGAACAATAAAATATAGAGTAAAATACTATTTCATTAATTCCGTACACACTTTTTAATTTTGCCCGTTATCACTCATTTCTGTTGATGTAAGGTTTTAAATCTACAATGTTACAGAGAGCTAATGGCTTCTTTGACTTAGGGTAAACAAGACAATAAGCGTTAGTGGGCGGAGTTCCTTGCACTTCAAAGGGACCATTATAAATACATCTGAACTTAGAAATTATTTGGTTTATTTCACTAGATTTTCCGTGAGCTTTTATGAGAACAAAATCCCCAGTTTTGAATTTGGTCACTTTAAGGCCGTTATCGTGCCTTTTAAATCTGGCTTCCGCTTTTTATTTCATTCTTTTTCTTACTACGTCTTTTTTCTCCTTCAGTTCTAGTTCTGCATAGGGTGGAGACTGTAAGGTTTCTTCACTTTTAACTTTGCTCTTATGATTAAGTAGAATTTCCTTGTGTGTAAATCCTGTAGTTTCATGGTGGAGGGTATTCATTACGATTTCAAAGTCTGCAATAAACCTGCCCCTTGCCTTATGATTGTGGTGGCAGTAAGTTCGACACAATCTACCTAGTTCACGCATATAGGCTGCACTGGATTACTTGCAAGATGGTATGCCGAAATATATTCCACTTGAATGCCATTCTGTTCCATCCCTTCTTTACCTATTTTTGAAATGAATTTATGTCCATTATCTGATAGTACTACCTCTGGTTTTCCTATTGCATTGAAATATTCAGTCATTCTATTAAATACTGCTTTTGTGGTAGCTTTCCTAACGGGAAAGAGTTTGATAAACTTTGAAAAAACTTCTAACATCACTACAATGTAGGTACAATTTCCGGAAGTTTTCGGGAGAGGCGCGTACAAATTCAATGACAATAAGTCAAGAGTATCTTCCGGTACATTGTTTTGCATGTTATCTTGGTTGGTTCGATGTGTGTCCTTAGCCCTCTGGGAAATATTACATGACGTAATTTGATCTGTTACTTTCTTTGTTGCACTGATATTTATTGTTATTACGTCAGAAAGTTTTTCGATACACTTTTTCGGACCACAGTGTCCTAAGTCGAGGTGAAAATAGTCCATTACTTCCGTCTCGGACTTAGATGACCAGCACACTTTCCACTCCTCTCTACTCACATCTTTTCGTTTGTATAGGGTATCTTTGAAGATCTTATAATACTTACTAATCTGAGGATATTTGGTATTATTAACTAACTTATTTAACTAACCTCCATTCTTCATCTTCATTTTGGTAGTACCGCATATTTTTGCAGATTTGTTCGATTTTCTTTTTTTTCCTGTGATTCTTTGATGAATCTCACATGGAAAGTGCCATCTTTGTTATTTTCCTTTGGCACGTCGTCTGTCCCTTCAGGTAGTCTGGATAGAGGATCTGCTACATGATTGTCACTTCCTTTAACACAGGAAATTTCGTAGTCAAACTGCAAGAGGTAAAGTTCCCAACGGCTTAATCTGCCGGTAAATAAGCGGCAGTCTTTAAGAAACGTCATCGCTTTGTGATCAGTATGTAGAATTGTTTTATACCCCCACAAATAATTTTGTAGCTTTTTCAGACCCCACCTGATGGCTAGAGATTCCTTTTCTGAAATCGTGTAATTTCTTCCGTACTTAGTCAGGGTTCGACTAGCGAAAGCTGTTGTTCTATGTTTTGGTTCTACTGTAGCTATGTTTTCTTGGAAAATTTATTTGCCGATTCCATATGCACTGCTATCAGTACTCATATGAAATGGTTCACTCAAAACAGGGTGATGCAAGATACTGTTCCCTATTAATCCATTTTTCAAATTTTCGAAATCTTGTTGGCATTCCTATGTCCTCATGAATGCACTATTTTTCGTAAGTAACCGATTTAAATGAGGACTATTTAAATGCTTGTCCCATCGCAAATTTGCGGTAAAATCCGCAGAGACCGAGATACGCTTTTAATTGCTTTCGGTTCTTAGCTGGTGGGAATTTTTCAATGTCATTTAACTTATCTGGGTCCTTTCCAATCCCAGAAGTGGTAATAATATGTCCCAAGAATTTTATTCCCTGTTTTACGAATTCGCACTTCTCTAGTTTTAGTGTCATCTCTCCTGCTTGAAGAGAAGAAAGGGTTTTGTCTAATAATTCACAGTGTTCTTTCCAATTTCCGTGGCGATCAACAAGTCGTCCATGTATATGGTCAACCTGGCACTTACTTCCGTTCCTAACACGGAGTCAAATGCCCTAATAAAGACTGACACGGATGTATTAAGACCAAAAGGAACATCTTTATATTGGTAACATCTTCCCGCAAATAGAAATGCGGTATACTTACAGCGGCTCGGCGGTATTCCAGTGACATCCGTAAATGAGATGAAAACAAAGGTAGCCTAGCTGGAATAAATATCATTCACATTCACGTGAACCACAAAGGAAGTAAATCGGTAACACTAGAACAGTAATTTGAAGCTCCATTCACCCAGTTCATCTTCATACCATTTATTCTGTTCATTAAACTCTCCAGACACTCATCCGTGTTGCTCCTGCATGTTAGCTGGTGTCATTTATCCCACTTCTCTTACACCAACGCCACTACTATGCCCATCGTTCATTTGGTATCTGTTCCCGTGCTGTATGTCCAAATGCAGTCTTATTTTGTTTTCATCACTGCAGTCTTATTTTGTTTTCATCACAATTATAGTAACATTTTCCTCTCTGTCTGATCGGTGATGCTTTCATTTATTAATTTCCCGTTCGCTCCTAGTAATTCGGATCACTTAGCGGCCGTCAGTGTTTAAATGTTTTTGAATTAGGAGGTTCACGTCCCACTGCCATCAGTAAAAACATGCAGATTATAAACTTACCCTATCAGATAAACTGTAATCGTCGTTTTCAAAATTCTGTATAGTTACGAAAAGGACCAAAGGTCATCTTTACTCATATTGTTATTATTATTGACTACGGAATGGACAGTGCTCGTGAGACAGCGCGAGCTCTAGCATTATCCGGGGCACGTGCTGCATGGTTACTTACAGCAACAGGAACCTCGTCAATAACTTCTGCCGGGATAGGAAGCCTTCCTTTCCCTGATGCCACACCAAGCTCACCCGTGCTTTCGAATTTCATTCTCATCATCATCATCTTTAAACAGTTTAATGACATCGCGCATTTCCTCAAGCCTTTCAGTCGGCGATACTCTCTCACTGTGGCACTGTAATTTCTGCCGGTGACATAAAACAGTTTCACTAATAGCGCACGGTCTCTCTTCTTGATAGACATGCGGTTCACTCACGTTATGGCTTGGCAAATGACAGCGTGGATGTCATACAAACAGCGTACAGCCCCAGATTTGCATCAGATGGCCACAATTGGAACTAATTTGTTTTCCCTTGTAAGTCGGTTCCGCATTAACGGATTAGCATATCCGCCAAGTTTTGCTGGCGTGCTATAATTACAGCTCGCACTGGATCTCCGTGAGTAGCTGCACTTTAATTATGACCAGCCGGAACAAAACTTCGTCAATTGCTTCATCACTTTCTAAATGATGAAACCATTTTAAAAATCACCAGACGCTGTCAGTTAATTACGGAAGATGTCTTTATTCCACCATGTTTATATAACGCCGTCAAATAAAAATCACCGCCCTCAAGAACGTGGTCATTTCACTGACAAGTGACGTGGCAGGTAGTTCACGTTTGTGGGAGTATATAGTGACCAATTCAGACCACATGTCACAGTAAAGGGTATCCAAAGAGTCGTAACAATATACAGTGTACCCTGGTGGCGTCGCAGCCGTGTATCCCGCACGCAAACGATCGTAAGGACGTCAAATGGTATCCTGCAATAGATTGTCCCAAGCATCTTGCACCTTTTGCTGCAGTTCAGCTACAGTTCTTGCAAGACCCGGAGAAGGAGTAAGTTCCTGTTTCACCATGTCACATACGTGTTCAATTCGCCAGAAATCAGGTCACCTTGCTGGCCAGGGCAGTTGTACACTATGAAGAGCCTGTTGCGTCACAGCAGCCTAATGCGGACATACATTGTCCTGCTCAAAAAAAAAAAAAGGTCCTGACGAAGAAATAGCAGTAGCACGAGGACAGCAGCATGTGCAATGTAGATTTTTTACTTTCTCCTCCCCTAGGAGTCGAGCGCGCTGTTCGGGATCCAGCCTACACACACACACACACACACACACACACACACACACACAGCAGCTATGTCGAATGTCGACCACCACCCATACGCCTGTGTGTCGTGGGCGGATGCATACCAGAACAGGCCGCCCACCAGGTCACTCGCATACATACAGAACGCGCTCTCATCACTGAAGGGAACAGAGTGCCATTCTACCCTCCAGTCGATTCTTTCATGACTTCAGTGTAGCCGTGCTTGTCGGTACTGTGGTGCCATTGCTAGGCTGGTCTGAGACAGACACGAGATCCTAGTCTCCCCGCAAGCAGAAGGTTGCCAATGGTCCTTGGAGGCACAGCAGGTGCTACATGTGCCCGGATTTCTTCCATCTTCCAAGGGTGATATTCGGTCGGTCACTGCTGACCGCACGATGCGTCGATCTTGTTGTGCATCCATACTACACGGGCGTCCCAAGCCTGGTCAACCATTGTGTGAAAGTTTCACAGGTCACAGTTGAAAGTAGTGACACACAGAGATATACTGTGCCGAATGTGTGAGCGCAGTCTGTCGATACGTCCACCCAGCTTCCTCTCGGCCCCGTCCAAATGGCTGAAGTTGTTCAGGAGAAGTACGTATATTGAGGAGGGGCATTGTTGTGCTCCAGAATGAATGTAGAAAACACTGTTCCAGCTCTAAACTCAGCGCAGTTACTGCCTGCGGAGTCAAAACAGAAGTTGCGCAGACAGGTCTCCAGAGGGCCATCTGATCGCTGGTCGACCAATCAGTAGCACTACACTCTCTGAGTATCCATATCTCATAACCTGGTGTCACTGAACACACTCCTTGAGGGTCTTACATTTCTTTTTTCCGGCAATGTACACTCCTGGAAATGGAAAAAAGAACACATTGACACCGGTGTGTCAGACCCACCATACTTGCTCCGGACACTGCGAGAGGGCTGTACAAGCAATGATCACACGCACGGCACAGCGGACACACCAGGAACCGCGGTGTTGGCCGTCGAATGGCGCTAGCTGCGCAGCATTTGTGCACCGCCGCCGTCAGTGTCAGCCAGTTTGCCGTGGCATACGGAGCTCCATCGCAGTCTTTAACACTGGTAGCATGCCGCGACAGCGTGGACGTGAACCGTATGTGCAGTTGACGGACTTTGAGCGAGGGCGTATAGTGGGCATGCGGGAGGCCGGGTGGACGTACCGCCGAATTGCTCAACACGTGGGGCGTGAGATCTCCACAGTACATCGATGTTGTCGCCAGTGGTCGGCGGAAGGTGCACGTGCCCGTCGACCTGGGACCGGACCGCAGCGACGCACGGATGCACGCCAAGACCGTAGGATCCTACGCAGTGCCGTAGGGGACCGCACCGCCACTTCCCAGCAAATTAGGGACACTGTTGCTCCTGGGGTATCGGCGAGGACCATTCGCAACCGTCTCCATGAAGTTGGGCTACGGTCCCGTACACCGTTAGGCCGTCTTCCGCTCACGCCCCAACATCGTGCAGCCCGCCTCCAGTGGTGTCGCGACAGGCGTGAATGGAGGGACGAATGGAGACGTGTCGTCTTCAGCGATGAGAGTCGCTTCTGCCTTGGTGCCAATGATGGTCGTATGCGTGTTTGGCGCCGTGCAGGTGAGCGCCACAATCAGGACTGCATACGACCGAGGCACACAGGGCCAACACCCGGCATCATGGTGTGGGGAGCGATCTCCTACACTGGCCGTACACCACTGGTGATCGTCGAGGGGACACTGAATACTGCACGGTACATCCAAACCGTCATCGAACCCATCGTTCTACCATTCCTAGACCGGCAAGGGAACTTGCTGTTCGAACAGAACAATGCACGTCCGCATGTATCCCGTGCCACCCAACGTGCTCTAGAAGGTGTAAGTCAACTACCCTGGCCAGCAAGATCTCTGGATCTGTCCCCCATTGAGCATGTTTGGGACTGGATGAAACGTCGTCTCACGCGGTCTGCACGTCCAGCACGAACGCTGGTCCAACTGAGGCGCCAGGTGGAAATGGCATGGCAAGCCGTTCCACAGGACTACATCCAGCATCTCTACGATCGTCTCCATGGGAGAATAGCAGCCTGCATTGCTGCGAAAGGTGGATATACACTGTACTAGTGCCGACATTGTGCATGCTCTGTTGCCTGTGTCTATGTGCCTGTGGTTCTGTCAGTGTGATCATGTGATGTATCTGACCCCAGGAATGTGTCAATAAAGTTTCCCCTTCCTGGGACAATGAATTCACGGTGTTCTTATTTCAATTTCCAGGAGTGTATTTCACATTACTGGCCAGTTTCGCCTTTTCACTGTTTTGAAATTTCTGTGACTACAATATCAGAGGAACAGTAAACAGGTAAGACAACACTGGTAAACATCATTTTGAATGTATATTGCAACAGTTGTTTAGTTGTTAACATAAAGGTTGTGATTTAATGATCACATTTAAAACCTGTTTCGTCCTATGTGGAGACAGACATTTCTCCCCACACATATACAATCTTGCACATCACAACCTGCTTCCAAGTACACCTTACGGAACGCGTCATGTAAAGAAAAACACTACCAATAGCAAGCGTCCTGGGCCTTGAAAATTCACTTAAGGGCACAACGTATCTGCGAGATAAACTTTATCTATGGAGCGAACTATAGTCATGTAACCACAGTATTGTGTACTTGGAGTACCCCTTAATTAAAAAAGTGCATGATGGACTTTGTACTTGGTTACAACCTTTACTAGCATAATCGATTATTCCGAGTTATACAGATGCTTGGAGGCGTTATTTAACTTTTTTGGTAAAAATTCAATTTTTTGTTTTACGCCAGCGCTAAAAATTGTCTCTACAGTATAATTCATCTATATCTTCTTCTATCTATGCTACTATTGACTCTGTAAAACTGTCATGTCTGTCTAATTGAACATTAATCTCCGAAGCTACTACGCGAATTTTCGTGGTGTGTTCACAGATAACGCGAGCATAGCTTGGGACACCGTGTAGAATTTATTTCATCAACATCGGATCACGAAAAAAAAAGGTTCGTAATCGAAAGTTTATTCATATTAATATTATAAATGAGAAAGTAAATCTGTTACGTTTTCACGGGCATCCCGCTGAATAGATTTCGATGAAATTTGGTATGGAGATAGCTTGAACCCTGAGAAAGAAGACTGGCTAAACTAGAAAGTGTGTAGTACAAGGTGCTTTATTGATTTGATGAATATTACGCGCATTAGCGAAAAGTATTTACACTTTGAAAAAGATGTTTAGTTTTGACTTTTGATCTTTATCATATTTGTGGAAATCCATTCATCGGTCGATTTGTGCTGCGTGATACGATTCAAAGCAATGAATACAAGGTTTATATAACCTTCGGCGTTTTTAATCCATTATAGCGTCCCCAAAGGTATTGGTCACGAATATTTCTATATTTTTTGCGGATTAATGGAATGAGCGCCTTTAGTAAAATAAACTCTGAACAATATAATAACTAGTTAAAAAGAAAGTCAATGGACGTGCAATGTAGGACTGTTAATTCTACGAAATGTTACACTGCAGAAAAGCAGTGACAGTAGGGACTTGATATAATGTGCTACGAAACAGTATACTTATATCTGTGATTCTTACAGTTTAGTAATATAGAAGCGCCACTGTGACAGCATCTCTCTCCTTGACATTCTCTCTCCAGAGCTCCTTGTCTGACTCTGTCGTTGTTATAAGATCGCACGGCGACTTCCAGATCTGTACGACAGTGTAATAGATTTTTAACTTAAACTATTATTTAATGTTTCATTTTGTGGTTGTAATCGCCATTTGTCTAATAACGAATCATTTACAGCAATTATAGCACGCTGGGCAGTCGAGACAACGTAGCATCGCGGGAGCTACAATACAACTGGCTTTACGCGGCAAATTTGAACTGTAATACATCACGTTCAAGAGAAACCATCAACGGGTACACAAGCAACTGTGCGTGCACACGCGTTGAGTTCCTACGCAGTGTCTGCACGGCTGCATCATCGAGCTCCTAGTATTTCCACGGCGCATTATGTTCACAGATGAACGTAAATTTACTGGTAATTGCGTTTTCAATTCTCGAAACGGTCATGTGTGGATAGACTAGAACCCACATACCACGCATGTCCAGGGATTCCTACAAAGTTTTGGTATCAATGTGTGGGCAGGTATTCTGGATGGTCACGAGACTGGATCGTACATTCTTCCACCAAGCTCACGGGTCCCATCTACTTGACCTTCCTACTACAAGTATCGGGCAGATTGTTGGATGCTGAGCCACTGAAGGTCCGTCAAGACATATGGTTTCAGCATGGCGGAGCATCCACTCAAATTTCACGACACGTTCGGGAACATCTGACCCAATTATTCGAACACAGATGGGTAGGGCGAGATAGTCATGTCGAATGCCCTGCACGATCACCGGATTTGACTCCACTTCGGTGTCGAATGAAGAGTTTGGTTTATGAGACTCATGCAGAGACAGAAGAAGATCTGGTAGCACGAGTTGTGGTCTCTGCAGGACAGACTGAAGAGACAACAGGTGTGATAAAGCGTGTGTACCATATCATCTATTGTACGTACAACGTGTGCATCGAACTTGGAGTCACCACGTCGAACCTTACTTGTGGTGGATCAGAATGCTAACCCTCCATTGAAAAGGACAAAAACGTTTTAACCGTAAACAAGAGCGTTTGTGAAAACTGATCAAGTTTCCTTTTTATTTATTTGGTTACTAATGAGAGGGATTGCAAAACAAGTGACGTACTAGGTCACGCCTAGCAAATTACTTGTCAAAGTGGTCGCGATACCAACGTGTCTTCAAATGACAGTAGCACTGAAACGATACGTTTCGGACATGGATTCCAATTCAAGATATTATGTACTCAGTCCTCTCGCAACGTCCTTGAAGTTTGTAAGTGACATTTTAGAGCACCCTGTGTAAAGCTTCATTTGAACAAAATAAAGTCGAGTTCGTTGAAGAAAACTCCACTGAGAAATCAAATGGGGGATTTGCAGTTCATTTGTGAAGTTTAATTGAATCTATTATTAATAAAATACAGGTACTGGGTTGTTTCCTTTTTTAAATAAGTAATTATAGGACTTAAGACGGAAAGGAAAATATTTCTCCTCACGTACTTCAGACTGAGTAATTTCCCAGCAGTCCTGTTAACCGCAAATAATCAAATTCATAAAACAAAATAATGGTTCTCCTCACATATTTCAAATTGAGAAGTTAGGGGCTGTTATAATTTCCCTCCACACCCTTCAACCATGTCGTAAACCATAAGTAATGAAATTCATAGTGTTTCAAGTGTTGTTTTTTTCCCTCCACAATCCACAAGCAACGACTTTTATGTTTCCCACGATGAAATTCCCATCTCTTATAATTGTTTCCATTTCGGGCTTCATCCCCAATGCAGTGCAGCAGTGCTAACGAGAACTGTCACCTACAGACAAGTACCTCAGCCACTATCCAGCTCGGCAGAATGACAGGCACTATTACAGGCTGTAACCGATATCCTGAAACTGCAATCACACCCTGAGTAAACCAGCTCCCTTTGCAACCCAGTTACACACTGTACTCCTACTTGCCAGCAACAGAGATTTCGTAAGCCACAGTGTGCCAGTGCGCTGCTACCGTAATGGGCCGTAAGACGCGCCCCGGTGTCTCGGGAGGCACCTTCGCGGTCGTCGTAACGCGACGCAAGAGCGGCGGGCGACTGCGCAAAGCGGCGCGGTCGAGCCGCGAGGTGTCCCCTACTGGGCCAGTCAGCCAGCCGGCCGCGGCAGCCAGTAATTGGGGCCGCACCCGCTTTAATTAGGGCAGAGCTCCAGGCGCAGTCATTAGCCGCCGGCGCACTCCGGGCTACGGCACGCCGCTACTGCCCTACTGTCTCGCCACGGTGCGCCGCGACCAATCACCCACTCCTGAGGGCAACCACCACAGCGCCCCAATCAGCGACTACGAGTTCGTGGAATATCCGCCAACAGTGTATATACACGAGGTGCGACAGTAAAGTAATGAGACAGATATGAAAAAAAAAATGTTGCTTACCGTTTTAGTCAAGTTTAGTGTTGTCTCTTTCAAAGCAGTTTCCTTCTGATTGCACACACTTTTTCCAGCGCTTCTACCACTGATGGCAACATTTCTGGAACTCATCTTCTGTAATATCCTCCAAGACCCTCGTCACAGTTTTTCGGACATCTTGTGTTGTTTGAAAATGGTGTCCCTTGACCGCCGTTTTGACTCTTGGAAATAGAAAAAAGTCGCATGGAGCGATATCTGGTGAATAAGGTGGCTGTGGTAGTACTGAAATTTGTTTTGAGATCAAAAATTGCTGTACAGACAGAGAAGTATGGGATGGCGCATTATCGTGATGCAGAATCCAAATCTTTATCATACCACGATCTTCAGTTATTATAAGACGAACCGTTTCTCGATTGATGTTCAGTTCTTCTGCAATCATTTTGTGCGCAGCTCGTGGTCGTGCGGTAGCGTTCTTGCTTCCCACGCCCGGGTTCCCGGGTTCGATTCCCGGCGGGGTCAGGGATTTTCTCTGCCTCGTGATGACTGGGTGTTGTGTGACGTCCTTAGGTTAGTTAGGTTTAAGTAGTTCTAAGTTCTAGGGGACTGATGACCATAGATGTTAAGTCCCATAGCGCTCAGAGCCATTTGAACCATTTTTTTTTTTTTTTTTTTTTTTTTGCAATCATTTTCACGGATAATCTTCGATCAGATCGTACGAGTTCACGCAACCTGGCCAAGTTGACATCCGTCCGTGAGGTTGATGGTCGTCCACTGAGGTCTTCATCTTCAACATTCGTTCTGCCTACACTAAAGATTTTATGCCAACGAAAAACTTGAGATATTGACATAACCTCCTCTCCAAAAGCCTTCTGAAGCTTACCGTAAGTTGTAGTCGCGTTTTCACCCTATTTGACCCAAAACGAAATTGCATACAGTTGCGCAATATTATGCGATTCCAATTCCGTGATGGGGGCCACAAACACGTTTTAACTTATTACAGCACAACTCACGACTGAGCAGTTGCATCGATGTGCTGCTTGGACTAGAAAGCCTGCAGGGTTGCCACATCTTTCAAAGAATATCAGTCTCATTACTTTATTGTCACACCTGTGTGTGTCTGTTTGGGGGGGGGGGGTGGTTCAAATAGCTCTGAGCACTATGGGACTTAACATCTGAGGTCATCAGCCCCTAGAACTTAGAACTACTTAAACCTGTCTAACCTAAGGACATCACACACATCCATGCGCGAGGCAGGATTCGAACCTGCGACCGTAGCGGTCGCACAGTTCCAGACTGAAGCGCCTAGAACCGAATGCGTCGTGAGCTGCCGACCTCTCACTGCTGCGGACGAGTTACTTCCATATTTCAGCGAATAAAAGAGTGTCGAGTATATATCGCACAACATGTGTGCCTCGTTACGCACTATCATTTTGCAAAAACCTCTTATCTATATCTCGAATCGTTTATGAGATGTGACGATTTTTATGACCCATGATTCTCGATGCGCAAGGGCGTGCACAGACACGTCGGGCGCGACCGTCCTTCGGATATAAATCCCAATAACTTTAGAACGAAATGATATACTCTTCTGTTTTCAAATGTTCAAATGTTTGTGAAATCGTATGGGACTTAACTGCTAAGGTCATCAGTCCCTAAGCTTACACACTACTTAACCTAAATTATCCTAAGGACTAACACACTCACCCATGTCCGAGGGAGGATTCCAGCCTCCGCCGGGACCAGCCGCACAGTCCATGACTGCAGCGCCTTAGATCGCTCGGCTAATCCCGCGCGGCTATTCTGTTTTCAATTTTCTGTTTTCAATTTTAAATGAAACTTCGATATCTTATCTACATTTCATTACCTCAACGTATGAGATACAATCAACCATATGCAATATTTACGTAATGCGTTTTTACCTCTGTAAAATTTTTAAAATTTCATGCAATATTTTAATTAATTTGAAGTAGCCCAGTAAATGGATAATGAAAAGAAATTCAGTTTTTTATCGTCAGTAGATATCAGACAGAAAGCTGTCCAAAAATCAGATTTTTTACCCAGTAGTTTTCGAAAAATCGTATGGTAAGTACTTCAAACCTGCCAGAATGCCGAGTCCCGGCACAGGCACAAGCATTTGGCGAGCAGTCCAGCCATAACAAAAGCCACGACAGTACGAAATCGTATGGGACTTAACTGCTAAGGTCATCAGTCCCTAAGCTTACACAGTAGCAGTGAAAGTCTTACTCTGTTCCCACACTTCAGTGTGTTATTTGTTTTTCTCTCTTCATCTAACCGTCTTTGCGCAAATACATCACGTAATTTACTTTCTGACGTTTTCGGCACCACCAAGTCACTCTTGTCAGTATAGACTAACTATTTTGCATCCACACATCCATACTTCAACACCTGACCTGCTGCCCAGCGTAAAACAAGCATTAATTGCTTACTCTTGCGACATTTACTTGGAGATATTAACCAACCTAAAAACGTACTACTCCTAATCGCTATAGTCCCGGGAGGAATGTTGAATATTCAAGGATATGAAATGAACGCTTATTTGAAGCACAAAACTTCATATGGAAATATGCCTATTCCTAACAGTTCCAATATATAATATATTATTTATTGCGCATTTTTTGGGGCTAGTAACTCTCACTTATTTGCCTTACTCACCTAACTCTTTGACATTTTATTGCAGCCCAACTTACCATATTATCTTCATCCTCTTTGGTCAGGACGTATTTCTGCCACAGGAATAACAAACCGATCGAGATGCCGCAGTGGTTAGCACACTGGACTCGTATTCTGGAGGACGACGGTTCAAGCTCGCGTCCGACCATCGAGATTTAGGTTTTCCGTGAGTACCCTAAACCACTCCAGGGAAATGCCGGGCTGGTTCCTTTGGAAGGGAACGGCCGATTTCCTTCCCCATCCTTGAGAAAATCCGAGATTGTGCTCCGTCTCCAATGACCTCGATGTCGACGGGACGTTAAACCGAATCTTTCTGTTCTTCCTTATTTTATATATTTATTTATTATTTTATTACTAACAAGAGTGGGCCCAAAATTGAACCCTGTTGGGACTCTGTGTGATTTTCTACTTTCCTGACACTGTTTTAATTATTCAGCACAACTTTTTGTATTCTGTTTGCCAAGTAAAATTCAAACCAGGTGTATGTAAAGGTATGTTTTCCATAAATATTTTCTACCTCGGAAACCGTTCGGAATAAAGCGTATGTCCATATGAAGATCTTGTCTTCAACTATGCGTTTCTGACATATTCTTGAATACAGTATTTCCTGGGACACACTATTTAGGGTGTAAAGAAACTATGTGCACAAAATTTTAGGTTGTTTACAGGCGCAGATATACATTCCTCTACCAAGGAATCCATGAAGTTTTGACGTTAGTGATGTTCACAGACAGTGTTGAAGCTATGGAGTGATTAATATCGTTTTAGAGATGTAACTGAAAGTATCATTCATTTGCATTAATCCACAACAACTATCTCCATGCTAATGCTTTCCTAACACGCTCGAAACAAGCAGGTGTGGTAGAGGATACTTCCGGTACTATTAATTGATCCCTCCTACCCTGTTCCACTTGCGAATGGCGCGTGGGAAGAATGATTGTCGGTAAACCTCTTTATTAGCTCCAGTTCTAAGAAATTTCCTGTCGTGTTCATTTCGCGATGTGTGTGTGTGTGTGTGTGTGTGTGTGTGTGTGTTTGGGGGGGGGGGGGGGAGTAGTATTTTGTTCGAGTCTTCCCGGAAAGTGCTCCCTCGACATTTTAACAGTAAACCACTCCGTGCTGAACAACACCTCTCTTGCAACGTCTGACAATGGAGTCTGTTGAGCATCTCGGTAACACTCTTTGCCGGCTAAACGATCCCGTGACGAAGCTTGCCTCTCTCTCTCTCTCTCTCTCTCTCTCTCTCTCTCTCTCTTCTCTCCCCTCCCTCTATCAATCTTACCTGGTAAGAGTACGACGCTGATGAACAATACAGGGTGTTTCGAAAAGACTTTACAAATTTGAAAATTCTAATAAATTAATTCATAATACCTACACAGGTGATTGTAGTGTTGATTTGTAGGGTAATACATCACGTTTTGCCTCGAGTAGTTCGCTAGTGCCGAATCGCACCGTTAGGAGCGCTAGCGGCAGTTGCGTTAAAGATGGCTGCCTTCTCTGGACCTGAGCGTGATAGCTGTGTGTTTTGGTTTGCAGAATCGAAGTCGGCGACAACAGTTCAGCGTAATTTCCGCACCAAGTACGCTAAGAATCCTCCTAGTAGGCCTGCAATTTATGAGTGGCATGAATGTTTCGTACAAACAGGGTGCTTCGTAAGATATGGGGAATCATCAGGTCGTCCAAGCACACCTGACGACGTCGATGAGCGAAGGAGACAACCACCAGCGGTATAGTGTACCTGAATATGTTACAACAATTTTTGATACCACGGATCGATGAGGATGACCAAGAACAAAATGCAAGATGGTGCACCACCCCACTGACTGGCTGACGTTAGGGATTTTCTCAGTGGCCTCTTTCCAGGTCAATGGATTGGCCGTGATGCGCCAATTGCATGGCCCCCACGTTCCCCAGAGCTGACACGGCTCGATTTTTTTTTTATGGTGTTCATCAAGGATATCGTGTTTATACCTCCTGTGCCGGCTTCTCTACCTGAACTTAGAGCAAGAATGTACGCCGTCACTGAACAAGTTACACCTGCAATGCTACAGCTAGTTTGGGAAGAAATTGACTTCCGATGGGATATGTGTAGGATAACCAACGGAAGCCACAAACAACATCTTTAGTTTAAGGCAAAAAAAAAAAAAAAAGCTTGATGTGTTAACCTACAAACTAACATTAAACCCAGCTCTATATTTTCTATCAACAGATTTATATGAATTTTTAAAATTGAAAAGTTCTTTTTTAAACATCTTGTACTGAAAAATCGGTCGAAGAAATACCTTATACGCCATTTCGTTCGTGTATGAGTTACATTTCCTTAAAATTCTTCCTGTATATTTCAGTGAAGCGTCTGCCTTTTCTACTATTTGTTTTATTTGGTCATTCCAACTAAAGCTGCACCGGATAGGTACTCCAAGATATTTTACGACAGATACTGATCCATTAATTTCTCATCAATAGTGTAGTTGTAAAGTAGTGGCTTTCTTTTCCTATGCGCAGTACGAGTATGTTACATTATATTACGCTCAGAGGCAAATTCCAGAGAATGCACCATTCATCAATCCTCTGCAGGTCATTCTGCTATTCTATATCGTTGGTACTTTGTTACAGGACACCGCATCATCTGCAAATAGTCTTAAAGAACATCCAACGCTTTCTGCGAGACGATACATTGTAGATAATAACGGTCCTAAAGCACTTCCTGGGGGCTCACCGCGAATCACCTTTACATCTGTCAATTTTGTTCCGTTAAGACTGACGTGTTGAGTTCTATCTGCAAGGAAATTTTGAATGCAGTCGTATATATGGTCCAATAAACGGTAATCTTGTATTTTTCTTTTTTTTCCACTAAACGGTAGTGCGCCACGATGTCAAATGTGTCCCTGAAGTTAAGCAACACGGCACCAAACAGAGAGCCGTTATCCACAGCTTTATAAGACTCGGCAGAACAGAGTGAGCTGAGTCTCGCAGTGTGTCTGTGTCCTGAATCCACGTTGGTTTTTATAGAGGAGATTTTCATTTTCCAAAAACGTCGTAATTCTTGAGTATAAAACATGTTCCATAATTTTACAACAGTGAAATAACATGTTTTGTGAACGAGAGCTTTTATCAACTAATTCTGCAGAGCGTGATATTAGAGCACTGCTCATCTTAATCTTTACTCTTACTTATCCCAGCCAAAATAGGAGTCCAAAATACCTCGATTCTGATAATTAGTTTTACTTAAAAGACGATGTTTTCATTCCTATTTAAACATATCTGTTAATTGTCAATAAGCAATCTTGGCAGTGTGGGCTAACTGAGCCGGCCGGTGTGGCCGAGCGGTTCTAGGCGCTACAGTCTGGAACCGCGCGACCACTACGGTCGCAGGTTCGAATCATGCCTCGGGCATGGATGTGTGTGATGTCCTTAGGTTAGTTAGGTTTAAGTAGTACGAGTTCTAGGGGACTGATGACCTCAGCCACGCGGAATTAGCCTAGCGGTCTAGGTCGCTGCAGTCATGGACTGTGCGGCTGGTCCCGGTGGAGGTTCGAGTCCTCCCTCGGGCATGGGTGTGTGTGTTTGTCCTTACGATAATTTAGGTTAAGTAGTGTGTAAGCTTGGGCACTGATGACCTTAGCAGTTAAGTCCCATAAGATTTCACACACACACACACACACACACACACACACACACACAAACACTGATGACCTCAGAAGTTAAGTCCCACAGTGCTCAGAGCCATTTCAACCATTTGAAGCTAAATATGTGTATCTGTTGTTCGGGTGGGGGGGACTATGAATATAAGAGCTACCTTGGTATGGTAAACCAATTAAAACGCTGTCTGTTATTTGGGTAATAAAGTTCTACGAAACGAAATGTCCTCCATATATAAGCATTGCTTATGGCCCTGATTAATCCACAATCAAGAGTGAGAGAGGTTACTACAATAGAAATAATAGCAGAAGGAAATCAGTTGCTGCACATTTATGTCATTTAATTTACGGACATTGAGGAAAACTAAACGTGAAGAAAGTCTTCGTTCAAAATTAACAAAATACATATGACGCATTAAATTGTCTCAGTTACACATAACTCACGCATGACTGGACGGCAACGCACTGGGAAACATAGTATAAACTTCAGGGATCGCGACTGAATTGACTTTCAATTTTTGCCATGGTACAAGGAGGGGTGGTAGTCAAACGTGCACAGGAACTAAAATGTGCACTTCACAAGTTAACGAGCAAAATTCACTATAATGAGTATCATCTCCCAAAAACGTGAAAGAATTGAAATAGTGTAAACAAAAGTCATGAGCCCGACTTTCAGTAAAATACAACATTACCCTAACGCTCCTAGAATTCTCTAGGTGCCAGTCTGAGTTCAATTCCATCACCGAAATGTGAACATATATCAGCCTTCACAGCACCAGAATCGGCACTCCACTGCCACGAAAAACTCAGCTTCTCTTAGCAATGCGCATCTCGCCAAGGATGGAGCATCAATTTATACTTCGCCAGCCTTGGAGCCTGCTTCCGCAGCAATATCTAAACATGAATGCCCTCGAAATTTTTCGTTTGTCTAATTATAGCGTCCAATTTAAAAAAAAAAAAAAAAAGATACAGCCAACACACACGTCAGCTAACCAGGCTTCATGTTTATTTGTTGATCTACGAGAGAAAGAAAAATTGTCGTCAGAACCGCACTCCTCTCTTCTTGCAGTAGCCTAATAAGTGAAGTTAGAAATCGTTACGAGAGTTAGAGACTATCTGGTCTCCACACATTTTAAAGACCCACTGTTGATATACTTAATTTGTCATCTTTGGTTCAGCGTGGGGAGCTCAACCACATGTTTTGCGCACCACGGGTCTGGTGCTGAGTATCTCAGCAGCCGAATATGCGGCGCCAGTTTGGAGGAAATCTGCTCACACTAAGCAAGTTGACGTCGCCGTAAACGAAACTGTACGTATTGCCACAGGATGCCTGAAACTAGCTCCCACAGACATCATTTATCCCATCATAGGCATAGCACCACCCACTATCCGCAGACAAGTAGCCGCCGAGATCGAAAGATCAAAACAAAAGAATGATCCTCGACACCCGATGCATATGCACCGAAAACAACGTGTCCGGCTGAAATCCCGCAGGAGTTTCATTGAAACTACTGAAGAGCTCGCCACCATGCCCGTCGCAAGGCGGCTATCTCTTTGGGAAGAAATGGTGCCACACTCCACAATGGAACTACTTGAGGAGGGATCTGCAGGATTTCAACTACCTTTTACAACTTGGAGGTCATTAAACCGGCTGCGCACTAGAGTAACTGGGTGCAAATCAAACCTATTTAAATGGGGTTACAGTGACGGCGATAGGTGTGAATGCGGAGCAATACAGGACTTGAACCACCTACTGATTTGCCCAGATATGTCTATAACATGCACTAAAGATGATATTTTGAAAGTCAATGACAAAGCAAACTACGTTGCTAATTACTGGGAAGGGAAGATATAATTGGTGCATCCGGATACGGAAGAAGAAGAAGAAGATACACTTAACACTCCATGAGACCCTTAGGTAGGGTACTGATATGAAATCAGTTACTAATTATATCATACAATCAATTCATAATGAAAATGAGATGAAAGGAATACTGCCTACGTTAAATTAAATTAGAATCAAAATAAACTGGTGCTCTGTTGGAAAAGTTCGTCTTCGCACACAAGAAAACCAACAGACTCACAATAAGCATATAACATGATAGATAGTTAAGCAGCAGAAAGGGTAATGAATTAAGGCTGCACATTTCCTCGATGAAGTGAAAAAACCCAACGAATCTAAATTTTATTGCGCAGTAGTTGGTTGTCCGAACTAAAATAGAAAGAATCTACCTTGGTAATTGGAATCTAACGGTACTGTGGCCTCGGAGCATCCTTATAAAATGGTACACATCCACCTAAAGTGTCTGTGCTGCACAATATTCTCACTAATCTCTTGTGTCCATAGACTTGAAGATCTGGATCAGAACGTGATCTGCATCAGGCCAGAATCTCCGGACCACGCGAACTCGTCGGTACAATGTGACAGCGGTGAACACCAGAATTATAGCCTCCTCAGTGATCGAACACGTGAAGTCGTGTCTAAGACTGTAAGTAGGCTGTTTAGGTTTTCTTATTGGTAACGCCACGTAGCGCTCTGAATGAAAATCACTGGCTGTGCTGTGTGCAGTCTGTGGCTAGTTTGCATTGTTGTCTGCCATTGTAGTGTTGGGCAGCTGGATGTTAACAGCGCGTAGCAGTTGGAGGTGAGCCGCCAGCAGTAGTGGATGTGGGGAGAGAGATGGCGGAGTTTTGAAATTTGTAAGACTGGATGTCATGAACTGCTATATATATTATGACTATTAAGGTAAATACATTGTTTGTTCTCTATTAAAATCTTTCATTTGCTAACTATGCCTATCAGTAGTTAGTGCCTTCAGTAGTTTGAATCTTTTATTTAGCTGGCAGTAGTGGCGCTCCCTGTATTGCAGTAGCTTGAGTAACGAAGATTTTTGTGAGGCAAGTGATTTGTGAAAGGTATAGTTTAACGTTAGTCAGGGCCATTCTTTTATAGGGATTATTGAAAGTCAGATTGCGTTGCGCTAAAAAAATATTGTATGTCACTTTAAGCACAGTCATGTACAATTTTTCTAAGGGGACGTTACATATGTCGACCCTTAGCCGAGGATACCTCACTGGAATATTCTGATTTTTCCTTGTAGTTTGTGTAATTAGTGTAGCTTTTGTTTATTGCTAGCACGTAATTGTAGAGAGAATCTCCTTTGTAGTTGCAGTCTTTCACTGTGCATGTAGATTTGCACCAAGTATTTCACAGCTGCGCTTGCAATTAACTAGATATTATTTTCAGCGCCATGTTAATGTGTTCTCTTATTTTTGCTCTTCAAATTGTGCTTTTCTGGGTTATCGTGTGAAATATTGTGACAATAGTGGCGTGTGAGAAACGTAATACTAGGCTTCAAAGTAAACTGAGAAATGACAGTGAAGACGAAAGCAGTGTGTTAGCGCCGCAGAGTAATGAATTAACTAATGTTAAAAGTAGTAATTTGGTAATTGTGCATAGGGAAATGGAGCGGGCGTCAAATAATGGTGTAGACAGTGAAACAGGT
Organism: Schistocerca nitens; assembly: GCF_023898315.1. Lineage (NCBI taxonomy): Eukaryota > Metazoa > Arthropoda > Insecta > Orthoptera > Acrididae > Schistocerca > Schistocerca nitens. The sequence goes on from NC_064615.1 coordinate 327,652,253, forward strand.
AGTGATCAGGGAAGCATTATCGATCGATCGGTCGGCAACAGCTCGCCTCAGGAATCGGGAATGACAGAACACAATATTGCAAATACTGTAGACTCAGGTTTTGGGTTCTCACCGTTTTCTCAAATGAGTCAAGACACATTTTCCGCTTGTCAAAATGTGAATGTTGCCGGTGCAAATTCACTGCCGAAAAGCACTGAGGAACATGTTTCAGACACCAGTGCATTGTTAATACAATTAATGCAACAAATGGGACAAAAGCTTCAAAAGTTAGACACCACGCTTGAACAAACATGTGAAGATTTAACTACTGCGTTACATAACATTGAATCGAAATGTCAGAAAGTCTGTAATGACGTAAAAACACAAATTTGTGAGCTTTTTCAACCTATTTCTTCGCGGCATGAAAATGCATTACAGAATCACGAAGCAGCCATAAAAGAACTGCAAACTATTGTTCATGAAAATCATGAGACCTTGCAAGATAAAATTGACTCAGTTGCATCTACCGATTCGGTTACGCAACTTGCAAAAACTCAGGAAAACTTAAAGGACACAGTAGATACTCTGAAAATTGGTTCCGAAAGGCACATAGAGGAAATTGATTCATTATCAGAGAAAGTAGTTGAACTTTCGGATCAGCTAAATAATTTATCTACGTAGGTAAATGATCCCCCCATGAACCATGGACCTTGCCGTTGGTGGGGAGGCTTGCGTGCCTCAGCGATACAGATGGCCATACCGTAGGTGCAACCACAACGGAGGGGTATCTGTTGAGAGGCCAGACAAACATGTGGTTCCTGAAGAGGGGCAGCAGCCTTTTCAGTAGTTGCAGGGGCAACAGTCTGGATGATTGACTGATCTGGCCTTGTAACATTAACCAAAACAGCCTTGCTGTGCTGGTACTGCGAACGGCTGAAAGCAAGGGGAAACTACAGCCGTAATTTTTCCCGAGGACATGCAGCTCTACTGTATGATTAAATGATGATGGCATCCTCTTGGGTAAAATATTCCGGAGGTAAAATAGTCCCCCATTCGGATCTCCGGGCGGGGACTACTCAAGAGGACGTCGTTATCAGGAGAAAGAAAACTGGCGTTCTACGGATCGGAGCGTGGAATGTCAGATCACTTAATCGGGCAGGTAGGTTAGAAAATTTGAAAAGGGAAATGGATAGGTTAAAGTTAGATATAGTGGGAATTAGTGAAGTTCGGTGGCAGGAGGAACAAGACTTTTGGTCAGGTGATTACAGGGTTATAAATACAAAATCAAATAGGTGTAATGCAGGAGTAGGTTTAATAATGAGTAAAAAAATAGGAGTGCGGGTTAGCTACTACAAACAGCATAGTGAACGCATTATTGTAGCCAAGATAGACACAAAGCCCATGCCTACTACAGTAGTGCAAGTTTATATGCCAACTAGCTCTGCAGATGATGAAGAAATAGATGAAATGTATGACGAGATAAAAGAAATTATTCAGGTAGTGAAGGGAGACGAAAATTTAATAGTCATGGGTGACTGGAATTCGTTAGTAGGAAAAAGGAGAGAAGGAAACATAGTAGGTGAATATGGATTGGGGGGAAGGAATGAAAGAGGAAGCCGCCTTGTAGAATTTTGCACAGAGCATAACTTAATCATAGCTAACACTTGGTTCAAGAATCATGAAAGGAGGCTGTATACATGGAAGAAGCCTGGAGATACTGACAGGTTTCAGATAGATTATATAATGGTAAGACAGAGATTTAGGAACCAGGTTTTAAATTGTAAGACATTTCCTGGGGCAGATGTGGATTCTGACCACAATCTATTGGTTATGAACTGCAGATTGAAACTGAAGAAACTGCAAAAAGGTGGGAATTTAAGGAGATGGGACCTGGATAAACTGAAAGAACCAGAGGTTGTAGAGAGTTTCAGGGAGAGCATAAGGGAACAATTGACAGGAATGGGGGAAATAAATACAGTAGAAGAAGAATGGGTAGCTCTGAGGGATGAAGTGGTGAAGGCAGCAGATGATCAAGTAGGTAAAAAGACGAGGGCTAATAGAAATCCTTGGGTAACAGAAGAAATATTGAATTTAATTGATGAAATAAGAAAATATAAAAATGCAGTAAATGAAGCAGGCAAAAAGGAATACAAACGTCTCAAAAATGAAATCGACAGGAAGTGCAAAATGGCTAAGCAGGGATGGCTAGAGGACAAATGTAAGGATGTAGAGGCTTGTCTCACTAGGGGTAAGATAGATACTGCCTACAGGAAAATTAAAGAGACCTTTGGAGAGAAGAGAACCACATGTATGAATATCAAGAGCTCAGATGGAAACCCAGTTCTAAGCAAAGAAGGGAAGGCAGAAAGGTGGAAGGAGTATATAGAGGGTTTATACAAGGGAGATGTACTTGAGGACAATATTATGGAAATGGAAGAGGATGTAGATGAAGACGAAATGGGAGATAAGATACTGCGTGAAGAGTTTGACAGAGCACTGAAAGACCTGAGTCAAAACAAGGCCCCGGGAGTAGACAACATTCCACTAGAACTACTGATGGCCTCGGGAGAGCCAGTCATGACAAAACTCTACCATCTGGTGAGCAAGATGTATGAGACAGGCGAAATACCCTCAGACTTCAAGAAGAATATAATAATTCCAATCCCAAAGAAAGCAGGTGTTGACAGATGTGAAAATTACCGAACTATCAGTTTAATAAGTCACAGCTGCAAAATACTAACGCGAATTCTTTACAGACGAATGGAAAAACTGGTAGAAGCCGACCTCGGAGAAGATCAGTTTGGATTCCGTAGAAATGTTGGAACACGTGAGGCAATACTGACCTTACGACTTATCTTAGAAGAAAGATTAAGAAAAGGCAAACCTACGTTTCTGGCATTTGTAGACTTAGAGAAAGCTTTTGACAATGTTGACTGGAATACTCTCTTTCAAATTCTGAAGGTGGCAGGGGTAAAATACAGGGAGCGAAAGGCTATTTACAATTTGTACAGAAACCAGATGGCAGTTATAAGAGTCGAGGGGCATGAAAGGGAAGCAGTGGTTGGGAAAGGAGTGAGACAGGGTTGTAGCTTCTCCCCGATGTTATTCAATCTGTATATTGAGCAAGCAGTAAAGGAAACAAAAGAAAAATTCGGAGTAGGTATTAAAATTCATGGAGAAGAAGTAAAAACTTTGAGGTTCGCCGATGACATTGTAATTCTTTCAGAGGCAGCAAAGGACTTGGAAGAGCAATTGAACGGAATGGACAGTGTCTTGAAAGGAGGATATAAGATGAACATCAACAAAAGCAAAACGAGGATAATGGAATGTAGTCAAATTAAGTCGGGTGATGCTGAGGGAATTAGATTAGGAAATGAGGCACTTAAAGTAGTAAAGGAGTTTTGCTATTTAGGGAGTAAAATAACCGATGATGGTCGAAGTAGAGAGGACATAAAATGTAGATTGGCAATGGCAAGGAAAGCGTTTCTGAAGAAGAGAAATTTGTTAACATCGAGTATAGATTTAGGTGTCAGGAAGTCGTTTCTGAAAGTATTTGTATGGAGTGTAGCCATGTATGGAAGTGAGACATGGACGATAACTAGTTTGGACAAGAAGAGAATAGAAGCTTTCGAAATGTGGTGCTACAGAAGAATGCTGAAGATAAGGTGGGTAGATCACGTAACTAATGAGGAGGTATTGAATAGGATTGGGGAGAAGAGAAGTTTGTGGCACAACTTGACTAGAAGAAAGGATCGGTTGGTAGGACATGTTTTGAGGCATCAAGGGATCACAAATTTAGCATTGGAGGGCAGCGTGGAGGGTAAAAATCGTAGAGGGAGACCAAGAGATCAATACACTAAGCAGATTCAGAAGGATGTAGGTTGCAGTAGGTACTGGGAGATGAAGAAGCTTGCACAGGATAGAGTAGCATGGAGAGCTGCATCAAACCAGTCTCAGGACTGAAGACCACAACAACAACAACAGGTAAATGATAATCTCAATGACACAAAACCGGTAGTCTTTAATGACACAGAAGAGTGCGAACAAATTAGGAAATTCAAACAAAATCTGAATCAAATTAATACGCAACACCAAAGAGAAATCCGGGAAGTACAAGATCAGCTGACACAAGTAATACAAGAATTACGTATTTCAGAGGACACTCGCGTTCCAATACGGGAAGAGGGACATAGAAATACGGAGCAACCACAAAATAATAACACAGGACACTTCGGAAATTATGAAAGAAATTGGCAAGGTACACCGAATTTTGAGATGGAACCGCCGAAACGAAGTAACAATGAGCGATGTGCGACTCGCCGACACGATGATTTTGACTATAAGCTGTTTATTACTACACGTAAATTCAAAACATTTAAGAATTCTGGCAACGACATTCATCCACGAGCATGGCTTCACCAATTCTCTCATTGTTTTCCTCCCAACTGGTCATTGCAGCACAGATTAGAATTTATGTGTGGCTACTTAGAGAACGAACCAGCTGTAAGAATGCGATCGGTCATTCACGATTGTCACAGTGAAGGAGAATTTTATCATGCCTTCCTCTCAGCATATTGGTCTCAAGCTACACAAGACCGAGTAAAACATAGCATCATAATGATGAAACATTTCGAACAATCTGAATTCTCCAGTCTTGTGAAATATTTTGAAGACATGTTGCACAAGAATCAGTACCTGTCAAACCCATACAGTCCCTCAGAACTCATCCGCATTTGCTTAATCAAATTACCTGAACATTTACGACATATAATTTTGGCAGGACGTTGCAAAGACGACATTGAAACTTTTCAGGGACTCTTACAAGAATTAGAAATTGACACTGACAATCGCGGAACGCGAAAACATGAAAACAACAATTACAGGTCACATCCGTCACATTTCCGTGATGATAGAAATAATAAATGGACACGACAAGGCTATTCTCACAACACAAATCGTGACCAAAACAGACACCACCCTTATGACAACCGCTGGCAGAATAATAGTTACAGAGAAAGATCGCATTTCCGTAGTAATGAATATGACAGAGATAACCACAGAAACAGACAATATGGTAACCAGAACTATTATTATCAAGGGAGACAGAATAATTTCAGACGCAACAGTTCAGTGCGCAGTTACGATTCAGGGAGAAATTCTCCACCACTTAACAGACAAGAAAGAAACTACAGGAACTACCGACATGATGACAGACGATATAATCATAACTACAGACCTGAATTTCATCAGAACTGGCGGGTTTCAAACAGGGCAGGGCCCTCTCGACAAGATGAATTTGTAGAAGTTAGCCCTCCAAATCCCAATAACGACGCATGCCAACAAAGAAAGAGGCAATGACTCGCACCGCAGGCAGCCATGTGCGCCGGCTCGGCTTGAGGAAAATAACATAGACACTAACCTTGAGAAAAATTCCAGTATTCCTTACCGACCTATACCGCATGATAATTGCGTTCAAGTTGAAAGGGTATAATATTGCACCACATTTCACATGTAAAACCGTTTATTGAAAGATAATCTGCTTTTTAACTTTGTCTTTGCCATAAAATTTTTCACTTCACATTTCTAGTATGCTTTGTCAGCCTTAAGAAACTGTTAACATGCAACAATGTTTGAAGTTAAATATCCAGTCAAGAACCAAGGGAACATATTTAAACAGAAATTACGAATGCATTGTTATGGTGAACACACGACACAGTGTTATTGTGTGTGTACATTCTTGCTTGTTAGTTGCACGATTACGTAACGACTATAAGGCTTACATACTAAGAACATATACTGGTACTGCTAATGAGATTTTAATGCAACATTTTGGTTTACTTGAAAATACATTCTGGATTTAAAGTAATTTCTGAGAGATACCAGATGACACAGTGGTTAGTTTATGTGACAGCTACACGATTTTATCATGACGCTACTAATGAGTGACAATTTAAAATGTTGCTTTTGCGGTGTTTCTGTTTTATATCTGCACAGTTTTATGTATTATTCTGGAAAGTAAAATATGTTTTAGTAGTAATTTTTGTGGTATAGCTACAATGAGACAGCCTTTTCCATAGCACAACAATACGTCACATTATAGTACTTTCTTGATCACGGTAAGGTACGTAATAACTACGATATCTATACACAAGGCATTTCACTTTCGTTTATGATGAGGTAAGTACATTGAATTCAGCAGAATTTTGCTTACAGAGGACGATAACTACGACACTTCCACAGAATTATCTTACAGCAAGACGCACGTTTAGCGCTACAGGACATGCATTTGAGTGATTAATTTTGTACTTAAAACATTTATTTTTACAGATTTTTGAATTACGAAGAAAGTTTTCCGTGATACATTTCATTCCATTGCTGTAATCTGTAACACCTGAGGGTATTATTACATTAATCCTCAGGGGGGTACACGCTTACTTTGTGTACCATGTGTGTGGCAAGCACAAGGAGCCCTAGCTAATATGGTATTTGCTTATACAACTTTACACTTCAGTACCATATTTCTCCAACACAAAATACCCAGCTACCTGATTATTTAACAGAGAAACAAACATTTTTTTTACTACGTCAGTGACAGATGTTTACGCAATTACACAGCTGGATAACTTCACACTTATGAAATTGTATTTTGTACTGTGTGAACCCTTCATATTTTTCAGAACCATTGTGATACTATGAGAGCTTTGAATGATGTATTTGGTATGAGATCATGATTTTGAAAGTACATTTGAGGTAGATGAAACTTTTGACATGAGCAGAGAATTTTTTTTAGGTTTTGAAATTATTGAAAGAAGCTGTGACTATTCTGAGATGTGATTGATCTATTATGATATTATTGCAATGATGATGTGTATTATGCCGTTGAGGTACGTTTATGATCAATAAGCTGAGAATCGTACTTTAAAGAGTTATGAAATGTGTGTACATGCGTGAATGTATCACAATTCCGCCGAAATTTTTTTGGACACTGTTATATTTACAGGATTTTGTTTCTACACATTTGTAATGTAAATTTTCGACCTGTGAAATTTTCATATGAGACTGTCACTGTAGCGGAAACTGGTGTCGTAAATATTTCGGTAAGAAAGTTAAGTGACCACCTGCACGTAATGCGTCGTGGGCACCCAGCTGCGCGAGAGTCACCTGGAAAAAAGCCATTAGTGTGCGCCTTTCAGAGGCACAGGTGGATAAAAAAATGGGAGGCCATTATCCTCGCTATTGACATTCCTTTGTGGAAAGCATCGCAAATACGACACGCTCAAACTTGAAAACATGTGATTATACTGTGGAGCTCTTAATTTATGATATTTACTAAAACGCCTAATGAAATGATGAGAAACATTTCACAGCTATTGTCTTGCTAGTTGAGAGAAATGCCATATGGCTTGCTTTATGTATTTATTTACTCAATTTGTTTAATATCTAGTTTCTAGCTGCACTGCAGCATTGGTTAAAATAAAATTTAATAGATGTACTAATATAGTTATTTTATGCCTACAGATCCAGTCAATAAGAAATTTATGATCTACTTCCAAAAAACGAAGGCGCATAAATAGACATTTCCCTTCACAGGAATTGCATAAATAATTTTTTTACGATTTGGTAACTTATCAGCTAGTGTAAGTTCTCGTGATGCATCAATCTAGTATTAAGATGTGACATAGGTATTAAAAATGGCCATTTTTACTGTAATATTTTTTCTGCTTGAGCTTTGTCATGTTTAGATATAAGTTATTGCATTTGCAGCTGCTGTTTGCCCGACATAGTCCTACTGAATTTTACATTGTATTAAGCTAGTTTTACTACTGATTTATTTTTCTTGTTTGCTGTGCATTGCCTTATATTAGTTGTAATATTGCATTTGCTTTGCTAATTTATGCTGCTTGCTTTACCAATTTGAATTTTTGTCATTGCTGTTTGTGTTAATTTTTTGTGTGCTACTGCATTGCCTCGTCCCTTGGTATATATATCTGAGCTCAGTAGATTTAAGTTAGTTTAAGAGGGGTTAGACTATATAAGAAACTAACTATGATGAATTGGAAGAAATGCATTGAGAAGCTATAAGAAAATGGTTTGGCCAAAAAAAAGTAGTGTACAGTGGGGAAAAACTATTTTTGAAAGAGTATGTGAACAGAATACAGAAAGCAGGCTTAGATAGGACTTTTGGGAACAATGATGAACGAAGGGAGATCTCCATGCAAAATACTGCAGTATGTGTTTGTGTACCCTTGTGTATTTGTGTTTTTCCTGTCTTTATGTGTTTAGCTGATGAGAGCTATGTTGTAGAATTTTTCTAATACTATGTTATTTACTTTGTAACGATGTTTAGGCATTATTTATTCTGTTTTGTTGCTCATATATGAAGGTGATGTTTCAAAAGTTATTCTGATCTTTATGTATGTACTTATGTCATTATTTTTGTAACACTGATGTATATGTTTATTTCTATTCTTTTGTAAAGCCTGTGTTACTACAAATGTTATCTGTATTGTTATGTTCTTTAATGATGTATTTTGTACCTTTGTTATTGTATTTTTATGTTATCAAATTGTAATTGTTACCAGTTCTTCAAATTAAGTATCATTTCACTGCACACGTTTCTGTTGGTCATAATATATGCACAGTATGTGAGAAGTAGGGACTGTTAGTGTTTGCACGTGCGTTAATAATTCAGCAAGGGACTGGATAACAGCATTGCTGGTTCTAAAGACATTTCAAAAAAATTTTTTGTGAGTGCACAAGTGGTGGTTTATGGACTTGCTATATTGTCCGCAAGACTCTTCGATGGTGCTTGTGCACCTGCACAGTCGCAACAGACGGCTGCTGGCCGTCTCTACAAGGACTACAGTGGGTCTGCACCTTTGATGACCCACCAATACCATTATTTCCACAAGGACTACAGTGGGTCTACACCTTTGATGACTCACCAACACCATTATTTCTACAAGGACTGCAGTGGGTCGGCACCTCAGGTGGCCCACCAATACGTAATCTCTAACAAGACTACAGTGGTCTGCTCTGTGATGACCTACCTACCAATATTCTTCAAAACTTCGAGTGACTCTGCGGTGGGTTTGCTCTGTTGTGGCCCATTACCTGTCTGCATGTCAAGGGTCAGCACAGTCTTTCCGTTGGAAGGACAAGACTACTTCTTCAAGACTACATGTAAATCCACTACTTCCGTGTGCATTGTCTTTTACTGCTCAGACTTTGAGAAAAGAAACGGCAGTTTTATTGTGATGAACGATCTGGACTGTCTTTATGGACTGTGAGAAAATTTTAGCGTTTGACCAACATTGTATCAATAAGTGTGTGCATTTGATTTCTTTGTTATTGTAATTATGAAAATTTTTTTCAAATCTGTATTGGCCACTGCCCAAAACAATTTGTAAAATTTTTTGTGGGAAGCATGGGGGCTATGTAAGTAGGCTGTTTAGGTTTTCTTATTGGCAACGTTACGTAGCGCTCTGTATGAAAATCACTGGCTGTGCTGTGTGCAGTCTGTGGCTAGTTTGCATTGTTGTCTGCCATTGTAGTGTTGGGCAGCTGGATGTGACCAGCACGTAGCGTTGCGCAGTTGGAGGTGAGCCGCCAGCAGTGGTGGATGTGGGGAGAGAGATGGCGGAGTTTTGAAATTTGTAAGACTGGATGTCATGAACTGCTATATATATTATGACTATTAAGGTAAATACATTGTTTGTTCTCTATTAAAATCTTTCATTTGCTAACTATGCCTATCAGTAGTTAGTGCCTTCAGCAGTTTGAATCTTTTATTTAGCTGGCAGTAGTGGCGCTCTCTGTATTGCAGTAGCTTGAGTAACGAAGATTTTTGTAAGTGATTTGTGAAAGGTATAATGTTAGTCAGGGCCATTCTTTTGTAGGGATTATTGAAAGTCAGATTGCGTTGCGCTAAAAAAATATTGTGTGTCAGTTTAAGCATAGTCATGTATAATTGTTCAAAGGGGACGTTTCAAGACGACCGATCCAAGACCGTACGCGATCATGTATCTCTGCACCCGACTCCCCCGTTTGCTCTGACTTGGCAGCACGCACTAGTCACACGAAATGTTATTTACTTCTGTCCTATGGCGTGAAACGGAATACATCAATTAGTGGGCCAATCTGGGCACACTCTCCTAGCAGAGTTTGTCGTGGAAATTCCCGTCTGACATCAAGAAGCAATAGGCATCAGACTGTTGTTTATGCAACTTGGAATTTCCATCATACCAAGTGAACGGGACAGGAACTCCACCTGGTCCCGTTCTCTTAGCAGCATTACTAGCCTCTTCAAGAATGGTGAGTTCTCTCCAGATGTTATCCAGTCCCGTGTGTCTACCACCTGCGTAAGCCAGGGACTTGATCCTCTGAGTGGCGAGCGGACTGCCCCGTATTTCCAGTGGTGTGCGCGTCGGTCGTTCTCCAAATCCTGAGGAAACGCACTGCAAGGTTCCCCCGAATTCCCTTGGCCGAAGCGACATAAGTTCTGACAGGCAACTCCTGCCTTTTTATCAAGTACAATTCTGAGAATCAAGTACGGTAGTCAAAGTCAAATGAAGGGATAAGGAAGATGTGCAGCGCATATCTCCAGTCATGACAAGAAGCAAATAGTGTTAGCTTGTTAATGGACGGAGTCAAGTCAGACAGCTTTTAATCTTTCATTCTAATGACTTCCAAAATAGTCTGCGGCAACACACTAGAGGCCCTTCAGAGCTGTTCCCTCGTCGTTAGCCAACGAGACAAGAGGATATACTCGCATCTTAGGCTTCCATTCGGAATAATTTCGAAGGATCTGAACTAGACCACTAAAACGCGCGCGCAGTCCCACAGTGCAAAGCAACCGCCGCTGGAGCCGGTGATGTCATCATGGGCAGTACTCTACCGTCAATCAGAAGGCTGTCTTCTCTACCTCATTTCTGCGAAATTTTAGTATGACGGACCCCTGTCTGGCCCAAATGGAGCGCGTTTGCGACCATCACACGCATTGTCGCCTGCATACATTTCGCGAAAGATTTCAGAAAAATTGGATCATTCACTCAAGAGAAAGATTTTCACAAATGAGCAAGTTTATAACGTGTTGGTACACCTGTACCCCACATCCAAGCAATTATCCGGATTGGTATCTGTTGGCAGAGTTATTGAAAGTAATCTTGAGGGATAACGTGCCAAATTCTGTCCGATTGGCAAGATAGATCAAAATCCTGAGCTGGTTTGAGGGCCCTGCCGAAAATGCTCCAAACGTCCTCAACTGGGGACTGATGCGATGATCTTGCTGGCAAAGGTAGAGTTTGGCAACCACGAAGACAGGTCGGAGAAACTCCAGCCGTGACCAGGCGATCATTATCTTGCTCAGATGTAAGTCCAGGATGGCTTTACACGAAGGCCAACAAAACGTGGCGTAGAATATCTAAGACGTATCGCTGTTCATTAAGGATGCCGCAGATGCCAACTAAAGCGGTCCTACTATGACTAGGCACGTCACACCACCACTCATGGTTGTCGGGCCTTATGACTGGCGACAATGAGAGTGGTATCCCAATGCTGTCTGCGGCGTCTCCAGACGCGTCTCCTAGACTCATCGCGGCTCAGTTTAAAGAGGGATACATCACTGAAAACATTTCTACCCTGGTCAGTAAGATCCCGGCCGAACAAGTGTCTGGAGACACCTCGTACAGCGGTGGGGTACCAATCTGACTGTCGCCCGCCATACGGCCTGACAACCAGGAGTCATGGTCTCGGATGCCATTTCATTTCATAGCAGGTTATCATCCGCGGCGCCCCTCCAGCACAGCGTTAGGTAGACGATATAAGCTTCGTTTTCTTGCCCTTCGTGCATGCCATCCTGGCACTGCATTTCAATGAGGTAATGGCCAGCTCACAACAGCCAGAGTTTCTATTGCTTGTCTTCGTTCTTGCCAAACCTTAACTTCACCAGTGAGGTCGCCGGATCTCTCCCCAGCTGAAGCATTCTGGACGGGGTCCTCCAAGTATCTCGGGATTTTGACTATCAATCGCGTTAATCTGACAGAATTTGGAACATTATGCCACAGGAGTACTTCCAACAAATTTACCAATAAACGCCAAGCCGAGTAATCACTTGTATAAGGGCCAGAGGTGGACCAATGCGTTATTGACATGCTCAATTAGCAAGCTCCTTGTTTTAAGTAAGTGATTCAGTTTTCCTGAAATTGTAATCATTTGTTTGTTTGTACATGTGCATCACAACTACCTACACTGTAGCGCCAAGAAACTGGTATACGCAAACGTATTCAAACACAGAGATTTGTGAACAGGCAGGATACGGCGATATGGTCGCAAACGCCTACGTAAGACAATAAGTGTCTGTCGCATTTGTCAGATCGATTACTGCTGCTACAATGGCAGGTTTTCAAGATTTATGCGAGTTTGAAAGTCGTGTTATAGTCGGGAGCGATGGGACACAGAATCTCCGAGATAGCAATGAAGTAGGGACTTCCCCGTACGACAATTTCACGAGTGTGCCGTGAATATCAGGAATCCGGTAAACATCAAATGTCTGACATCGCTGGGGCCGGAAAAAGATCCTGCATGAATGGGACCAACGACGACTGAAGAGAATCGTTCAACGTGACAGAAGTGCAACCATTGTGCAAATTGCTGCAGATTTGAATGCCTAGCCATCAACAAGTGTGAGCGTGCGAACTATTCACAGGAACATAATCGATATGGACTTTCAGAGCCGAAGGCCCACTAGTGTTCTCTTCATTACTATACAATATAAAGCTTTACACCTTGCTTCGGTCCGTCAACACCGACATTTGACTGTTCATAACTGGAAACAAGTTGACTGGTCATACGAGTCTCTTTTCAAATTGTATCGAGTGGATGGACGTGTACGGGTATAGAGACAACCTCATGGATCCATGGACCCTGCATGTCAGCAGCGACATGTTCAAGCTAGTGGAAGCTCTGTGATAGTGTGGGGCGCGTGCAGTTGGAGTGATACGGGACTCTGATACGTCAAGATACGACTCTGAAAGATGATACGTTCTTAAGCGTCCTATCTGATCTCCTTCATCCACTCATGTCCATTGTGCATTTCGACACCCCACACGTCCAGAGTTGCTACAGAGTGGCTCCAGGAACACTCTTCTGAGTTTGAACCCTTCCGCTGGCCACTAGACTCCCCAGACATGAACATTATTGAACATGTCTGGGACGCCTTGCAACGTGCTGTTCAGAAGAGATCTCTAACCTCTCGTACTCTTACGGGTTTATGGAGAGCCCTGCAGGATTCATTATGTCAGTCCCCTCCAGCACTACTTCAGGCATTAGTCGAGTCCGTGCCACGTCGTTTTGTGACACTTCTGCGTGCATGCGGCGGCCCTACGCGTCATTAAGCAGGTGTACCAGTTTCTTTGGCTCTTCAGTGTACCTCCGTTCCACTCAGATAATTTCTTATTGGTGAGTCGTTTTTTTTTTTATTTTCGTATATATGGAACTTTAGATTATCTGGCGCTCAGGGGTGGATGGACAAGTCTACAACTGCTCAATAGGAAGCTCTTGGCTGCTAGAAGTCCCCGTCATAGGGTGAAAAATGGAACCACCACAGAATTATAAAGAATGGGGGGCGTCTTTCAATTAATTCTGGCAATCGCAACATATATATGAAGTGAACAGGTCTGATGTCTCCACGATTGGCGAAAAGAAGTTTGGCAGATCAGAATTCGTTTATCTAATAACTGGAAAAACCTGCCAAGCAGTACATCTGATTTCTTCCATTTATATCTGCAGACTTGATTATACCATGAGAACCACCGTATGTACGACATAGACAGCTTCCATAATACTTTGCCTAGGCAAAATCCTGTTCCATTTTCGTAATACTCCGATCAAACTGAATCGTTTGGTAATAATCTGGATAAGATTGTTTCATTTTTATTTTGTCATTTTTCTAGTGATTTTTCATGTTTTTACCTTTTCATCACCTTCCTACCCGTGTCAAAAGATACTCGCTTGCGAATTGGACCAGCAGTTTGTGAAGGATTCCCAGTGTCGTTAGAATGCACCGAATAACCATTATAATTAGCCATCTACATAAATTAAATTTACATGATTCTTAATTTTACTCGTAAGACTTCGTAATTGTGACGTAGGGCTTGTGTGGCTCTATGGAAATGCAACTGGCCACGAGAGTAAAATCAGCAACCGCAGCTGAATGGGGGCGCTTGGCCAGCTGCGACAGTCTTGACACGTCTCAGCGAGAACAACCACCGGACACTTTGCCGGCCAGAGATGAGTTTCCAAGATGGTGCTGCATTTTTTGCCACAGATGAAAGAGGGAACACTGAGGCAGTAAGTTTTCAACAGATCGATCTTTGTTATCGTTCATGTATAGAACGAAACTAAGTGACATTATGATTTAAGTAATAAAACACTGCACCACTTACAGCTTTTATGCATAGCACAACACATTTCTGGAATTAATTTTAATACTCAAGTGCAAATATTTATATTGGTATTTAGTTTTTTGTTACTCGTTTTGGTACACATGAAAAAATTATAACTGTTGCTGTGTTTTATTATTTAATATCATGAATTACACAGCTGCAGATTTTCAAGAAACAACGATTACGATGAATGAAACAAAAAATTAATATTTTCTGCTAGTTATTCAGAGAGTTAAAAGTAAAAACCATCTCAGTCAGCATTTGAAGCTGTGAGCATGCAATCCAAGGAAGCCAATAACCACACGATAAGTATGTACATGGGGGTTGTGGATTTGGAAATCTACGTTACTAGTGGAGGCTCGAATTAATGCCATATAATGAACAAGTACCGGGTCGTTATAATTAATGTGCAGTTACTCACAGAGGTCCAATGTGGGCTGTAATTATCGTATGGCAGCGAAACCTGGTAGATTTCTATTGCGTTAATGCGGAAACGTTTTACCATGGAAAAAAAATAGTTCCAATTTTGGCCAACAGGTCAAATCTGGCGCTGTGAATGAAAGAAAGAGGTATAGAAATTTTTTCATGTGTAATGGATTGGGAACGGGATACGGTCAGAAAAGGTCAAACAGGTGAGAAAAAAATAATGTTGGTTCTTACTACTAACCGTCACTTACACAATTGTTTAATATGAGTTCAGGAGACGTCTGTGAGACGCTGTACAGCGCCAGATTTGCACTTTGTGGCCAAATTTGAAACTATTATTTTACCCCAGTGTCAATGGGTTCCGCATTAACACAGTAGCATATCTACCAGGTTTCGCTGCCATACAGTAATTGTAGTCCACAGTGGACCTCCGTGAGTAGCTGCACTTTAATTATAACCACCCGGTAGATCTCAAGATGGAACAACATTCGTGCCCGTTTGCAATGTTGGTCACAGCAGATGGCAGGACTTTTGGTAACTACAGCAGGGCTCGGGATTCCATCGTGCGGTTCCTTATATCGTGGCGCCTGGCCACAATTGCGGAATATCGCGGCAGGAGCAGCCACTTGCTGCCGCTCCCCCACCCACCGCCACCCCTTATCTCCCCCCCCCCCCCTCACTGCAGAGATGCGCCGGCTAGCCGGGAAATGAAGCCGGCGGCTGGGCTGGCGCTGTATATTTCTCTGCGGAAACTCCGCCAATATTTCAGCATCCGCCGGCCACCTCCACGCGCTGGAAAATGAAGCCACCGTGGTGGCTTCTCCCCTCCCAGCTGGACGATCCAAACTCGGTTACGTCTGCTGCCAGGATAACGCAACATCTGCACGAGAGCACCAGCAGAGGCGCTGCCAATACCTCGCGAACAACACCAGAGTCAAACTACTTGGCACCGGCGACATACTTCATAACATGAATTTTCTTTGATTTCCCTTCACACGTCGGAACTGGGAGTGCAAATTCCATCTGTCAGAGGAAATAAATGGACTACGTAAAACATTTTTGCCCTGACAGTGATATAGTGCAGCTTTTCCTTTTGGACATAAATGTCAGCTTTATCTCGATGGAGTTCTTTTTTTTTAATTTATACAATGTGTAGGTTCCAACTATGAAGTATGATTCTGGAAAATGTGCAAAATACTCATCCACTATTTTATGAAATTATGTTACTGGTTTGAACCGGACTAAACGTTCATTTTCAGACCGAAAGATAAAATGTTCATATTATTCGTCAGTCTAACACATGGTACGTAAAATACATGACACACGGAATAACAGTGGTCTGTTCTCAGCGACAAGAGGAGTTTTTCGTCTTCGTTTTAATGATAACGACAAGCAAAACGAAAACCGACTTCAATGTAAACAAATCATCAGTTCAAGAAGAAGCGATGAAGGATCTTGCCATAACATCTTTAAGTATTTCGTTGTGTTAATCACCGAAATGTAATCTATTTATCATTTGAGTAAAAAATTAGAACTCATGTGTTCCGTTTCTCATTTTATCGAAATTTTTAGCATTTGGTACAATTTCCTTACTTCATTCGGTTTTCAACTGGTCATATGGCGACCGTCAATACTTCGTTTTTATTCTCTCCGTTCTGCAATATCAGGTGCAGCAGGAGGACTCTTTTAGTTGGTGATAAGGCATCGTCCTAAAGGGGTTATCTCTACCGTGCTGCATATCAGTACGATAATTTAATCAGCTCATTATTTTGTAATAATGACTATATTTTATATGTCAACTTATAAGACTGTTGGATACAGGTTGGTTGGTTTTGGGGGAGGGGACCATCGGAAGGACAAAGCCAACTAAAACATTCATATTTCTTTACGTACTACACGAATATGTAATAAAAAATGAATTTGATATCCGTTTGACCTATAGCAGGACAACCATAGCGCCATCTGGTTCCCCCCTTCAAGCTAGAGAAGTTTCGTTCTTTGTAGCTTTTTCGTTTGACGCTTATTTCGTGAGATATTTGGCCCGGTCACGATCAATGGACCACCCTGTATACATTGAAGTAACTGGTCTCGTGAGGAATGTTAGAGAATAACGTGTGTATTAGTAATTTCGTCAGCGGGATTGAGAAAGTTTGAGGCTGCTTTCCGACTGGCTGTGATGTTTCTTTGCCAGTCAGGAATTATCAATTCGCGCGTGTTTTGGGAACCAGAAACTTCTTTTGTGTAGAGAGATGAGTAGAGTCGGTCCTTGGATCTCAGTGATCAGACCTATGATAAGTGCACCGTTGATGATTATTAATATTGTGATATTTCGGGACTAAAATTTTTCAAAAGTGCCGTAAAATGTGGAAGAGATTTAGATTTAATTCACGGCGTTAAATTTAGAACTTTTGGTGATATTTTAAATAACAAAATTCGGCGTGGCGAGTTGCTTACTCGCGAACATAAACATTTTTTTACGTGAGATTGATTACATCAACACTTCTACGAGCTATTCTAAAAGAAACAATTCGTACGTAAACGTTCGGTAAAGGATAATTAATAATTACCGTAAAGTGGCTACGATTACGAATGATATGTGCGTGTGGACTTTTCAGACTTTCTACAGCTTAGAACAAAGCTTGCTAGCAATTGCTGTATGCAAGATTATCGTAATAGAGTGAAATTATACGCTTATAAGTACTTTCATTTAACTATTATTAACCTTCCTCCGACAGAACAATCTTTAGTACAGAGTGTGGATGCTAGGTGTGTAGCTGTTTTTTCTACAGCTTTTTACGGCTTTTCTGTAACTTCAAGGAGGTGCGGGTGTGAGAAGAGATTTACCACAAGGTGCGTGGAACAGCAGTAATGCACCGCACCGCCGCAACTGCAGTACATTTTTACATGGAATGTTTAACTTGTTCGGGCAGTGGTTGCTTGTATGAAACACAGAGTTAAATCAACTCCATCCCTTAGCCTTGCATTCCGCCGACACTTGCAACTCGCTCCGCTAAGAGAGTTAGTAACATTACGTCAAATAACGTCACGTGTATTTGCTGGCGGTGAAGTTGCTAGCGGAGTTGGGTACTCTCTCTCAGCAGAGGGGCTGCATTAGAACTGGCTTGGTAACGCACCCACGCGCTGCCTGCGGTGGCAAATCTAGTTAAGCAGCGTTATAATAGGGAGCCGGTCTCAGAATTAGATTACCCGCGCATCTCCATGTTACATGGCGCTGCAAATGTCGTTAAGTGAACATACTCGAGGTACGAGGGCAAACATGGAATGTGTGTTACGGTCTGCTATCCGATTACGTTGTTTTTCAGGCTGTGGCGGACCAAAACACTATAGAGTTGAATCAACTACCACACATATGGCAGTTCTGTTTAAAAGCATATTCATGTCATTAATAGTTGTACTGAAGATGTACAGCACAATGGAACACGAAATGAATGGTAGAAAACTACACATAATGTTAAATCAGAAACATGTTCAACGGACGAGCAAACGAATACATCATATGACCATTAGTAAAATGGTAGACTTCTACTGCTGTACATATGTCAGACAAGGATTTTAACTATGCTTCAAAGAACACACAAGTATTTTTAACTGACGTCATGGTCGCCTTTGATCGCAAAAACAACTTATTCATAAAATTCATTATTGTAATTACGGTCGTTTAGTCTTTATGACGTGGATTACTGCAAAAATTATGCTTTGGTACATCTCAAAAAACAGATCGTAATTTGTACAGTAGTCTACTTGATGATAGTCGCCGGCCGGAGTGGCCGAGCGGTTCTAGGCGCTTCAGCCTGAAACCGTGCGACCACTACGGTCGCAGGTTCGAATCCTGCCTCGGGCATGGATGTGTGTGATGTCCTTAGGTTAGTTAGGTTTAAGTAGTTCTAAGTTCTAGGGGACTGATGACCTCAGATGTTAAGTCCCATAGTGCTCAGAGACATTTGAACCATGTGATGATAGCCACACGGCCAAAAATGCTATAACCGTTGTTATGAATAAATAATTTCTAAACTCAAAGACGACCTTGACGTAATTTAAAAAAATTACATGCGTGCAGTCGCCAGCAGTGAAAAGTCAAAGATAAAAGTATATTCTCTCATGAAAATTGTTTTTATTGCTCTTCTCCTGATAAACTGAATTAGAAAGAAGTGGCGCGTTTGGGAGGGAGAGGGAGTGGGGGGGGGGGAGACAGAGAGAGAGAGAGAGAGAGAGAGAGAGAGACTGTATTTCGTTGTGACTTCTGAGGTCCCCGTAAATGAGCATGTTTATTTGTTAAAATCGCCCTTATCTAACCCCGGATGCGTCAAACAAGTCCGTACACGTACCAAAGATTGATGCTGGAATCTGAATCAAGTTGGAATGGCTACAAATTCAGATAAGGCATTTCTATCATTGACTTTGACACTGTGTTTAAAGAAGAAGGAAAGAATCCCAGACGCTGGTCCATGGAATGGTTTAAAATGAAAGATAAATATTTACATGAGAACCTGTGAAAAGAAATGTTAGAACACACTGATTACGACAACTTTCTGCGGATGGACAGTGAAACTTTTAATAACTTGTTTACAGTTACTTCACCCTCATACTGAAAAGGGAGTATGCGAAAATTTATTCTGTCCTACTGGCTCCTCTAATGTCAATTCTTTAAAATACCGCAATGTGGAAACATATACCCCACATCGTCAATTATTTCATTGCACTCCCTCTTGTATGTTAGACGTAGAATGCTGATTATCCCCTTAATCTCTTCTTGCGTAATATATGGCTGAGAAAGATGCGACATTTTGTTATCATTTTGGTAACTGACATTGCTATTTTGTTTTTATTTTTTATCTGCGCGGCTGGTCCCGGGAGAGGTTCGACTCCTCCCTCGGGCATGGGTGTCTGTGTTTTTCCTTAGGATAATTTAGGTTAAGTAGTGTGTAAGCTTAGGGACTGATGACCTTAGCAGTTAAGTCCCATAAGATTTCACACACATTTGATTTTTTTATCATCATAGCATCCATAGTTTTGGAAACTCACAATATAGTGAGATAGATTGTAAAATCTATTTTTCAGTTTACATATGTGGCAAAACATCGACACAAGCAACATCCGCAATCTTGCCAAACTTTCTGTCAATGAAAATTTCTGGCAAATACGTCAGACACGCTTTATGTTTAACAAACACGTCAAACAGCGCAGTACACGGCGAAATGTTTGGCAAACAGCAAAGATAGAAAAACTGCTTGATCGTATAAGCTGGAAAAAAAGTTGTGATAAGGTCTTATGGGACCAAACTGCTGTCATCGGTCCCTAAGCCTAAACACTACTTATGCTAACTGAAACTAACTTACGCTATGAACAGCACGCACATCCGTGCCGGAGGGAGAACTCGAACCCCCGACGAGGAGAGCCGCACGGACTGTTGTGACAAGGCGCGGCTATCCCGCGCGGCGTGTAAGTTGTCCTTTACCGTTTGCTGGCGCCCAGAATGAGCAAGACACGTTATACCAGCGCAACTTTGTGGTGCAAGGATCTAGGGCGCGTGACGCATTGAAGATTCATGCTAGCTGGACAAAATTCAAATGGCCCTAAGCACTATGGGACTTAACATCTGAGGTCATCAGTACCCTAGACTTAGAACTACTTAAACCTAACTAAATTAAGGACATCGCACACAGCGGAAAAATTCATTACCGCTAACATTTACTTAGACGTTTTGCAGCAGTTCATTGTTCCACAGTTAGAAGAATATCAACCGGTTCCGAACTGAAGCGCCTGGAACCGCTCGGCCACAGCGGCCGGCATAAAGTAACCCTCGGTATTGTGTACCGGACGAGGATTGCTATCATTCTGAAATACTGGACTGATAAAGTACGTGTATTTGCGCGCTGCCAGTCACGTTGCCACAAGCCAAAAACACGGATTCTAACTGTAATCTGTTTTTTGAGATGTACCAAAGCATAATTTTTGCAGTAATCCACGTCATAAAGACTA
Organism: Schistocerca nitens; assembly: GCF_023898315.1. Lineage (NCBI taxonomy): Eukaryota > Metazoa > Arthropoda > Insecta > Orthoptera > Acrididae > Schistocerca > Schistocerca nitens. Next base: position 327,673,102 of record NC_064615.1, read on the forward strand.
AACGACCGTAATTACAATAATGAATTTTATGAATAAGTTGTTTTTGCGATCAAAGGCGACCATGACGTCAGTTAAAAATACTTGTGTGTTCTTTGAAGTATAGTTAAAATCCTGTAATATTTGTCTTATTGGTCAAACTGCCGTCTTAATGAGAAAATTATGACCATTTTAAATTTTTAAATTCGGTCAATAATTACGCAAGGTATTGGATCAGAGGTGGCCAAGATTTGGGGTCGCGGCCCGTGCCCGAGTGCCAAAGCAGCCTCGCTTCACATTTCCACCGCAGCCATCAAGCCACGCTGTCCGAGTGTGAGGAGGGGACATAGGAAACAGCAGCGAAAGCGCCGCATGTAAATGGCACTGCAGTAGTATCGTATTCTACTCGGTTTTATATTTCACATTTCACAACAACGTAGATCACAGGTTTTCAGTGTTAATTATTTTTGGCGCGCTGAAGACATAATTTCTATCGGCTTACGGACAGACGCAGATAATTTCACAGATTTTCGCACTCAGTTTCCTTACTTAGTTTCATAATTAAGAAAATGGTCTTTAACACAAATACGTCAATCGAAATACTGTAGCACTTCTACAGCCTCATTATGGAGACTTGGGAAGTATACCTGAGAAAAGCGATGTAGACATCCTGGACAGTTTTAACGTAAAAAGATTTGCCACTGAAACTGGATTTACCTTGGAGGTGAATCAGCTGCGTTTGCAGATGCACTTGGGCGCTTTGAACTGAAACGGAAACGGTCTCGAAAACAGCTCAAAAAGAGATGTAAGACTGACTTTATCCTAAAACCCTTTATAAAACTATTCTTTTGATCCTTTCGAGGCTACCATGGATTTGTCAAACTTCGTGTTTTTTTTAACGCAGTGAATTTATGGAAGTCTTTGTCACAATGTGGCCCTTCTATAACGCGATTTTTCTTGTAAATGCATCCGCATCATATCAGAAGGAAGTTACCTTGAAATGTTTTACTGTGGGCAGTGTGCAGTCACATCCGCTTAAGATACGAAGTCTGCAATCCATTCTGGATGTTCTAATTTTCGTTCCTGCACTGCTTTTTCCACCATTAATTCAACAATAGTGAGTTTTAAATCGGAAAATCTTTCCAAGCATGCCACTTGACTTAACCAATGTACAGGGTGACCACAAAGTTTTGCCCTGATAATAAAAATTTATAACAGAATAATCGTTTGACATAATGAGTTACATTTGTTGCCGTTACATAGGTTACTGTTACTAGTTATTGTGACCAATAGATGGCGCTAGTGCTCCGCAACACCAATGCGGTCTGTTAGGTCACGTTAGTTGCTGGCGAAATGACGTAGAAGCAGGAGAAAGCGCAATGTATGCTTTGGTTTCATGAAACGACATCGCCCGTCAGGGTTCAGCGTAAATTTCAGGCTTCTTATGGATGCAGCCCTCCTCACATTAAATCAATAAAGCGATGGTATGCAAAGTTTAACGGAACAGGCAGCGTCGATGATCGTCCTCGAAGTGGCAGGCCTCGTGTGAGTGATGCAACTGTTGATCGTGTTCGGCAAACGTTTCAGTGGAGTCCGTCTAAATCAACTCGTCAAGCATCACGTCAACTTCAAATACCGCAAGCAAGTGTGGTGAAGATTCTTTATGAAAGACTTAGGTTGTATGCTCATAAAGTGCAAATCGTGCAGACCTTGCAACCGAATGATTTGCTGGCATGTGCTGAATTTGCACCTGAGATTCTTAACAGGATTGATGGCGCTAACGATTACTTAAATCGCATATGCTTTACCAATAAATCCACCTCTCATGTCAGTGGAATGGTAAATAGGCATAATGTCCGTATATGGGGTTCAGAGTCTTCACATGCTACTGTACAGTTACAGCGAGACAGCGAAAAAGTGAATGTTTCGTGAGGCCTCATACATAACAAGGTTTTTGGACCGTTTTTCTTCGCGGAAAAATTCATTACCGCTAACATTTACTTAGACGTTTTGCAGCAGTTCATTGCCCCACAGTTAGAAGAATATCAACCATGGTTACTTTTCCAGCAAGATGGAGTATCCCTACCACCCCCCACCTCTTTAATTATGACATGCAGAGAAACCTTCTGTTCAACTGAAATGCTCCACATCACTGGGACGTATCGTATTCATGGTCTATTGAACAAGTATTAACCTAATCTAATCTATACAAAGTCTGCATACTCTTAGTTCATATCCACTGAAAACTGTTGAACCTGACAATGGAATATTGTGTGCGACTTCAGGAATTTTACTATTCACATCACTAATTTCTTCAAGTGCTCCATGCCTGTAAATTTAGTAAAATTTCACTGTTTAAATTCTCTGTGCATGGTACTGTAATGTCGTTTTGTACCAAACTAGCAGTACCCATCGCTTATGCAAATTGAGAATTCTCATCCCTCTCTTCTGTCATTCCCATTCATTTTAAAAGATTGTGACGACGGATCGCTAGATTGTCTCTTTTTGCACAAACAGACAATATATCTGAAAACGTCCTCCACATCGCGAACAAAGAGCGAGGGGTAAATATCCCTGACGCCACGATTCTGCCAAACTCAGAGAGTCGTGCCTACGGAAAAATTCCGCGCCTCAGTACTACAATCCGTTCATCATAAGAATAAACCTGATGTAAACAAACGCGACGATTAGTCAGAAGCCATAGCACACATACACTGGTGATGTTACGCTCTTGGATGTAGGTCCTACTTACGAATTAGATATATGATTACCAAGTTACGTTAAATGAAACTTTAAGATATTCAAAATGTAGATATTCAAAATGTATATTAACTGCCATCAACGCTTTTTTTAATCACGCTTTAGCAATGTATTTTTTATTTCGAAAATCGTGTACAGCCACAGCCTTTGTACTGTTGTGATCTGTTTGTCGCCCTGTTAATACGCAGCACGAAAATGGGTGAGTCTGCTTTCTGTTCTTTAGTGAAACGCGTGTATGGAACATAGGTTAAAAAGTGCCCAGAAATAGGTTGTTCTTCTTGCTTTTCATAAATTTACAGAGATAATCGGCTTTGAAGTTCTCAGAGGGACTGTATTAGCTACAGTTGCGATTGAAACACGAGATCGATGCATTTCGGAAATGGTAGCGTGGTAGACTCATACACTAACTCTAGTTCACGGTACGCTGGTTCAAATCTCACTTCAGTCATTCGTTTGTGTAGTTCAATCTGAAATACCTACATCTTGTAATATTCATCATCATTTTCATGAACAATGCAAGTCTTGTTATTTCCAATTACATACTGCACGCGAAAATCTTGTTTCCATTTCTAACATAAATTCTTAATTATCGAAGTTTTATGAAAGACTGTTAAAGGTTGCTTAAATTAAGAAAACATAACCATTTAACTTCTTAAGGCAAAAATGAAAAACCAAATACTCTTTATTTGAGCTATGTTCATTGTTTTATACCACAAATGTGGCTAAGTGTCGTAGAAACCTGAAAAACAATCATTTTCACACCATTGAACACAGTGTACAAATTCTGCATTTTTACGTTTGCCACTTTACCATTACAATATGATTCCAACAGCACTGATCTGGAGCCAAGATAAGGGATTTGGCCCGAGAAATGACAACTACTGGTACTAAAGTACACAGCGATTTCACACGTCACTTCCGAACGTTGCCGGAATATATAACGGCACGTCATAAAAGAAGAGGGGAAGTTGGCTTTATGAATTCCACTGTTGATCGCCTCGTTATCAACGTAGCAGGTAACAGTTCCAGAACTGAATGTATATCTCGGATTTGGATAAGGAAGAAGCTAAGAGATTACCAGACTACTGACTGTAATTAATACCTTCAGTGGCTTGAGTATTCAACAGTACAGTGAAATGCCTACGGTATGCTTGAGCAAGATGCATAACACACTCAGAAAAATTACCGCGTGTTAACGTTAGGAATTTTCATCACTCTTATTTGTTCAAAATGGCTCTGAGCACTATGGGACTCAACTGCTGTGGTTATCAGTCCCCTAGAACTTAGAACTACTTAAACCTAACTAACCTAAGGACATCACACACATCCATGCCCGAGGCAGGATTCGAACCTGCGACCGTAGCAGTCCCACGGGTCCGGACTGCGCGCCTACTCTTATTTGTAATTATAATACTATGTTAGGTGAGAACGAGAGCATTTTATGTTCTCCATCTGATCACTTAAGACGCGCGCGATGGTGCAGGAGTTTTGTCGATTATTATTTCATGCTGTGATTCTGCTGTTTCACCCGGCGTATTTCTTGCTCAAACAGTCCACGGGTGTACTGCCAGGCCACAGTGCCCAACGGGCACAATATTTCGCGGCGATCAGACATGTCACCAGCGTCAGGTGCGATTACGAACTGAGCTCCTGAGGGCGGGCGGCAGCCTTAAATCCCCTTCCCCTACGAGGCGTTCTCTCCGCGGTCCGCGCCAGTGGCCGCGAGCCGGCGGCCGCTGAGACGCTGGCGTCGGTGTCGGCGTCTGTGGTGGCGTCGGTGTAATTGCCTCGTCCGCCCTGGTCGCCCGTTCGTTTTCTTTGATGAGCGTCTTTTTAATTAGACTCAATGCTGCTTCCCATGCCTTGTTATAGCCGCAATCTCGGTTGATGAGTTCGTCCCTGGTACGAATTTTGATAGCCTCTCTAACGACGCTGTCCCAGTATTTAGACGCCTGTGCCAAGACCCTGGTATGTTGGTAGTCCAGTTCGTGATTTTCGGACTAACAGTGCTCTGCGACTGCCGACTTGTTGGGGTACCTAAGACGAGTGTGCCTCTTCTCTGGAGAAGGGACTTATTTTGCTCCAACACCTAGGTTCACGCCGGTAGCGGACATTGTCAGTGCAGTTGTACTGGTTACTGCGTGACTACCACCTGAAACAGCTGAAGAAGTACTCCGGGAAGCCTCTCTGCTCGTTCGTCTGTCTGAAACGACCGATCACATAAACGCCCAAAAAGGGCTGCAAATGTTGTGCGATGTGGTTGGTGTCTGTGAGGGTACTTGTTTTCGTATAGCCGTGCTGCCTCTCGACCGTTTCCATCTACTTGGCCATACAGTAACACCATCCCGGCTTGTTCCTGATATGAATACCGGGCCATTCTCCCGCTTACGGTACGCCGAGTCAATCACACAAGGAACACTGTCATTCATCAGCGCCATCTACTATGGCAATCATGTGTTTATGGATACATTTTTATAGCATATTTCTTCATTTCAAGTCAGGAATCCGTCCATGCAGTTTCTCGGTTTTATGTGTGTGTGAAATCTTATGGGACTTAACTGCTAAGGTCATCAGTCCCTAATCTTACACACTACTTAACCTAAATTATCCTAAGGACAAACACACACACACACCCATGCCCGAGAGAGGACTCGAACCTCCGCAGGGACCAGCCGCACAGTACATGACTGCAGCGCCTGAGACCGCTCGGCTAATCCCGCGCGGCTTCTCGGTTTTATTGATGTTCACCCTGTAAATTCGATGTTAACAAACAACTCATTTTCTGAAGCTAGTGTTGCTATTGGCAGTATGCATTTGATATGATCTTTACTTCGGTTGTCGTCAGTTGTTTTCATAATTGAAAACTTCACGTCCGATAGTACTGTGACCACTTTCCATAAGTTATAACGAAGAATGGTAATGTCTGGGTCGCTTTTTATATTGACCTCCTCCCCTCTCCATCTATCCCTTTCCTCTTTCCCCCCATTTCACTCCCTTTTCCCTGTCCCTCTCAATCTCTCCCTCTCACCCTCTCCCACCTCATCCAACTCATTCCTCCATCCACATCCCTCTTCCTTCACCCACCTTCTTCTTATATACACTCCTGCAAATGGAAAAAAGGACACATTGACACCGGTGTGTCAGACCCACCATACTTGCTCCGGACACTGCGAGAGAGCTGTAAAAGCAATGATCACACGCACGGCACAGCGGACACACCAGGAACCGCGGTGTTGGCCGTCGAATGGCGCTAGCTGCGCAGCATTTGTGCACCGCCGCCGTCAGTGTCAGCCAGTTTGCCGTGGCATACGGAGCTCCATCGCAGTCTTTAACACTGGTAGCATGCCGCGACAGCGTGGACGTGAACCGTATGTGCAGTTGACGGACTTTGAGCGAGGGCGTATAGGGGCATGCGGGAGGCTGGGTGGACGTACCGCCGAATTGCTCAACACGTGGGGCGTGAGGTCTCCACAGTACATCGATGTTGTCGCCAGTGGTCGGCGGAAGGTGCACGTGCCCGTCGACCTGGGACCGGATCGCAGCGACGCACCGATGCACGCCAAGACCGTAGGATCCTACGTAGTGCCGTAGGGGACCGCACCGCCACTTCCCAGCAAATTAGGGACACTGTTGCTCCTGGGGTATCGGCGAGGACCATTCGCAACCGTCTCCATGAAGCTGGGCTACGGTCCCGCACACCGTTAGGCCGTCTTCCGCTCACGCCCCAACATCGTGCAGCCCGCCTCCAGTGGTGTCGCGACAGGCGTGAATGGAGGGACGAATGGAGACGTGTCGTCTTCAACGATGAGAGTTGCTTCTGCCTTGGTGCCAATGATGGTCGTATGCGTGTTTGGCGCCGTGCAGGTGACCGCCACAATCAGGACTGCATACGACCGAGGCACACAGGGCCAACACCCGGCATCATGGTGTGGGGAGCGATCTCCTACACTGGCCGTACACCACTGGTGATCGACGAGGGGACACTGAATAGTGCACGGTACATCCAAACCGTCATCGAACCCATCGTTCTACCATTCCTAGACCGGCAAGGGAACTTGCTGTTCCAACAGGACAATGCACGTCCGCATGTATCCCGTGCCACCCAACGTGCTCTAGAAGGTGTAAGTCAACTACCCTGGCCAGCAAGATCTCCGGATCTGTCCCCCATTGAGCATGTTTGGGACTGGATGAAGCGTCGTCTCACGCGGTCTGCACGTCCGTCCAGCACGAGCGCTGGTCCAACTGAGGCGCCAGGTGGAAATGGCATGGCAAGCCGTTCCACAGGACTACATCCAGCATCTCTACGATCGTCTCCATGGGAGAATAGCAGCCTGCATTGCTGCGAAAGGTGGATATACACTGTACTAGTGCCGACATTGTGCATGCTCTGTTGCCTGTGTCTATGTGCCTGTGGTTCTGTCAGTGTGATCATGTGATGTATCTGACCCCAGGAATGTGTCAATAAAGTTTCCCCTTCCTGGGACAATGAATTCACGGTGTTCTTATTTCAATTTCCAGGAGTGTATACAGGATGAGTCGCTAACTACTGCCACCAAGAATAACTCCAAAAGCATCATAGGAGCTGTAAAGTTTGTGGGACAAATGTTGCATGGGACAATGGGGGCCACAATATGACGTTGGTTTTTTGTTCCTAGGTGGGGTGGCGTCAGAGATATGAAGGTCATCTTTGTTTTCTTAAGTGGGATGCTACAGTTTGGTACTTATTTTCAGTTAGCGGCTATCGAGAAGTGTAACAGTAAGATCTTTTGAAGGTCAACGAATGCCAGAAAGGTGGCATGAAAGTCCATTTACAGAAGGTGTTCGAAGTGATGACCATTGGCATCAATGCAGTGCTGCAATATTCTTATCATGGACTGACTGTTATTCCTTATCACATCGGTGCTTATCGAAGCACATTCTCTGACAATTCTCTCTCGCATATCTTCAGGTGTAGTTGGAACGTCTTTATAAACAAAGTCTTTTACGAATCCCCACAAGGTAAAGTACAAAGCCGTCGAGTCCGGCGAACGAGCCGGCCACGACACATCTCCTCCGCGTCGAATCCCACGATTTGGGAACTGTCTCTGGAATTCATTTCTAATCATCAGTGAAAAATATCCCGGACACCCATCGTGTTGATAGCACATTCTGTTCCTTGTTGCTAAAGGTATTTCTTCCAGTAACAGACCTAATTTTTCTTGCGGGAATGTGGTGTACTTCCTACCGTTAAGATTTTCTTCGATGAAATAGGGACCTATAATTCTGTCCTCCAGAATCCCACACGACACATTCACCGACCACGGTTTTGGTGTGCAACTTGCCGCCATCAACATGGATTTTCAGTTACCCAATAATGCATGTTATGCAAATTAACATTTCCATGGTTCGTGAATGTAGCATCGTCAGTAAATAAAATAAAATCAGTAAATGTGGCATCCCTCTGAATCTGAAGTTGAGCCCCTCGGCACAATTCATTGCGACGCCTACAATCTGTACCAGTTAATTCTTGGTGGAGACTGACATGGTAAGGATGATATTTACGGCGATGCAGAACACGAACAACATTACTCTGACTCATGACAGAATCTCTTGCGATTTGACGTGAACTAACACAAGGATCTCGAACCACAGTGGCCTAAGTACTAATTTCCGGCCCGCATCTCGTGGTCGTGCGGTAGCGTTCTCGCTTCCCACGCCCGGGTTCCCGGGTTCGATTCCCGGCGGGGTCAGGGATTTTCTCTGCCTCGTGATGGCTGGGTGTTGTGTGCTGTCCTTAGGTTAGTTAGGTTTAAGTAGTTCTAAGTTCTAGGGGACTTATGACCACAGCAGTTGAGTCCCATAGTGCTCAGAGCCATTTGAACCATTTTTTTTGAACTAATTTCCGTTTCCTCGTGAGTGACTTTCCTTTGCCGGATATGTTTCCGATGCGTTAAAGATCCATTTGTTCTCAATTTATCATACACATATCTAAATGTACGACGTGTAGGGCGAGTACGTAGAGGATATCTTTCAGCCTATGAGTCTCTAGGTCTCACTGACTTTCGTTGGCATTCTCCGTAAATGAGAAGCATATCGACTTGTTCTTCGAAGGAATACATCATTCACGATACTCGTCTTATTACTGTTGTATTGCGAAACCGTCGGATGGTGTTTACACGTCAGTGGCACGTTAAATGGATACGCCGTATTCGGCGAATATTTACTATTTGCACAACATACGAGGGATAATTGTCAGAGCATGTGTTTCGATAAGTGCCGACGTGATATGCAATACCACTCAGTCCATGATAAGAAGATTGCAGCACCGCAATGACACCAATGGTCATCACTTTGAACACTTTCTGTAAATGGACGTTCATGCCACCTTTTTGACCTTCGTTGACTTGAAAGACCTTACTGTTACACATCATTGGATTCGTCTCAATAGCCGCTATCAGAAAATAAGTACCAAACTATAGCATCCCATATGAAAAACGAAGTTGACCTTCATATCCCTGAAGCGACCCCACCTAGCAACAAAAACCAACGTCATATTATGGCCCCCGTTGTCCCATACAATTTTTGTCTCACAAACTTTTCAGGTACTATCATACTTTCGGAGTTATTCTAAGTGGTAATAGTGACTCACCCTGCCCCCTCCCTTAATACTGAGCCTCTTCTCCCCTCTGACGATCTCCTCATCCCCTTCTCTCTGACCACCACCACCACCACCACCACCACCACCACCACCACCACCCTTTCTCTGTCCATATGTTACTCTCCTTTTCGCTGTCTGCATACTCCTCATCTCCATCTATCCATCTCTTCTTCATTTACCTCTTAGTCCATCTCCGTCTCGACCCCTTTGTCCCCAACTCCTTCTTTCCCTCCAACTGTCTATCTTCTCCTGTCCCCTCTCTCTTTGCCCATCCCCACTTCCCCATCTCTCCATCTTTCGTCCCCTTCCTCCCTCTCTGTGTCCATCCCTTCTGTCCATGCACTCTTGCACCACTCTTATCCACACCCATCTGGACCACTCTCTGCTCATCGCCTCCTCTACCCGTATCGACTTCCCCCAGTGATGCTATCTACATGATTAGCTCATGTGAAGCAGCATGTTAAAGTAGACCAGTACTAGTCCCGAAGCATGCCTATCGTGCAGGGGAGCGTATATTTCAGGAACTAAAAAACAGCTTCCTGCTCATGACATTCAGGCTGTCCTGCAAAGAATGTAGGTTGATCCTATTCCCACAAAAGAAACCTATTGTACAGGCAGCCGATATAGCAGGGGCTGAAGAAACACCTGTTAGCTCATACCTTCATTCCTACAGGATCTAGGTGGTTATAAATCCCACAGTACTGATACTCCTTGGTCCATCTGTTGTTGTGTCGGATTTGTTCGAAATCGATCCAGGCGTTTGGTAGGGGATCCCAGACATATACAAAAGCATTCTGCTTTCTCTGTATGTAATAGATATATACAACACAACAAAGATTAACATGTGTTTCTGAGGCAGGAGATCGGTCAGTTGTAAGGGAGAAGGGGCGGTAGGAATAACGAAGACTATAGAAGGCGTAAGAGGAAAGAGAAGCAAGTGTTCCAGACGAGATTTGGTCCCTGCCGGTGTGGCCATCCACTGCCGTTCCGCTGCTCTCCACTTTGCAGTGGCCAATGGCTGGTGGCCAGTAACCAGTATCCAGTAGCCACCCCCGGTGTGTCCCGGGCTGGCGGCGGGACCCAGGGGCGGCAATCGATACAGGCGGGTCTGCCGCTGCCGCCGCCTGCTCCCTCGGCTTGTGCCCCCGCCGCCTCCACCTCGCCGCCCACGCTGCATTATTCAGACCCCCGGCCCGGCCCGGCGTGGTCCACGTGGCCAGTCCAGTCCCAGTGCCAGGTCGGCCGCGTCCCGCCTGCTCCATTCTTTAACAGAACGGCCTGCAGCCAGGCGGACAGTCTAGCATAAAAACAGCGAGGCTGGCCGAGTCCACCCGAGGGAGTTGCTTCCAGCCCGTGGGCGGCTGCTGCCGTCCGTCTTTTGTGGGCCCTCGGCGTCTCAGTCCGACACCAATACAGTAAACAGCCAGGCCGGGCACCGACGGAATGAATGCCGACAGGCGGAATACCGGCACGCTGAGAAAATAACATACAGTGGACAGCTCCAGTGGAATGGCTCGCGTTTCAGAAGGATGTCTCGAGGACAAACGTTTAACCTCCATCCATATCGATCGTTTTATTTTTTTTATTTTTTTGGCAAGGCAGTGGAGGAATGTGGTCGTCAATGTACTCACCGGTTTCATGGGACCCAAAACGATTTTGCCCACCGGTTCCAATTTCACCATCTCAGAGTAGCACTTGCTAACATACCCACATCCACATCCACACGAATACTCTGTTGTTCACAATTAAATGCCTTATCTATGTGTTATTTCAAATTAAGTTATACGTAATTGTAATCCCTAAATATTTAGTTGCATACATAGCCTTAAATTTGTTTATCTTGTAACCGAAATTAAGCAGATTGATTTTAATACCCATGAGGATCACTTCACATTTTTAGAGTCAACTGCCATTTTTCGCACCATACATATACAGTGTCTAAATAATTTTTCAATTGGCTTTTATCATCTGATGTCTTTACGAGACGGTCAATGACAGCCGGCCGCTATGACTGAGCGGTTCTAGGCGCTTCAGTCCGGAACCGCGCTGCTGCTACGGTCGCAGGTTCGAATCCTGCCTCGGGCATGGCCGTGTGTGATGAACTTACGTTAGTTAGGTTTAAGAAGTTCTAAGTCTAGGGGACTCATGAGCTCAGATGTTAAGTCCCATAGTGCTTAGAGGGATTTGAACCATTTTTGGTAAATGACAGCATCATCTACGAACAGTCTAAGAGGGCTGCTCGTATTCTCATATATCGTTTATATAGATCAGGAAAGCAGGGCGCCTATAAGACTTCTTGGGGCAAGCCAGATATTACTTCTGTTTCGCTCCCTGACGTCCCGTCACTTAGCTGTAACTGCGTCGTTTCTCAAAGGCAATCACGAATGCAGTCGCACAACACACACAACACTCCGTATGGACCAATTTAATTGTCGCTTGTGAGAAAGTGCGTCAAAAGCCTTCCAAAAATCTAAAAATATGGAATCAATTTGACATACCCTGCCGATAGTACTCATTACTTCTTATGAATAAAGAACAAGTAACGTACCACAAGAACGATGTACTCTGAATCTGTGTTGTGTATTTGCCAATAAATCTTTTTTTTATGATGAGGTAATTCATAATGTCCGAACACTGTGTGTTTCAAAATCTTACTGCAAATCTACATCAATGATATGGGCCTGTAATTCAGTGAATACTCCTGTTTCGTTTGTTGAGTATTGTGACGTGTGCAACTTTCCAGTCGTTAGGTACAGATCTTTCATCGAGCGAGCGGTTTTGTATGATTGCTAAGGAAGGGGCTATTGTAACAGTATACTCTGGAAGGAATCTAGCTGGTATACTATCTGTACCGGAAGCCTTGCGTATATTAAATGATTTAAGCTGCTTCGCTACACTGAGGATATCTGCTTCTAAGTTACTCATGCTGAAAGTTGTTCTTGAGTGGAACTCTGGAATTTTTACTTCCTCTTCCGTGGTGAAGGAATTTCGGACAACAGTGTCTACTAACTCCGCCGTAGTAGCACTGTCGTCACTAACATTATCACTGCTATTGCGCAGTGAAGGTAGCGATTGTGCCTTGTCGGTGGTGTCCCTTACGTTCGGCCAGAACCGCTCGGGGTTTTTCTGCCGGGTTCCAGAGAGTGTTTCCTTGTGGAAACTAATAAAAGCATCTCGCATTGAAGTTCGTGCGAAGTTTCGTGCTTCAGTAAAACATCGCCTGTTTTGGAGATTCTTTTAAAGTTGATATGCTTTTTTCGTTGCACCCGCAACAGTCCTCTAATCCCATGTACGTTTCCCCCTATGTATCAGCACCCGTACGTCCACTCTCTCCAACTACACGGGGTACTCAAAGTTCTAATTATCACCTCGATAAAATGAAGTTACGTAATTAATTTTTTTGTGTGTTTGCTGGTACATCCCTGCAGCGCTGGTACATACTGCAATCCCCGCGTCAGGAAACCGTAGCACGACGATAGAGGAGGCAAGACAGCGTGGCACAGCTCGTAGTTGAAGCGTAGATGAGCTAGAGTGCCTCATTTCACGTCACATAGACTTATTGGAATTTTCTGGGTCAATATGATAACAGTAACCCTTTTGTAAAAGAGTCTGTATTGACTGTTTGGGAAAAATTCAGTAAATTCTTTATTAACCACACGGCATCTTAGGTCAACGAATGAGTTACCCTCTTCCTATACTCAGAGATCAACTTATGTCTGAATTTTACAGCATAACCAAGAACCTGCTACAGCCATCGTTATGTGTATTCCACCTATTTATTAATGTAACAACAAAATTAAGAGAGAATCCAAATATAACACAAAAAGTAAATTAGTCAGTTACACATTTTAAGCGAAAAGAACATGAAACTTTTGGGACACGATGGTGTCGTTACTGAGTTTTTGAAGATGATAGATTCCATTTCAGTCGCTTAACTTGTCATATTTATACACAAAATCTATATCCCTGCTATTATGGTTAGCTAATTAACAAAGAACATGGCTGCAAAAAAATTATTGAGGATGTAGTTTGTGTTTTATACTACGCCATACTGTAAAGCGTCCCTAGGGGAGTTAGTTAAGTGAAATTGTACAAAAAGTGTATCAAGTGAAGGTAATTTCTTCAGACGGTGGAACATAATACTATGACAAGCAAATAAGTTAATTCATCACGTGTGTTCCACAATCAAATCTATGGTGAACAATACGTCAGCAAGGCTTTTATCCTATTTATCGTGAGTAGGTGGAGAGTTTTCACCGTGACAACGAATGTCGACGGCCGTAATTTTGTCAATGGGTAGCTACAAGTTGCCCATCTGTCCCATTCCTACTCTTCAGGATTTAAACCACAAACGTGTGTGAGGACAACAAAACCAGCCCCCAACTTATTGGATGTGAGATACCTTCGTATGACATTGTGTAAAAGCATTAGAGCTATGTTCGACGTAACAACTAAAATTTTACTTGGATCTTTGTTTGTGCAGCTTACGGCTTTTGGAGTGGTACATCCAAACTAATATTTGTGCATCTTTAACTTTTATTGTTTGTCCTCAGCTGCGTGTAATGTTATGTTGGTGATTATGACTATGGATCCGTCTAGTTACAACTATATAACACTAATTTTTCGTGCCGTAAGCGTTTCGCCATTATTATTTGAAAGACATCTCCAGCGGCAAATTTTATACATACTGCTCTACATCTGTTATTTTTTCGTTGTTTCGGCTGTTCTGATGCTTACTGCCAAACGAAGTTTCATTGGCACAGCATTAGGAAATGAACACTCATTTGCTTCACGTTCTGTCTTCGATGTTGTTGCTAAAAACCCCAAAAATAGGACATGCAGAGCATCATCTACAAAGTTTTCCACTGCCGGTACCTTTCAAATAATAAAGGCTGGTCGTTAACGACATAAATGTTGATTCGAGATTAGGGTTTAATCTGCTTTCTCCCTTCCTTCAAACAAACTCGAAACGCGGATGGAACGGAAATTCAGTAAGAAATATGCAGAGACTCTGTGATAAATGCATAAGAAAAGGCCACGCGCAGAATCGTGGTTAGGTGAGGGGGGAGGGAGTTTTGGTGCTCGGTTCCTATTTGAGCTAGGAACATAGGATAAGAAGTTCTTGGTTTATCCCGGAACATTGGTCATTCCTGTAGCCATTCGAATATTTGTCTTACTGTAGCTACGTTAAGCAAGGTTTGAAAGACAAACCGGAGCTGGTTCCCAGGCAAATTGTGCGAATCGATTAATTCCTTTTGCAGAAGATATTAACTGAGCTGAAATGAGTGCTCAGTTAAAGTCACCACTTGTATGTGCACCTTTCGGATTTTACGAGCAGAAACGATCACCCTGTTTCGAATTTTATGTGCAAAAACAGTCATCTTTAAATAATTTCCGGACTAGAGCGACACTGATGGTTCAAATTTGCTCCACTGGTATGTCGGATCTTGGTCTTGGACCATAAATACTTATTACAATGCTCAAAATATCCACAGATATTAATATTAAATACTGCTCGAAGTTTACCATAATAATGTATGTAAATAGTTTGTGTCACGTAGATAAATTCACGATTTGAGCATGTTACGTAAATAAACTCACTTAAAAGCTTACTATATCGCAGGCTGACAAATCGTACAACAAATAATAAACTACTGGAAAGCATGTATCTTGTTATTATCCCTTATCATTGTTGTCATAGTTTATTTAAAGTATGCAATGGTAAAACTTGAAAATTAAAAAACCAACGCTAGAAAAACTCCCGTGAATAATTTTTGCGCGATATGTTGGAACAACCAGTTCGAATTAAGTACGAGTATGACTGGCTGAAACAAGCAGAAGAAGTGAGAAACAATGTATGCACGACAAAATGATATCAACTTCTCCGTCCTGTACAAAAAATTGACTAACTTGAGCTTTCTTTGTCCGAAAATAAATTTTGTACAAGATAGCACCGTAGTTTATGAAGAAAACACAGTAAAATATTTTCTGTTGGTTGGAAATAATTTAACCTTATTCTGAAAATTATTTTTATATTAATTTTCGGGTTACCTTAATGTTCTGCATGGTCATCGATAAAGCTTAAAATGCTCGGTCGAACAGTATATCCTTTTGTACAGAGCTGGGCTTTATTCTGGTTTGGAACATGCATTACTGTGCACGTCCAAATATTTTTCGATGATTTTAAGCCACTGGTGAATAAATATTTAATGTATGAACAATGAAACAATGATCACCTACAATAAACATCTTTTGAATTATATCAAAATATCGCTCTTAAAGTGCAACGCATTTCTACAAAACGCAGTTTCATGTGCAAACGCGTGATTATTCGCACATAAAACCCGAAAGAGGAAAGATTTTAGCAAATGCATCTTATAATATATACTTTATCATCATCCGTAGGACTTTAAACCGTGTCACCAATTGCGATTCGAGTAAAACCGGATTTTACGTGCATTTTATGTGCCACTTAAGACCGCTGTATAGTAGCAACGGATAAAGCTTTCACAAAACAACTGTATGACCGTTAATTACGTAAATTTGTCTACTGTCAAACAAAATTTGAGAAATTTGAAACACAGAAGTGAGGCGCGTAAAAAAAAATACACAAAAAAGTTTTATTTGCATATAAAATCTGAATTAAGCTAGATTTTTCAAACTGTGTTTTCAATTTTATCCTAAGAATGCATTTTATATTTATTTGATTCTCTTTTAAATCGTTTCCACGCATTGATTTCACGTAAGAACGAATTTTACGTGTTACATTTACCTTGACTTTAAATCATCGTATCTCGGCCACGGATACAGATAATTGGATAAAAAAAATTCGTTTCAACTTTATCCATTTATCTGTCTTCCTGCAAAGTTTGAACAGATTGTACAAGTTTAAAGTAAAGAATAGGCTGCCTTCAAAAAAACTCACAGAAAAAATGTTTTTGCACGTAACAATCAAACTTAGCAATTTTTCTTTCAAACGGTTTTTTCATACGTTAGTGTACCTAGTCTCACGTATATATGAATAAAATATGTGAAACCATAAAACAAACAAATTAAAAGAAACAATAAAAATTAACCAAATGTCAGAAAATTCAAAATATAAAACAAAATAATAAATAAGAATATGAAAAAATTTAAAAATAAAACAAAAACCTCCCATTGGCAGGTGACCTTGATATGGCGGTGAGGGCTTGTGTGTTCTGAAGACGCAGTTGGCTATACTGGACAGGTTTAACCATACCAGGCACGTAGCCGTAGAGGAGCCGGAGTAACTATGTCCAACTCAACCAACATGTCTCGAAAGACAGTATAAAACTTATACCGAATCAGTCGTCGCCTGAGTCAACAACAATCAGAGTGAATTATGATAGGCTCATTGAATTAAAACTCAAATATCTCCTTAAAGGTTTAAACATGGCTGCGTTGTCAGCGACCGTTACAAGGTAACATTAAAACAATTACATCAGAGTCTGGTGCTACCGCAGCTAGACATGTGGTACCGTCCTTAGTGGCCTGCCTTTATGGGTTCTATTTTAATATTTCGTGACTAAAGTGTTATGGCTTCACAGTTATTTTATACGTCACATGCCAGTTTTAAATATTTATTTCTGATGAAGGCACAGTTACAAGTGGCCGAAACCTAGGTCAAAAAGACTTCATTTTCGCGACCGGCGGTTGGAATTTCATTAATTTCAAGTATCTCCACTATATATACTCTTATCATTATGCGGTTTTCGTCATTGTTACTGTCAGAAGATACTGCATCAATTAACAGATTTTCCAACTAATTACTTTTCTCATCATCAGCTTGAGTGTATGCAGTGCTATGACGACACATCGCCAGATCTCATACAGCAAACAATCACTTTTGCAGTTACAGTATTTATTGGCCAGCAAACATTTATATCACTTAAATTATCAGATGCTTGTATCTGGGAAAAATTAAAAATCTACAAAATAATAAATGAAGCAGAAAGAGCTGACACCTGAAGTCCCAGAAGTTCTATCACAGGATTCAATTAGTGATACTCGATAATAACGCGGGTAAGTTCACAGTGTTCCACACGACCTAAGTAGTGTCACGATAGAATTCCAGAGGATTTGTTTCCTACTCCATCACCTGTAGTCGAGCACTGCTGACACAGTGAAAGTCCCGTGGCAGTACAGTAGGGCTAGACGAAAAATTCAGCAGAGTCTAGCAGAGCTAAGCGAAGCGATGTTACACTCAGAGAGTCTAGCGGCAGCGCCGGTGAGAAGCTGGTAGCGTAGCATAGCTGTCGATGACCTGCTTAAGATGGCTGCCGGGAGAGAAACTGACTTCCGTTTGCACTATGCGGCCGATTATACAGCTAGCTTCGTCGTTCTGCGGGCGGTCAACATGTGTGACCTGCAGTCACGTGGTGTATTTAGCGACACTTTTAGTAGAGCCGGTAAATCTACACTCCTGGAAATGGAAAAAAGAACACATTGACACCGGTGTGTCAGACCCACCATACTTGCTCCGGACACTGCGAGAGGGCTGTACAAGCAATGATCACACGCACAGCACAGCGGACACACCAGGAACCGCGGTGTTGGCCGTCGAATGGCGCTAGCTGCGCAGCATTTATGCACCGCCGCCGTCAGTGTCAGCCAGTTTGCCGTGGCATACGGAGCTCCATCGCAGTCTTTAACACTGGTAGCATGCCGCGACAGCGTGGACGTGAACCGTATGTGCAGTTGACGGACTTTGAGCGAGGGCGTATAGTGGGCATGCCGGAGGCCGGGTGGACGTACCGCCGAATTGCTCAACACGTGAGGTCTCCACAGTGCATCGATGTTGTCGCCAGTGGTCGGCGGAAGGTGCACGTGCCCGTCGACCTGGGACCGGATCGCAGCGACGCACGGATGCACGCCAAGACCGTAGGATCCTACGCAGTGCCGTAGGGGACCGCACCGCAACTTCCCAGCAAATTAGGGACACTGTTGCTCCTGGGGTATCGGCGAGGACCATTCGCAACCGTCTCCATGAAGCTGGGCTACGGTCCCGCACACCGTTAGGCCGTCTTCCGCTCACGCCCCAACATCGTGCAGCCCGCCTCCAGTGGTGTCGCGACAGGCGTGAATGGAGGGACGAATGGAGACGTGTCGTCTTCAACGATGAGAGTCGCTTCTGCCTTGGTGCCAATGATGGTCGTATGCGTGTTTGGCGCCGTGCAGGTGACCGCCACAATCAGGACTGCATACGACCGAGGCACACAGGGCCAACACCCGGCATCATGGTGTGGGGAGCGATCTCCTACACTGGCCGTACACCACTGGTGATCATCGAGGGGACACTGAATAGTGCACGGTACATCCAAACCGTCATCGAACCCATCGTTCTACCATTCCTAGACCGGCAAGGGAACTTGCTGTTCCAACAGGACAATGCACGTCCGCATGTATCCCGTGCCACCCAACGTGCTCTAGAAGGTGTAAGTCAACTACCCTGGCCAGCAAGATCTCCGGATCTGTCCCCCATTGAGCATGTTTGGGACTGGATGAAGCGTCGTCTCACGCGGTCTGCACGTCCAGCACGAACGCTGGTCCAACTGAGGCGCCAGGTGGAAATGGCATGGCAAGCCGTTCCACAGGACTACATCCAGCATCTCTACGATCGTCTCCATGGGAGAATAGCAGCCTGCATTGCTGCGAAAGGTGGATATACACTGTACTAGTGCCGACATTGTGCATGCTCTGTTGCCTGTGTCTATGTGCCTGTGGTTCTGTCAGTGTGATCATGTGATGTATCTGACCCCAGGAATGTGTCAATAAAGTTTCCCCTTCCTGGGACAATGAATTCACGGTGTTCTTATTTCAATTTCCAGGAGTGTACAATGTCCATAGTCTCTGCAATCGATTTGTACTCGTCCACCAATGTCCAACATATAATACGATCTAATATACCTTTACTAAATAACTCCCATCAGATTTCCTCCTTACCCTAAAATTTTAGCTAAACGTTTTGTCAACAATAATAGCGCCAGAACGAAAAATGCCCTATCATAGCACAGAAAAGGCGAATGCGGCCTGGGCAGAGTTAGGCATGTAAAAGAAGGGAGCTTGCTTTTCGATTTATCTGGCAGCTTCAGAGACATTTAAATCAAAACATTTTTACATATTCGCAGTTGAAACTTCATTAATTCACACGATCGTACATTTACATGTTTTAAAATACATTCGTTTTGGATGGAAATATAACCTAACGAAACCAACCACTTTGCTATCAACTTTTGTTTTAAGGAATTGTTAACTGCAACTGCTATAAACTGATGTTCGCGTTAATGTATATAACGAAATTTGACATGAAGTACTGTTTCGCTAGTAATGCTACTACGGATTAGGGACAGATGTGCAAATGACAGCTACCAATTGTTACCTCACGAACAGATGTGTTTCCATCCATTCATTTCATTCCGTTACCTGTCACAGACCAACAGACCACAAATCATTTTAATTGACTGGTGAGAGCAGGTGCGCCCTGCTAAACAAATAGAAAACCATAAAACATTGTCCCCACGTGCAGACCGGGCCATCCACAAAGTAACGATATTACAGTACTTTGTCATGTGGATGGCAGGTAACTGCCATGAAGCGAAAGCAGAAATGTACGCGTTAGCAGAAAAATGTTGCAAATCAGTACATATGCCTCATAGCCTTAGAATTGCACGCCTGGAGACTGTTAAACCTTTTTACAACTAGGATAACGTTACGAATCAGTATTAAAAGGGAAGAATACACGAATCCAGTAATGAGGAAGGGAAGGAGAAGACGCAATATATTTGTTAAGGATAAGGGTGGGTAGTGTTTAACGTCCCGTCGACAACGGGGTCATGAGAGACGGAGCGCAAGCTCAGGTTAGGGAAGGATTGGGAAGGAAATCGGCCGTGCCCTTTCAAAGGAACCATCCCGGCATTTGCCTGAAACGATTTAGGGAAATCACGGAAAACCTAAATCAGGATGGCTGCAGACGGGATTGAACCGTCGTCCTCCCGAATGCGAGTCCAGTGTGCTAACCACTGCGCCACCTCGCTCG
This sequence comes from Schistocerca nitens, assembly GCF_023898315.1. Taxonomy (NCBI): domain Eukaryota; kingdom Metazoa; phylum Arthropoda; class Insecta; order Orthoptera; family Acrididae; genus Schistocerca; species Schistocerca nitens. The sequence continues at coordinate 327,693,531 of NC_064615.1, forward strand.
GTACTTAAGGATTAGATTAGATTAGATTAGATTAGTTTTCGTTCCATAGATCCGTGCTGAGGAGATCCTCGTGGATGTGGAACATGTCATTTTTTTTTTAACTGAAATAACAATACTAACAGTATGAATATATACATCATTTGTTTCTATTAAAAAATTCGTCAATGGAGTGGAAGGAATTGGTCACTAGTAAGTCTTTCAGGCTCCTTTTAAACTGATCTTTATTTGTAACTAAATTTTTTATGTTTACTGGCAAATTATTGAAGATGAGTGTTCCTGAGTAGTGGACCCCTTTTTGAACTAAAGTAAGTGCTTTTAAGTCCTTGTGCAGATCATTTTTGTTCCTGGTATTGTATGTATGAACTGAGCTGTTTGTTGGAAAAAGAGATATATTATTTAGAACAAATTTCATTAATGGGTAAATATACTGAGAGGCAGTAGTTAGTATACCCAGTTCTTTGAAGAGGTTTCTACAGGACGTCCGTGAATTTACTCCACAAATAATACGTATTACACGCTTTTGGACTCTGAAAACTTTTGTTTGACTTGAAGAGTTACCCCAAAATATTATACCATATGACATTATGGAATGAAAGTAGGCAAAGTATGCAAGCTTTTTCATTTTTATGTCGCCTATGTCTGCTAACACTCGTATTGCAAATACAGATTTGTTAAGGCGTTTCTGCAGTTCTCTGGTGTGCTCTTCACAACAGAATTTATTATCAAGTTGTAATCCCAGAAATTTAAGACTGTCAACCTCTTCTATCTGCTCTTCTTTGTATTTTATGCATATGCTGGGACGAAACCTCTTACAGGTTCTGAATTGCATATAGTGAGTCTTTTCGAAGTTTAATGTCAGTGAGTTGGCTTTAAACCATTTATTAATATCCATGAAAATATCATTAGCAGATCTTTCTAGAACTACACTTGACATACTATTTATTGCAATACTTGTGTCATCTGCAAACAAAACGAACTCTACTCCTGGCAGTGTAACTGATGAGAGATCATTAATGTACACAAGAAAAAGCAATGGCCCTAAGATGGATCCCTGTGGGACACCACATGTAATTTCTTAACATTCTGATGATGACTGATGACTTAATTCACTAGTCCCTTGCACTGACACCCTTTGTTTCCTGTTAGTGAGGTATGACTTGAACCATTTTGCAGCACTGCCCGTGACACCATAGAATTCTAATTTACTTAAAAGGATGTTGTGGTTCACATAATCAAATGCCTTTGACAAATCACAGAAAATACCTGCTGCTTGTAATTTGTTATTTAATGAATTAAGTACATTTTCACTGTAGGTGTAAATAGCCTTCTCGATATCAGAACCCTTCAGAAATCCAAACTGTGTTCTTGATAATAAGTTATTTGTGGTCAGATGGTTGAGCAGCTGCCTGTACATTACTTTTTCTAAAATTTTTGAGAATGCTGGCAAAAGTGAAATCGGTCTGTAGTTTCATGGTATCTCTTTATCCCCTTTCTTGAAAATAGGCTTAACATCTGCATATTTTAGCCAGTCAGGAAATGTCCCAGTTATAATTGACTGGTTACACAAGTAACTTAGAATTGTGCTAAACTCACAAGAACATGCCTTAATTAATTAATTAATTAATTAATTAATTAATTAATTAATTAATTAAGGATAAGGTATTCAAGAGTTCTGCTCCACTAATTATCGAAACAGTTTGGCAGCAGCCGTCGCAAACATGTGATGACACACAGCATGCCCGGAAAGTAAGACGTTCAGACAACTTTTATTTCGATAAAACTGCCATCACTGAGTTCAGGGACAGGGTTTGGTAGTAGATACCATGCTCTTTTTTGTGAGTCGGCTGAAAACTCCTAATGTTGTGTTAATGAGTTTCTGTATTACGAATCCCGCAAGGTGTGATGTAAGAAACGTATCGGGCTGCTTCTTGCAAAGGGAAACGCACCGTTCCGGATTTTTAACAAAACCAAAACTGATTATGGTGATGGTGTGATGAATCGTACTAATGTGTGCACTTGGCGTCGTGCGTTGAAAGATGACAAAGCGAATGTTCAAGATGAACAAAGAAAGGGCGGTCCTCAGTCGTGACTGATGAGGCAGTGAACAAGATCGAAGACATTATTAGTGGCGACCGTCGATTGACGAGGTGGACCCAGTTTATACACTACTGGCCATTAAAATTGCTACACCACGAACATGACGCGCTACATACGCGAAATTTAACCGACAGGAAGAAGATGCTGTGATATGCAAATGATTAGCTTTTCAGAGCATTCACACAAGGTTGGCGCCGATGGCGACAACTACAATGTGCTGACATGAGGAAAGTTTCCAACCGATTTCTCTTACAAAAACAGCAGTTGACCGGCGTTGCCTCGTGAAACGTTGTTGTGATTCCTCGTGTTAGGAGGAGAAATGCGTACCATCACGTTTCCGACTTTGATAAAGGTCGGATTGTAGCGTATCGCGATTAAGGTTTATCGTATCGCGTCATTGCTGCTCGCGTTGGTCGAGATCAAATGGCTGTTAGCAGAATATGGAATCGGTAGGTTCAGGGGGTAATACGGAACGCCGTGCTGGATCCCAACGGCCTCGTATCACTAGCAGTCGAGATGACAGGCATTTATCCGCATGACTGTACCGGATCGTGCAGCCACGTCTCGATCCCTGAGTCAGCAGATGGGGACGTTTGCAAGACAACAACCATCTGCACGAACAGTTCGACGACGTTTGCAGCAGCATGGACTATCAGCTCGGAGACCGTGGCTGCGGTTACCCTTGACGCTGCATCACAGACAGGAGCGCTTGCGATGGTGTACTCAACGACGAATCTGGGTGTACGAATGGCAAAACGTCATTTTTTCAGATGAATCCAGGTTCTGTTTATGACATCATGATGGTCGCATCCGTATTCGGCGACATCGCGGCGAACGCACATTGGAAGCGTGTATTCCGTCATCGCCGTACTGGCTTATCACCTGACGTGATGGTATGGGTTGCCATTGGTTACACGTCTCGGTCACTTCTTGTTCGCATAGTCGGCACTTTGAACAGTGGACGTTTCATTTCAGATGTGTTACGACCCGTGGCTCTACCCTTCGTTCGATCCCTGCGAAACCCTACATTTCAGCAGGATAATGCACGACCGCATGCTGCAGGCCCTGTACGGGCCTTTCTGGATATAGAAAATGTTCGACTGCTGCCCTGCTGCCCCTTCAGATCTCTCACCAATTGAAAACGTCTGGTCACTGGTGGCCGAGCAACTGTCTCATCACAATACGCCAGTCGCTACTCTTGATGAACTGTGGTATCGTGTTGAAGCTGCATGGGCAGCTGTACCTGTACACGCCATCCAGGCTCTGTTTGACTCAATGCCCAGGCGTATCAAGATTGTTCTGGGTACCGATTTCTCAGGATCTATGCACCCAAATTGCGTGAAAATGTAATCACATGTCAGTTCTAGAATTATATATTTGCCCAATGGATACCCGTTTATCATCTGCATTTCTTCTTGGTGTAGTAATTTTAATGGCCAGTAGTGTAGAAATGTCCATTTCTCTTCTGCTTGAAATCGTTACTGAAACTATTGGTTTCTACGCTGGTCAATCAACTGCTTCAGATGAAAACGGTTGTTTTCGTGATAACATAATTGTTCCATAGATCGTTCTCATATTTTTGTTTAAATGCTGAGCAATAATAATCAAGACTATTCGAAGCTTTTTTTTTTAATTTATAAAAGTGAATGATCACGTTAAACGTAACGTAGCACACCGACCATATTCAGTCAGAAACGAGCAAGTATCAGTAGATTACAGTAGAGCCATCAGCATGCGTGTGCGGATGTTATGTCACATCACAACCATCAGACGTTGCGAGGCGAGTCGACCAGGCAAGGTATGGAAATACTTGACACAGTAGTAGCCAAGCGGAATGTGGAGGCCTTTTTGCACCAGCAACCACGGAAGTGGGTCCATAAAGCATAGCAAGGCCCAGGCAAGCGCAGCACGTGAGTGTATACACACCTAGCCACTTTTGTACTGAAATCACTTTGTGTTAGCGTCGCGGCACTAGCACCATGGGGCTGTATCACTTGCGACGCCATCCTGAGGGCTGTATGGAGTCGGTAGTCCGACACCGCGTCAGGACGGCTTGCTTAAGAGACACGAGACGCAGAGGCGCTGTCGCCGCTGAGCCAGCCGAGCCGTGGGACATAGCGCACTGGCCGTAGCGCTTCTGCGTTGGTCACGATCGCTGAGTCAAAAATGGTTCAAATGGCTCTGAGCACTATGGGACTTAACATCTATTGTCATCAGTCCCCTAGAACTTAGAACTACTTAAACCTAACTAACCTAAGGACAGCACACAACACCCAGCCATCACGAGGCAGAGAAAATCTCTGACCCCGCCGGGAATCGAACCCGGATCGCTGAGTCACCCGTTGCTGCCAGCCGGGCAACGCTTGAGACATCAGCCGCGTCTCAGCAGGCAACGCGTTAGCTGCCGAGTCCGTGGACGTCGCTGAATGGAAAAAGTGTAAGCACCTCGGACAAAAATTTAGTCGTCCCCGGAAGAAACAATCGCCTTTACCTGTGATAATGGCTACACTTTGGCGAGGAAGAGAATCAACAAGATTTTTTCACGTACGCTATACGCAGCTGAAGCCATTGTTTCACATTTAGAGCAACCAGACTGCAAGTATGTTGGTTGCTGTCAAGGTTATCTTCCGTGTAATCGTTTACTGTTGTTCCTCCACTGTGGGAGTTGTTGAACGCTGGCAGAGAGATCCAAAGAAAGGTCCAATTCTCAGCTTTCACCCACGGCTTCCGCTTTCAGCCACCAAGGCGTACGTCAGGCACTTCTGTACCTGTTGTACTGACCCTTCACAACCAGAACTTTAGAACTCTACCCCGACGGCCAGTTTCTCACGTGGTGGAATCTTATCTCTTTTTGGGACTGGTCTTCCATGCCTTTTTGATGTGGCTTACACAACTTTGCTGACTTAAGCAAACGTTCTGGTCACTCCTTAGTACTCTTCGCTGCCTGAGTAACATCAACTGAAGCGCAGACTGCTCTCCACTTTAGCGACTTTACAGACCTCTGATCCTGTCCTGTCTTGATTATCACTGTCTGGTACATGGATCGGCATGACCATCAGCATTGCAGATGCTGGACCTTTTGCACCGTGTGGGGTCCCACTTGGGACGGATGCCTTTCGAACCAGCAATGTATATAGCATACTCACAGAGGTTAAGGGTCATCCACTACAGATCAGGCGCCAACAACTGCTGCTTAAAATTATATGACACACTTGCGCTGCTACTCTTAGCATCCGCACTCATACAGTGTCTCTGTTCTGAACTCCAACTTACTCCACACCTCCAAGCTATGTATCCTGTCCTCTGATGTCTCATGCTATCTTTTGGACCAAAAGACTGTTGACCCCACGGCTGGCCGGCCGGGGTGGCCGAGCGGTTCTAGGCGCTACAGTCTGGAACCGCGCGACCGCTACGGTCGCAGGTTCGAATCCTGCCTCGGGCATGGATGTATGTGATGTCCTTAGGTTCGTTAGGTTTAAGTAGTTCTAAGTTCTAGGGGACTGATGACCACAGCAGTTAAGTCCCATAGTGCTCAGAGCCATTTTTTTGACCCCACGGTTTTCCTCCACCTGTTCCTGTCAATTCTTGAGGCATTTCTGGGTTGAGAATTGGTATATACTGATGCCTCTATAGTCGACAGACCAAACGGTTTCGCTTATACACATGCGAGGTGTGGTGAAGTATGCTCCCTACTAAGCGAATGCAGCGTATTCACTGCAGAATTGGTCGTAATCGCTTGATTGTTTCCAAACAGTCTGACATTTCTATGACTTTAAGACTGCATGATTTAGTTGCCACTCATGGTGCGACAGGGTGCCCAGTTGCTATTGAAAACAGGTAAGTACGCATGCAGCCCTGTGAACACAGCTGCTGGCATCTTGCAGTACGGGTGTATCACAGCATACTCATCATGAAGATGTAGAAGAGAGGGTAAAAGCTGGTCACCTAGTGCGCTGAATTAAATATTTTGTTTCGTCTTCATGGTATCCTGAAGAGGTAGGCCCAAGTCATGGTTCAAAAAACACTCTCAAAATATCACAGAAACCTCTCTTTGCCTAAACTCCACACACTGCGGATAAACGCCTTGTTGGGCCGACACTCATTCGACACCTTGCATTTTAAATCAGACAAAATCGCTATGCGAAGGACCACATTACAGGATTCTAGTCTGCTGCTGTCCAGTTTCTGTGTTGTTTGTCCCACCGAAGACAAAGGTCCATTGTATGCATTTCTTTTCGCAATGTTCATTAACAAACTGATTGATATGGATCTGTACATATCATATTGGGTTTGACAGTTATCATAAGCAACGACATCTCCAGTCCTTATTGCTTAGGATCTTTTTACGACCACTGTTCCTGCAGCGTGTTACATAGCTGGCAGTGGAACGCCATTCTTTTGTAGACATGTTGCGAAGTCAGCATTGATACACCAACATATTGTGCAAGGAGAGTGTGGCCAAGGGCACGCCCAAACACAACAGTTCCACTGTGTCACGTCGATCCATCTTCCTGCGCTGATTTCATGCAGTCAACTCGTGAACACGCCTTAATTACGTTGCCACATCACCACTTGGTATGAGTCCTGCATCATCTACAGCGCTCCAAAGCGTTTGTTTAGGGGATGACTAAGATTTCGTCGTGGAAGCTTCACCAGAATAACTAATGAAACAGTAAGCACAGAACGGTATTTGCAAGGCTCTCTACGTCTGACCATCACACTACCGTAAAGCTGTGGGACTCGGTCTGGCACGAAGCCCCAGCGAACAATTCATTTAGCGACACTAGTTCCGGCGGCGGCAACTTTCAAGTTAGGTGGCAGCCATTAGCGCCGTAAAGCAAGTTAAGCGCCGTAACTCGGCTCTTTACGTGCCGCGCGAGCCGCACATCTTAATGGCTCATCAGACAGAGTCGGGCGCCGCCTTTATCGCCAGATCGAATTACCACCCACGGTTGAGGCGGTGGCTCTACAAGCAGTGACAGCTGGCAGAAACAACCTAACAGGTGGTGCAGTCCTCACACTTGTAACGAAGAGGGTGATACATCATACACCGTGATACAGAAAGATTATTCATTCCAGGATCAAACAAAGGAAGTCACAGTTTGATAACAATGCACAATCATCGGCAACTGAAGTAGAAACGCTTGCCTGCTGGCAAGTAGCTCTAATGACTGTGGCACCGCAACATCTGTGGGACACTGAACGCATTGGAGAGCCATCCAGTATCACGAGTATCATAAATAAGATTTAACTAGGTCCATCAACTCGATGGCGTCCATTATTTTGTTGATAGCCTTGAGGTAAGATGATCTGTAGTCCATCATGTCCGAGCGCTGTTTCTGAAACCATTCCAATACCGTTCGATGATTTTGGGGTGGTGCATTGCCTTGGTGGCAGTACATGTTGCCTGTGGTTTGTTGTAGTTGAACAAATGGATTCATTTGGTTCGGTTGTAGGAAAGTAACATGGCGGCACATCATTTGCTGGACATGGCAGTGGGCAACATCGTTGGCTATTGTGAGTGATGCAGCTGGTTTCCAATATCTCTGGTGGACAGGCACTCCTGTACAGTGAGGAAATGAGAAATTGGTTTTTCTGTAATAAATCTAAATGGTTTGTCGACCGGGATATCGAGGCTTGCTAAAGAGCTTAGGACTTCCCATGACGGCAGGTGTGTTCAAATATCTGATGAAAATACAATTCTGGAAGTCCTATTAGGATTGGATTGGACTGCTGGGGTTAAAGTGACCATCCTATGCATTTCGAACTAGGAAGAGTCCTCAGAGAGGAAGGACACAGAATACAAATCTTAAGGAAACCGATTGCAAACAAGAATCAATAAAACCAAGAGATAGAAACAAGCAGGCGTGAAAGAGGGGTAAGAATATGAGGGTGGGTGAATTGTTCCACCCAGAAAGCAGTTGGAGGTCCCCAGGACAAGTTACGCGATGGGAGACGCACCCTCTGCATCTGACTGCTGTTTCTTCAGCCTCCAAAATTAGTGCCACAAGCAAGTTGATAAGGTGTCAGGAAAGGGAACGACGACGACGAGACAGTAAACCAATGACAGATGAAAAAAATAAGAATAATTCAAAAGGCATAAAGCGCAAGAGCCGGGCCAGAACACCGAGTAAGGGCAGCCAACGGCCGCCTGAGAAGCTGCAGGTGATGAAGTATCCCTCCAATCCCCCAAACGACTGAAGAGAGTAACACGTCCTACCTCACAGAGAGGAACAGAAACCATCTTCATGGTTGAAACTTAAAACCAGCTCAGCTGCTTTGGCGTCGCCCACTGGCACCAGAGGCAGCGAGTCAGGAAGGTTTCGCCATATGGTGGCCAAAACAGGGCATCCAGATGGATGTCGGCCACCATTAGGTGCGCACCACACCAACAGTGGGGTATGTTCCAACGTCATAAGATGTGGACGTGGGTTATCAAAGTGTCGCCAGTGTGAAGCCATCAGAGAACGATAGATTCCCTGCGAGAAGCATGAAGGCTGAAGGGAAGACTGTCACATGGCCATAATCCTCCTTACTGGTCACAGTTTGTTCAGCAAAACCATGGCATGCCAATCCTTGTTCCTAAACTCCAACAGCTGACGACATAGAGTAGACCAAAGGTCCGCTTCCAGTATCCATATCTCCAAAGTCGGTATTGGCGATCAGGAATACCCACAGTGGAGAAACAACAGCAAATGCAAAAATCATCAGCATGAAGGAAGAGTGATACTGCAGGCCACACATCTGCAGCTTTATAACACATAATACCACTAGGAGAAAGGGAACACTCAAAACAGAGCCCTGTAGGAACCCATTCTCTTGTGTATGCGTGTTCTGGAGAGAGCACCAATTTGAACCTGGATTGTATGGTGTAACAAGAAGTTCAAAGCAAAAACCAGGGGCGGACCATGGAGACCCAGCTCATGTAAGATAACGAGGATGTGATGACGCTGTGCGGTATCATTAGCCTTTTGCAAGTCGAAGAAGACAGCGATAAGGTGTTGACGCTGGGTAAAAGCTGACTGTATGACAAACACCAGGTAGACCAAATTGTCAGCAGTAAAATGGCACTGGTGAGAACCGCGTTGGGATTGAGCCAAGAGAACACAAACTCAAGATACCAACACAGCTGCCAGCTCATCACACATTTGAGCAACTTGCAGAGAACATTAGTGAGACTAATTGGGCGACAGCTGTCCACCTCAAGGAGCTGTTTATCCAGTCTCAGTACTAGTTCTATCATCCTTTCTGACAACTCATACGAGAACTCACCCCCTCACTAGACACTGCAGAAAATCCACTGCAGTGGAAATCCACTGATAGATGTTTAAGCATCTGGCTGTGGGCTTGGCACGGTCCTGGAGGCACGTGAGGAAAAAAGGCTATGGCGCTTAGTAATTCCCACACACTAAACAGAGCATTATGTAGTTGTAGGCGATGTCTAATGAAAGGTAAGTGAATTCTGTCCAGCCACTGTTTGAAGTCACAAAATGCAGGCCAATAATTTTCACATGCAGAGGCTCAAACAAAATGAAGAGCAAAATGTTTCGCGATAGCGTATCGGTCGGTGAAGAGAACATGATACACGGAAATACAAGGTACACCTATGGAGTTCTGGTGACTGTACAGGTGTCAAACACTTTCCTAAACCTGTGAAGGATCGGACACTGTCCACTGTTTGTAACATGTCATTCCCGGCATTCCTGTATCTTTCATTTTATAAGGTAGTGGACTCACGGAGGGAAGTGTTTAAAGATTATGAGCTTCTCCATTGATGAATGGAGCTTTTGGCAGAAGAGATTCTGTCTGTGATGTCTTAATGGCCAATGCGATTTCTGAAGTCCATCAAGGCTCTATCTTCTGAGGGCAGGAGAAAGGGTGGGGGGTGGGGGGGGTGATCCTGAGGAATAGGGGGTCACCGGGTCTGCTGCTGATAGAATGGTTGTGGCTGTGCTCTGCCAGCTGCACTGTTAGATCCACATGGTGGGGTACCAAAGAGATGGCAGAGGCAAAGGCATCCCAGTCAGCATTGCTGAGAGCTCATTTGAATGGATTGGGACAAAGAAAAACGATAATTGTAACATAAGTTACCATAGTCTCTCCAATAGATTAGGACTGCAAATGGAAAGATATATATGTCCACATTGAAGTGTGTGGGGGAAACCTGTATTCAAGAGACATGAGTTGTGTTGTGCGAGCGATGTTTCGATAAACATACTGTTTTTAGTGGTTTCAGCTCCACCCCACAAAGGGTTGTGAGCACTGACGTGCCCAAAATGAGGAAGGTTAATGGAACCTGAGAAATCAGTGCAGACAACACAGTCTGAGACACTTCACTATCACGAGGGAGATACAGATTACAAATGGTAAAATCCACAGATATCTCCACATGAACAGCCAGTCTCCAAAATGGCATCAAGTACTGAGGACCTGGCGGGGAATTATTAAACTTCACTTTACAGTGATGCTTTTATTGAAGGATATTTGTGCCAATCACTTGAATGGGGATGGATCTGTTATTTGTATACAGCTTCGGGAGTTAATTCATATTAATTACTTTCGTCACTTACAAAAATTTCAGTGAATTACAATGACGCTGACTATTTATGATAATGGACGCAACTGCAGCGCTTGTAGCCAACAGAAGTAAAATCATTACACGCACCAACTGTAGAAATAAATAGAGGTACGTTACAGTTCGCCCTGGATATGTCCTTTCCTTTGCTTGGCCAGGTCAGTTTGTCCGAATCGAATTATTTGCTGACAACTTGTTTGTGTTACGATCTCTCTTCTGACGCAAAGAACACACATTTACCTAAAAAGGCCCCTCTAAAAGCATTTCCGGGTATCGCCTAGTCTGCAGGTATCTGTCTCAGAATCTGCACTTCGCCCAAGCTTGCGCATCCTGCAGGGTCATAAAGTTTTACGGTCCGTGGGCAGAGCTCTGGCTTCTCTCGCTGACCTGTAGACCGACAACAGCACTGACGTCCCGCCAACAACTTCAGCAGAGCTTTTAGAAGTGCCTTGGGTGTCGTTACGTGGCGAGTTGCTTCTTTTCCTAACATCGGGTCCCCACTTCTGTTCAGACACACCCTTCGTTTAGTTGCCTTTCAGTGTTTCCAACGTTCGCTGCAACAAGTTATTGACCGAAACTCTCATCTCAAGTTTGTTGTTTGACTTTATGCAGTGTCATGATGATTCTCAACGTTGCCCGACGTCTCTCACCTCCCACAAAGGAAATGCGTATACCTGGTGCAGTAAATTTTATTAGAACAGCAATTAATATACGAGCAGAAAGTATAACTTTAGATCAGACACTTCTACTTGTTTGATCTGCTCCCATTACTGCCCTCCTCCTCCTTCTTTCACTTCCCGTTTTAGCAGGAGCAATTACCATATTATTAACAGACCGAAACCTAATCACATCATTCTTCGACCCTGCAGGAGTAGGAGACCCAATTCTATATCGACATTTATTTTGATTCTTTGGACACCCAGAGGTTTATATTTTAATTTCATGGCAGGAATTTTCACCAAAACTCAAACGCTTCCATCGGATTGCCGCAGGGTATATCGTGATTCATCACTCCATCTTAACTCTTTCCTAGTCATCCACTCTCCTTTGGCGTCGGTCCTCGTACCACCTCAAGCATCGCCTATCACTGACTACAGAAAGGTTTGGCTTATGAGGAGCTGCTCTAGCATTATATCCCAAGATCTGTACCGGGAGCCCTAATCGATAATCAGAGCACTCCCCACAGGAGCATCTGAATTTACTTACAGGTGTTGCGCAACGGATACTTTAATCAATTGAATTCATTAAAAAGGCGTCGCCCTAGAAAACGTGAAACATGAGTGCTATCACTTAAAAGATGATAAAAATAGGAATTCATCAAACCACTGAAAGGAATACTGGTCACTATAAAACCCTATTCAGTATAACTCCCTGGAGATTCCAAGTTAAACACAAACGGAGACAGACAGGAAACTGTTGCGTTACTTTATTAACACAGGTTGTAATGGAACCAGGACATCCACGTGAAACTATGGAACTTCCGTAGTTTTAGATACTGACCTACCGGCACTGCTAGTAATTTCTATCTTTAGACAATAACCTGTTGCTTAGGGGAAGTTTAATGAGAAATACAAATACGAAATACAAAACCGAAAAAAAGCGAAATAGATTGTTTAGAATGTAGTGTTCGTTTCATACCATACCTGGTATCACTGAGGCCACAATAACCGCCGGCCGCTGTGGCCGAGCGGTTCTAGGCGCTTCAGACTGGAACCGCGTGACCGCTACGGTCGCAGATACGAATCCTGCCTCGGGCATGGATGTGTGTGACGTCCTTAGGTTAGTTAGGTTTAAGTAGTTCTAAGTTCTAGGGGATTGATGACCACAGATGTTAAGTCCCATAGTGCTCAGAGCCATTTCAACCACAATAACCTCTAAATGTATTTTGAGATTTCACTTCCACTTAGTATTTTGTGTAAGTACGTTAGGCCGTTATAGCAATAGGTAAATCACAATTCAAGGTGACAATGACAGATATGTTTGTCGTTTCGGCAAGTACAGGGTTATTACAAATGATTCAAGCGATTTCACAGCTCTACAATAACTTTATTATTTGAGATATTTTCACAATGCTTTGCGCACACATACAAAAACTCAAAAAGTTTTTTCAGGCATTCACAAATGTTCGATATGTGCCCCTTTAGTGATTCGGCAGACATCAAGCTGATAATCAAGTTCCTCCGACACTCGGCGCAGCATGTCCCCATCAATGAGTTCGAAAGCATCGTTGATGTGAGCTCGCAGTTCTGGCACGTTTCTTGGTAGAGGAGGTTTAAACACTGAATCTTTCACATAACCCCACAGAAAGAAATCGCATGGGGTTAAGTCGGGAGAGCGTGGAGGCAATGACATGAATTGCTGATCATGATCACCACTACGACCGACCCATCGGTTTTCCAATCTCCTGTTTAAGAAATGCCGAACATCATGATGGAAGTGCGGTGGAGCACCATCCTGTTGAAAGATGAAGTCGGCGCTGTCGGTCTCCAGTTGTGACATGAGCCAATTTTCCAGCATGTCCAGATACACGTGTCCTATAACGTTTTTTTCGCAGAAGAAAAAGGGGCCTTAAACTTTAAACCGTGAGATTGCATAAAACACGTTCACTTTTGGTGAATTGCGAATTTGCTGCACGAATGCGTGAGGATTCTCTACCGCCCAGATTCGCACATTGTGTCTGTTCACTTCAGCATCAAGAAAAAATGTTGCTTCATCACTGAAAACAAGTTTCGCACTGAAGGTGAAAATTCAAAGCGTTTGACTTTGTCATCGGGTGTCAGGGCCTGTAGCAATTGTAAACGGTAAGGCTTCTGCTTTATCCTTTTCCGTAAGATTTTCCAAACCGTCGGCTGTGGTACGTTTAGCTCCCTGCTTGCTTTATTCGTCGACTTCCGCGGGCTACACGTGAAACTTGCCCGCACGCGTTCAACCGCTTCGCTCACTGCAGGCCGACCCGTTGATTTCCCCTTAAGCTTTAAACTGCGCATACCATCGCCGAATGAAGTTAGCAGTTGGTGGATCTTTGCTGAACTTCGTCCTGAAGTGTCGTTGCACTGTTATGACTGACTGATGTGAGTGCATTTCAAGCACGACATACGCTTTCTCGGCTCCTGTCGCCATTTTGTCTCACTGCGCTCTCGAGCGCTCTGGCGGCAGAAATCTGAAGTGCGGCTTCAGCCGAACAAAACTTTATGAGTTTTTCTACGTATCTGTTGTGTGTCGTGACCATATGTCAATGAATGGAGCTACAGTGAATTTATGAAATCGCTTCAATCATTTGTAATAGCCCTGTATATTCGTTTAGAAAAGTGAACTTCTACGAGGGGCAGAGATAATGCTCTATCCCAGCAGTGAATTATTATCTGTGACAATGATGCATGAAAATTATCCAGTTAATAAGTACTTTAAAAGAAATAAAATGGCATTTATAATAAGGTAATATGAAAAGGGAGTCTCTTATGCGTGATTAGTAAGTTACCTTCGGAAAATATAGGTATGAAGCTGGTCATCCATGATGCCCTTTTATATTAAAATTTTCCGAAACCATTAGCGTTAAGTCAGTACGCAGTGTCAGAAGCCGATTAAAAAACCGTTCTAACGATACCTCATTCATCCCTGCACGACGAGTATGTGTTTAGAAAAAGGGATGTTGACGTGAGAAATAAAATGTCAGTAACTTGACAAAGATCAGGTGACTCGCCTGAGGTGAATAGGTTAAAGTCAACGTAACATTTTTTTGGAACAACAAAGTTCGCGGAAGTTTCGCTGTGATTGCGAAATGACAATCAGAGAGGAAAGAAAGAACTACAAGAAGAATCATGTATACACTACTATCTTCCTGAGCGCGTGTTGAGATCGGAATTGCCAATAAACGTACTTGAATTAAAAATGTGAAAGATTCCATGTCCATCAGAAATCTTTACATAGATAACTGTCTGCGAACTCTGCAGCTGGTCAGCGTACTTAACGTTAGCGGTACATGCGGGTGCCCGCAATAATGGCTGCCAAATTCTAAGTTATCCGACCTGCACTGAGGGCTGCTCTCTCTGCCTGGAATCAAAGTTCGTCTCTCAGCTGAAGTACTCCCTCGCAAGTCTCAGATGGAAGAAATTTACACAAACTGATTCCAGCAAGAAGCAGAATTTTGTGTGTGATTCTGATCACTAATGACTGATTCTTGAGAGCGTTGACCAATCAGATCAGTTCTAATATGCAACAATCTCTCTTCCGTACTCAGTTTTAATACAATTAACCAATCATAGAGGTTCTTAGTGTTGGAGCTCAGGCAATTTCTCACTCACACTAGCTGCCCTACTCCGTGTTTCAGCCGATCAGGCCTTATTCACATACACACAATCCAGTTCTGTTTTCCACTCGAGAAATTACTTATATGATCCAGTGGTAGCCGCCTTTACTGTTTCTTAGCGGAGTCATCAACAATTCAGTTAACTTGGCGTCAGCCTGACGGCTGTGGATGCCGTGCCCTCGAACACAAAAGAAACCGACGCTCTCCCCTCTCTCTCCACTCCACTTCACAGAACTTATCATTGCCCCATCCTGGGCCTAGTTGGTCCCACAATACGGGCTTCCTGCAGGGTTCGCTGCACTGTCATACTGCGCGCACCTTCGTTGTTATTGGCGATGCATTCCAAAAAATGGCTCTGAGCAGTATGGGACTTAACAGCTATGGTCATCAGTCCCCTAGAACTTAGAACTACTTAAACCTAACTAACCTAAGGACACCACACAACACCCAGTCATCACGAGGCAGAGAAAATCCCTGACAGCGCCGGGAATCGAACCCGGGACTCCGTGCTCGGGAAGCGAGAACGCCACCGCGAGACCACGAGCTGCGGACGCGATGCATCCCCTTGGTGCCAGCAGACATGCTGTGTTGCAACAGCACGCAGTACACTGATCAACCCTAATTTTCGTAAATTCCGGCGAGGGAGGCGAAGAGCTCCGACGCCACGTTCAATCACATCCCAGATGTATTCGATTGGATTCGGATCTGGCGAGTTTGGGAGGAGGGAGTGTGGGGGTTGGGGGGGAGGGCAGAACATCAATTGGAACTCACCACTTTATTCCTCGAACCACTCCATCACACTTCTGGCCATGTGACATGGCGTATTATCTTTCTTAAAAAGGCCATTGTCTCGAAAAATGATCGTCATAAAGGGGTGTACGTGGTCTGCACTCCTTGGCCGTCATGGTGCCTCGCACGAAGTCCACTGGACCCATGTACGTCTATGTGAATGTTTCCCAATGTCAAGGAGCTGTCCCTTTGAAGACGACAGATTCGCAACCTTCCATCGGTATGATGAAGGTATCGGGATTCATAAGACCCTGCTACCGCTCTGCCACTGTGCCAAAGTCCAATGCCCATTTCAGTCGTAGCTGCCGATGTCGTGCTGTTAACATTGCCACACACATGGGTCGTCGGCTGGGGATGCCCATAGTTATGAGTGTTCGGTGCACTGTGTGTTCACACACATTTGAAGTATGCACAGCATTAAAGTCTGATGTCATTTCCACCACAGCTCGCCGCCTGTCCTGTTTTATAAGTCTGCCAGCCTACGACGACCGACATCTGTAGTGAGGGGTGGCCACCCAACGCAATGACGTCAGGACGTGGTTTCACCTAGGTCTCGCCACGTGTTGAAGACGCTCACCACACCACTCCTCGTACACCCGACAACTCGTGCAGTTTCCGAAATGCTCGTGCGAAGCCCTCAAACTCTGCCCCCGGTCAGACTTATATAGATCACGCGCCTTTCCCATTGCACATAAGGAGAGCACGCTTAATGATAGTACATGCACCGAGCGTATGAAACTTCCTGGCAGATCAAAACTGTGTGCCGGACCGAGACTCGAACTCTGAACCTTTGTCTTTCGCGGACAAGTGCTCTACCAACTGAGGTACCCAAGCACGACTTACGACCCGTCCTCACAGCTTCACTTCTGCCAGTACCTCGTCTCGGACCTTCCGAACTTCACAGAAGCTCTTCTGCGAACCATGCAGAGCTAGCACTCCTGGAAGAAAGGATATTGCGGAGACATGGCTTAGCCACAGCCTAGGGGATGTTTCCAGAATGAGATTTTCACTCTGCAGCGGAGTGTGCACTGATATGAAACTTCCTGGCTAATTAAAACTGTGTGATGGACCGTGACTCGAAATCGGGACTTTTGCCTTTCGCGGGCAAGTGCTCTACCAACTGAGCTACCCAAGCACGACTTACGAGCCGTCCTCAGCTTTAATTCCGCTTTAATTCTGCACCGAGCGTATGTCTGACTACCAATCATTCCCCGCCAGATGACGCTGCTATTGCCGGGAGTGGTTCATATCGATAATCGATCGGTGGTCATAATGTTCTGGTTGGTCAGTGTGGCTTCCCATCTTCAGGACGCAATCACGGATGTATGGCGCCTCTCCGGCAGAGCTTATCCCTTAAGCAACATACTGGGCCCAGGTTTTACCTGACTCCTCCTTCCCCTATCATTGTGGCGGTGAGTGTCCTCTGAAGAGGATTGTGGTACCCGTAATGGCGCGACACTGACTTCCTCTATCCTGTCCCGCTGGCCTCTGGTCTACGTATGGTCAACAGGATTCCCGACTACACGTTCATATAATCTACCAGAATAAGAAATTAATATTGGTATTTAGTAGTTAAATATGGCAAGCACTGACATTAACTTTAACCGTACTCATACTCTCATATCTAGTTGTGAATTAATTTAGATTTTCTGGGTTTATCAGTTGAATGGATGTTGATTATGGTACGTGGCAGATTTCACAAGAACGGTCGTATAATGCTGCACACAGTCATTGCGCTAGCTGGACTACTGGTAGCACTTTGAAACTCATGACTGACAACTTCCGCTCGTTTCACCTCCACAACGCTAAACGGTGGATGTAGGAGCTTACATGAGGTTTCTCTGGTCTTAGTTTAACTGTTGTTGTTTCTTCCAATTTACTTTTGACAGTCACATAATGAATAGTCAACTTCGGGAGCTTTGGAAGGTTTGAATGTCCCTGATGAATTTGTTACAAGTCGACGTTCGAAATCTTTGCTCTGTCCTGACTAAACCATTCTACTGTTACTGCTTCTCTACTTACAACACAATGCTCCAGGCCACATTTCATACTGGCGGGTCCACGTCTCGTGAATCCGCTAGTCAGTCCCACATAGCATAGGGTTGTGCGGATAATTTTCGTCAAATAATGAGTTTGAAAGTGAAATTCTATCAACGAGTTTCTATTAGTCTGTTTTTCAGACTTTATAGCGATGACAGTAAATGGGTAGAGGTGCGGGCATGGCAGCAACCTACAGTTGGAAACCGTGTTGATCACGTAAAGTGGGTATTTGAAACTCGTCCAGAAATTGTCTGCAATTTTCCCAGTTCCGTTGACATAATAGCGTGTCCAATATACGATAAGAATATACGATGCATGGCTGTGTTGACTTAGCCGCTTCAGCTGTATAAGGCTGGTGACCTTGAAGCAGTTTCGCTCGGCCGCCGCTAGGGCTCGCCGGAGCGCGCTATAGTTTTAACTTAGCGCGCTCCGCTGGAAAAAGATGTTTCCGGTCGACATTGCGGTTTATCAGGGAGCTACTTCCTGCCGCGCCCAGTTCTTATCAGTAACAGCAAAAAAAAATGGCTCTGAGCATTATGGGACTCAACTTCTGAGGTCATTAGTCCCCTAGAACTTAGAACTATTTAAACCTAACTAACCTACGGACATCACAAACATCCATGCCCGAGGCAGGATTCGAACCTGCGACCGTAGCGGTCTTGCGGTTCCAGACTGCAGCGCCTTTAACTGCACGGCCACTTCGGCCGGCTTATCAGTAACAGCATCCGTTACTGAGGCAGCTGCAGGCTTATTCGACTCGAGGCAGCCGCACGATATACACAGCCATGCCGTACAGGAGGAGAATGTACAGAAGAAGGAGCAGAATGCCAGTATACAAGTCAGTTGATACATTTGCAATTACACCAAATGAAACTGGACAAGAGGAGTTACTTCAACCATCTTTGTTGGTTGCAAGATTCAATTTTCTTGTACTACCACAGAGATAGATAGTGGCAATTCTTTGTTAACAATTGCTATTTTACGAGGTACAGATTTTGGACGACACATCCGAGTGGCGCTGTAAAATATACAAACAGGATGATTCGACAGAGTATAAAATATGCATGCATTTCAGTGCTAAACATTCAATGGCTTCCAGTTCGGAAGGTAGCAGCAGCTGCCAATTCAGCACAACGTAGTGTTCGCTCAGTTTCCCGTGTTGATTTAAACTCCACGGGCGGCAGATCATATGTGAACTGAAGGAGGAGCACCACTGTTTGTGATACGCAATGAGTAAACAAATGAATAGAGATGTAAATGAGAGTAGTGGGTTTATGTACAAGCTGCAGCCAACAGACACGGCCCATTTACATCTCACTCGTTACATAAGCAAATAGAACTATGGTTAGTGGGCTACATAATAACTTGAATGTAGTTCATGATTGGCCTTCGCACAGCTATAACCTGACGACGATACCAAAACGCTTACGTGTCTATGGGGCTACCATACCTTTTTACTTCAGAATTAAACGTCTGGGAATTTAGATTCTAATTTAGTACAAAGTATGTTAAGATGCTTAAATCTTTGATGGGACCTAAATTTCACAATATTTAGTCACAAAAAGGGACGTGTATATACGCTGATGGAAATGCAAGGGCTGCAGTATGAAGCACCACCGTTATACTTATCAACCTTCGAGGAAAGGTTCTTCGAATCTTTCCTAATTGTGTTAATCCAGCTTATTATCGGTCCCAGACTAATGAACTAAACTCAAGATCTGCCCAAACAATTGCCTTGTGAACAGCCTACTTTGTAAGTGAAACACTCTAGATTCTTCCAATAAATCTGTCTGCAATATGGCTTCGCCATAGTTACACTGAAGTGGTCATTCCACCTTCAGTAATTTCGGGCAGAAACTCTTATCACTTGAAGGCTGAGTCTGCTTTCAGGGAGCAATCACCGAATGCGTAGTAAAATGAAATCAGATACTTAGGCTTGTTACATTACTAGTCCAGGTTCAAACAGATAGTGTTAAATGTTAGCCAGAAGGCTTTTGTGGTGTAGTGTACTTGGTTTGCGGGCCACTGCGTAGAGTTGTGAACCAATTTCAGAGAACAGCATTAAATAACTGAATATAATCACTTTCATATCACTTACATGATGTAAGCAGGGCGCGGAAGGGAAGTTGTCTGATGGCACGAATATTACTCTGAAGAGCCAAACAAACTGATACACCTGCCTAATATCGTATAGGGTCCCCGCAAGAGCACAGAAGTGCTGAAACAGGTCACGGCATGGATTAGATAATATCTGAAGTAGTGCTGGAGGGAATTGATACCATGAACCCTGCAGGGCTGTCCATAAATCCGTAAGAGGACGAGAGGATAGTGATCTCTTCTGAATAGCACGTTGCAAGGCATCACAGATATGCTCATTAAAGTTCATTTCTGGGGAGTTTGGCGGCCAGAGGAGTGTTTGAACTCAGCAGCTACACTGTAGCAATTCTGGAATTGTAGGGTGTCGCATTGTCCTGCTGGAATTGCCCAAGTTCATCGGAATTTACAATGGACATGAATGGATTCAGGTGATTAGACAGGGAGTTTACGTAGGTATCATCTGTCAGAGTCGTATCCAGAAGTATCAGAGGCCCCACATCATGCAACTGCACACGCCCTATACCATTACAGAGCCTCCGCCAGCTTGAACAGTCCCAAGCTGACATGCAGGGTCCATGGATTCATGAGGTTGTCTCTATACCCGCACACATCCATCCACTCGATACAATTTGAAACGAGACTCGTCCGACCAGGTAACATGTTTCCAGTCATCAAAAGTCCAATGCCGGTGTTTACGGACCCAGGCGAGAGGTAAAGATTTGTGTCGTGCAGTGAACACGAGTGGGCCTTCGGCTCAGAAAGCCCATATCGATGATGTTTCATTGAATGGTTCGCACGCTGACACTTTTTGATGGCCCAGCATTAAAATCTGCAGTAATTTGCGAAACGGTTGCATGCTGTGTCCAATCGCTCGTGCAGCGACTATAACACCACTCAAACTCATTTAAATCTTGATAACCATTGTAGCAGCAGTAACCGTTCTAACAACTGCGCTGGACACTTGTCTTACACAGGCGTTCCGACCGCAGCGCCATATTCTACTTGTTTATATATCTCTGTGTTTCAATACACATGCCTGTACCAGTTTCTTTGGCGCTTCAGTGTGTGTGTCCCATACTGAATTGGCGTTGGAGTGTTGGAATGACATCCCATGCCAATTGTTGGCGCACATCATGATGTAACTACACTCCTGGAAATGGAAAAAAGAACACATTGACACCGGTGTGTCAGACCCACCATACTTGCTCCGGACACTGCGAGAGGGCTGTACAAGCAATGATCACACGCACGGCACAGCGGACACACCAGGAACCGCGGTGTTGGCCGTCGAATGGCGCTAGCTGCGCAGCATTTGTGCACCGCTGCCGTCAGTGTCAGCCAGTTTGCCGTGGCATACGGAGCTCCATCGCAGTCTTCACTGGTAGCATGCCGCGACAGCGTGGACGTGAACCGTATGTGCAGTTGACGGACTTTGAGCGAGGGCGTATAGTGGGCATGCGGGAGGCCGGGTGGACGTACCGCCGAATTGCTCAACACGTGGGGCGTGAGGTCTCCACAGTACATCGATGTTGTCGCCAGTGGTCGGCGGAAGGTGCACGTGCCCGTCGACCTGGGACCGGACCGCAGCGACGCACGGATGCACGCCAAGACCGTAGGATCCTACGCAGTGCCGTAGGGGACCCCACCGCCACTTCCCAGCAAATTAGGGACACTGGTGCTCCTGGGGTATCGGCGAGGACCATTCGCAACCGTCTCCATGAAGCTGGGCTACGGTCCCGCACACCGTTAGGCCGTCTTCCGCTCACGCCCCAACATCGTGCAGCCCGCCTCCAGTGGTGTCGCGACAGGCGTAAATGGAGGGACGAATGGAGACGTGTCGTCTTCAGCGATGAGAGTCGCTTCTGCCTTGGTTCAAAAATGGTTCAAATGGCTCTGAGCACTATGGGACTCAACTGCTGTGGTCATAAGTCCCCTAGAACTTAGAACTACTTCAACCTAACTAACCTAAGGTCAGCACACAACACCCAGCCATCACGAGGCAGAGAAAATCCCTGACCCCGCCGGGAATCGAACCCGGGAACCCGGGCGTGGGAAGCGAGAACGCTACCGCACGACCACGAGATGCGGGCTTCTGCCTTGGTGCCAATGATGGTCGTATGCGTGTTTGGCGCCGTGCAGGTGAGCGCCACAATCAGGACTGCATACGACCGAGGCACACAGGGCCAACACCCGGCATCATGGTGTGGGGAGCGATCTCCTACACTGGCCGTACACCACTGGTGATCGTCGAGGGGACACTGAATAGTGCACGGTACATCCAAACCGTCATCGAACCCATCGTTCTACCATTCCTAGACCGGCAAAGGGAACTTGCTGTTCCAACAGGACAATGCACGTCCGCATGTATCCCGTGCCACCCAACGTGCTCTAGAAGGTGTAAGTCAACTACCCTGGCCAGCAAGATCTCCGGATCTGTCCCCCATTGAGCATGTTTGGGACTGGATGAAGCGTCGTCTCACGCGGTCTGCACGTCCAGCACGAACGCTGGTCCAACTGAGGCGCCAGGTGGAAATGGCATGGCAAGCCGTTCCACAGGACTACATCCAGGATCTCTACGATCGTCTCCATGGGAGAATAGCAGCCTGCATTGCTGCGAAAGGTGGATGTACACTGTACTAGTGCCGACATTGTGCATGCTCTGTTGCCTGTGCCTATGTGCCTGTGGTTCTGTCAGTGTGATCATGTGATGTATCTGACCCCAGGAATGTGTCAATAAAGTTTCCCCTTCCTGGGACAATGAATTCACGTTGTTCTTATTTCAATTTCCAGGAGTGTAATATGTTAACAACAAATGTGAATACTGTATGCAAATAATGTGTGTGTATGTGTGTGTGGGGGGGGGAGGTTGTATGTGCTCGATTCAGTATGTACTACAGGGTGACTGAGTGGCACAAAAAAAATGCGTGCTGTACTAGTTTAGCTCGTGTTATAACACTCCTCATGTGCAGATCAGTATGCGCTATGCTGCGTTGTTGATGCTCATCGCCGCAATTCTTTGGCGCACACTCGCTAGAGCAGACTTCTTCGCCATGCCACGCGACGAATCGCGTCTGCATCTGTGTGTGATTCAAGGGAAGCAGAAAGCCGTTGGCTGACTCGTCTGCTGCGATGCTGAAAGAACGTACTCTATGTGAGGGAAACAAAGTTCGTGCAGTAGTTTTTGGGAAAACGTTTTGCTTGCAACATAAAAAACCACATAGCTTTTATTCGCTTGTTTTTCCCTTTGCTACTGTGCTCAGGCGATTGCAGGGAACTACTGGTTAAATATATATGATTATTTCAAACTCTAAGCCTTACATCACAGCCTTATGATGAGGTGGTTATCTTTTTGCTATTAGCCATATTTATTACGATGCCTCAAAATTGAGTAACTCACTGCCTGTTGTTCGAATAATTTCCAGTGAAGTAAGAGTGCGAATACCGATGGCGAAAATGAGAGAAGCAGAAAGTGGTAGTCTGCAACTGTCGTCATATTTATAAATGCGCATCTCCAAATAATTGGGACAGAGTGGAAAAAGTGACCCAGCCGGGATTCGATCCCACATACTTTCCAGCCACATGCTTTAGCGCTCGATTATAACACCAGGTGCAAATTAGATCCCACTTGCTGTGTTCTCGACGCACAGTTTTGTTGGCTGTTCGCTAAGTGGCAATGATATCGTTTTCATAACTTAACTTTAGTTCATCATAATACAGACAATTTGTACGAAATATTCATAAATCATATACGATTAAGTTTTAATTAATACCTAAAGAAATAAAGTAATCTAATTTTTTTGTTTAGTTTTTTTTTTTTGCAGTTAAATGTCTGCAGTCATGATACACACTGAAAACACAGCATTATAATGCAGCATCGTATAACAAAGGGGTTGGGCGGCACAGACGGTTCCAATTCCGCCCGACAAGTCTGAGGAACAACGAAGGGACGGACAATTTCTCTGTGAATACTCAGAAATCGCAAAAGAAGTTGAAGCCCCTGCGCTCGGAGATCGACATATCACAATTAAGGCGATGTGATAAAAATGAAAATACACTCCTGGAAATGGAAAAATGAACACATTGACACCGGTGTGTCAGACCCACCATACTTGCTCCGGACACTGCGAGAGGGCTGTACAAGCAATGATCACACGTACGGCACAGCGGACACACCAGGAACCGCGGTGTTGGCCGTCGAATGGCGCTAGCTGCGCAGCATTTGTGCACCGCCGCCGTCAGTGTCAGCCAGTTTGCCGTGGCATACGGAGCTCCATCGCAGTCTTCACTGGTAGCATGCCGCGACAGCGTGGACGTGAACCGTATGTGCAGTTGACGGACTTTGAGCGAGGGCGTATAGTGGGCATGCGGGAGGCCGGGTGGACGTACCGCCGAATTGCTCAACACGTGGGGCGTGAGGTCTCCACAGTACATCGATGTTGTCGCCAGTGGTCGGCGGAAGGTGCACGTGCCCGTCGACCTGGGACCGGACCGCAGCGACGCACGGATGCACGCCAAGACCGTAGGATCCTACGCAGTGCCGTAGGGGACCGCACCGCCACTTCCCAGCAAATTAGGGACACTGGTGCTCCTGGGGTATCGGCGAGGACCATTCGCAACCGTCTCCACGAAGCTGGGCTACGGTCCCGCACACCGTTAGGCCGTCTTCCGCTCACGCCCCAACATCGTGCAGCCCGCCTCCAGTGGTGTCGCGACAGGCGTGAATGGAGGGACGAATGGAGACGTGTCGTCTTCAGCGATGAGAGTCGCTTCTGCCTTGGTGCCAATGATGGTCGTATGCGTGTTTGGCGCCGTGCAGGTGAGCGCCACAGTCAGGACTGCATACGACCGAGGCACACAGGGCCAACACCCGGCATCATGGTGTGGGGAGCGATCTTCTACACTGGCCGTACACCACTGGTGATCGTCGAGGGGACACTGAATAGTGCACGGTACATCCAAACCGTCATCGAACCCATCGTTCTACCATTCCTAGACCGGCAAGGGAACTTGCTGTTCCAACAGGACAATGCACGTCCGCATGTATCCCGTGCCACCCAACGTGCTCTAGAAGGTGTAAGTCAACTACCCTGGCCAGCAAGATCTCCGGATCTGTCCCCCATTGAGCATGTTTGGGACTGGATGAAGCGTCGTCTCACGCGGTCTGCACGTCCAGCACGAACGCTGGTCCAACTGAGGCGCCAGGTGGAAATGGCATGGCAAGCCGTTCCACAGGACTACATCCAGCATCTCTACGATCGTCTCCATGGGAGAATAGCAGCCTGCATTGCTGCGAAAGGTAGATATACACTGTACTAGTGCCGACATTGTGCATGCTCTGTTGCCTGTGCCTATGTGCCTGTGGTTCTGTCAGTGTGATCATGTGATGTATCTGACCCCAGGAATGTGTCAATAAAGTTTCCCCTTCCTGGGACAATGAATTCACGGTGTTCTTATTTCAATTTCCAGGAGTGTAGGTAATGGCTGTACTTTCAGCATATTATACTACATTCTGAGCACGTAAAAAGTCGCCGCTCACTGGGTTACGTGACTGGTCACCCCAGTTCAAATAGCAAGCCGAATCGAGATAGCAGTGACATCGCTGCAGTTGTGTCAGTCTAAATGACTTCTTTAGTAGCATCATCACTACTGACGAGAACTGAATGTATGAGTGCGACATAAAAGACGAAAGCAAACTTTGGAAACATATGGATTCACCAACGCCGAGAAAGACGAAAACCTGAACATGATTTGGCCTGTTAACGCTGGATAGTTTTTGGGAGTGCCATTCTGTACTGCTGTTAAATTATGCTTCTAAATGATAAACCGTCGCCGGCACATTCCGAATGGCTGTAATTAAACTGACGGTGGTTCGAGTGCTGCAATGCAAGGATCTTAGTTATGTTCATTAATCGATGTGCTCGTAGAGTGTGCTGAAAAAAATAATAGTTCCACTTTCTAGCACGAAGTGAAAAATATGACGCTGTAAGCAGTCGGGATGTGGTGTGGGAGCAGGAAGAGGGGAGGAACGATGAAACACGTGATAACGGCGGTTCTGGCACGTTAATTAGGATATGTCACGAGTTACAATATGTTTTCAGTATGGTCTCCCAATTCAAAACGTGCTGCATCCGTAACACGGCATCGTCGACAGTTGCTCACAGCATGTCCTGTGTAATGAGAGTGGTATGCCGTTGTGTGCTTTCCTTCAGATCAGGAAGTGTCCGGATACATCCCTGTTAGAATCGATTTTTCAGATATCCCCACAGCTTGAAGTCACATGGATTTAGGTCGAGGGATCTGGAAGGCCACACATCTCGAAAGAGCCTAAAGGTTACTGGTCGTTACTGAAAGTTTCTCGAAGCAAATCTTTCACCTAGCAAGCAACATGTGGGGTCGCTCCAACTTGCATGAAAATTATGGTGTGAACACAGTTGTATTTTTGGTTCACATTCTGAATCTTGAAAGGGATACTAGTCTAAAATGTACCGCATAATCGTATGCACTGTTAACCAGGAGAGAGAGAATTACCATGACACATCTCGAGCACTGCCTGCACGATTTGAATTGTGTGTTGCACGATCGGCTATAGCTACAGCAACGCTGCACTGCCTAATTAAGTTCTTGCTTCAAACGTCTTTATTATATTTTTTATTCGACGTATTGACATGGAGCCTCTTCGCAGCTGTTTCTGTGGGCGATATTCCCGCAATGCAGGCCTGCTATTGCTGTCGTTCTGAGTAAAAATAACTCTACCAGCAGTGGACGGTCTTTGCTCTCAATAGACATTGCGTTTCGTACAGAAACCTTCAACCCTCTTAATAATAATAAAAAAAAAAAAAGTCAACTCGCGTCGCCAAGTGACGAACACCATACTGACGTCAAAATACGAGACATTCCACATTTTGACTGCTTACAGCACCGTATTTTCACCTAGTGGCAAAAGGTGGAACTATTATTTCCTCAGCATACTGCGAGCGCATCGGTTAATAAACGTATCTATAGTGTTTCAACATCCTGCAATGTATACAATCCACAGTGCAACATTCGGAACATCGTCAGTTTAATTATAACCATACAATGAAGGCTTTCACGACCGTATGTCATAGTTCATGGTGAGTCTTTAAGACTGTTGGACGTGGCGAAAGGAAATTTTCGGCTCTTGACGTTTCGTCCAGAGCTGCGCTGAACATCTTCGGAGGTGCTGGCTGAGTAGTCGGAGAGTGCGACTTAAATACTGTGTAAAAGGCGTTGTTGAGTTTACAGGTGATCAGTAGAGATACTTTTTGTCAGAGATAAACTTAACTATCGATTGTTTCCTGTCATGGATGAAAATTTATTTATCAATTCTGCAGTGGCGTTGTCCATATATCGCCGGCCGGAGTGGCCGTGCGGTTCTAGGCGCTACAGTCTGGAACCGCGCGACCGCTACTGTCACAGGTTCGAATCCTGCCTCGGGCATGGATGTGTGTGATGTCCTTAGGTTTAAGTAGTTCTAAAGTTCTAGGGGACTGATGACCTCAGAAGTTAAGTCCTATAGTGCTCAGAGCCATTTGAACCATTTTTGTCCATATATCATTGAGTTTTGTGGAAACAAGAAACCATGTCGATGGTATCTGTTTGTCAATGATACATTCGAGCTTTGGTCACATGCTACAAAATCTTTAGATGCATTCTTTTGTCATTTGAATGGTATAAATCCAAAAATCCAGTTTACCATGAAGCTGGAGAAAGACAACGCAATATCCTTCTTGGAAGTTTTAGTTATGAGACAGGTTGATGTAAGACCGAAACATAAGGTATTTTGGAATGTAAGCAAAGGGAGAGATATCTGCGTAAGAACTCCAACCATCATCCGCAACAAAAGAGATTTGCCATTAAAAGTGTTGTTGACACAGCCAAAAGAATTTGCGCACTGGAAAACCTGGACGCCGTTTTAAAACATCTGAAGCCGGTATTCGAGAAGAATGACTATTCATTCAAAGCAGTAAATAGTGTTCTGCGACCGAATAATAGTTGTATAAAGGACAACGATAAAACACAGCGATGGAAGAACATGCTTTCTCTCCTTTTCATGGAAATAGTAACTGATCAAGTCAGCAAGATTTTACAGAAACATAACGTCTGGTCTGTTTATAGAAACTAAGAAAAATATGTCAAGCACTCCCATCTATAAAGGACAAACGCTCACCTCTGTCAACAAAGGGAGTACATAAGATTCTGTTTACTTGTGGAAAGGTCCTCATTGGAGCTACCAAGATAAGCGTGAAGACGAGACTGAAAGGACATAAAAGTTTTTCCCCGTTGGGGAAAACACAAAAGTCTGCTGTACAAATCATGATCTGCACTACACAGCTACGAAGAGAATGCACCGATAAATATATTCATAGTGATTATTTTAAAATAAAAGCAGAAGCCGTGAAACTAGATGATATGGGCATAGGCTATGCAGTGTCGATAGATAAGTTTTTACCCTCTGACAAACATTATCTGTGCTGATAACGTGTAAACTCGACAATGCCCACTTAACATAGTATTTATGTCCTTCTCAGACGTCCTACTCACCGTTGCAAGGAGCACCTCCAAAAGTCCAGCACAGCTCTGGACGAAACGTCGGTAACCGAAAATTTACTTCAACCACAGCCATAGAGCCCGAAAGCCTCATCAATAATTAATTATAACTACCCGTTACCAGCGAAATTTCCTGACAAGGTTGCAGGAGGCTGTCAAGACGAAGCGCCGTGGTAACTTCTCCGTGGGGATGTTCTGCTACTCGACAACGCACCAGCGCATTTTTCCCAGGACTCTTATTACCTGCCACTATCAAATTTGGTCTCACCGTCTTTATTCTCCTGACGTGGCATCCTGCGACTTCTTCCTGTTTTCCTGGAAAATTGCGTGGAAGGCATTTCGAGAACGACGACAATATTGTTTTCAAATTTGAACTAACCCTAGACAGTAAAAATCTAGACTATTGTAAAGTCATCCGTCATAGGACAAAATGCATAGCACTGAAGAGTGAATTTATGTACGCAACTAGATTTATTCGAAGTGGTAGTAAAACATAATAAAATCCTCGTGTCCATGTATGTTGAGGTTCAGTTGCCAGACCTTGCACCAGGAACTGATCGTTTTTGCATTTCCTAACAGATTTCTAACTTCATAATTATTCGTCTGCAGTGCTGAGTGTATCGTGTCACTGACCAGACTCCGGCAATACTGTTCGATAACAAGAACGAAAGAAATATGCAAAACGATACCTTATATTACTTCTGTGGAAGGGGCTACGGTCGGTGCTAAAGAGGGTAAGACGTATGCATACGTCAGGCCAACACCTGCGGCTGGTTTTGTGCTAGATCAGAGTTTTCCTTCCTTTTTTGCCAGAGGACAGGGGCCGTGACGGAAATCTCATTCCAGCGAGAGTGCTGGTCCAGAAAAAGAGAGAGAGAGAGAGAGAGAGAGAGAGAGAGAGAGAGAGAGAGAGAGAGGGGGGGGGGGGGGGAATGTCTGCTGAGAGGATGAGGGTCAGACCGGAGGACGCTGTCGCCATTTCAGCTTTCTTCCCGTCCATCCACTTCGTCTGAGTTTCGTAACGGAGGACCTGTTATCTGTTCCTTTGTCGCTTTTCCCCCTTCATGGCTAGATAAGGAGATGGCACACCTATCTCCCCGCAGACGACCTTCGATTTTTAAACGAAAATTAAACTTGCTCCTTGAGCTCTTAAAAGCTCCTGCACAGTGAACCGTATCAAACTTCTCAGGCCGCTGTTTAATTTAAATAAAGTAGGTAGCCCGGAGTTTCGTAGGATAGGCTCATAACGTAACACTTGAAATCTGATAACCGCAAAAGTTATTCCACAGCAGCTGTAAACTCTCAAGGAACCTCAATTAAGGAAAAATTCTAAAAAAGGAATTGAGTACACGTGTCATTAACCTTTAACGTCTATGCTGTCTTCAGATACCTCGCCGCATATTAAACCTCGGCATTCGGCCTATAAAAAAGAGAAAGTGTTGGTGTCGTATTAGGTAACTGCCGGATCGTCCACTGCAAGGTCCTAGAATCTGTCTAACGCATTGGCGATAACGACGCCCTGAATATAATAGTAATATAAATATAGCTCAAGACAGCAGATAACAACACCGAAATCTGGTGAGTCGAACAGAATAAACACATTATGAACCAAAATAATGTCACCTGTTCAATATCAAGTCCATGATCCTCTGTACCGCAATACCGCAGTGATTGTGTTTGGTTTCGACAAATATTTGTTACGTTTCCGGGGATATGTAGCAACATAGTATGTTACACACAGGTAACGCAATCCTCGTAAATTACAGGACGCTGGTTGTGGGTGTGGAGGTGGTCTTTGACGAATGATAACCAACTGGTCCCGTTTCTTGGGTTCCGTATCTTAATCGGTAAAAATGGAACTTTTATAAGATGGCTTTTTGTCCGTCTGTTTGTCTAGCTGCCTGTCCGATTGTTAAGAACGCTTTTTTGTTAGCCACAGTTAGGCGTTTCAAGTTCAAATTTACGTCACATTCTAAGCTTTATAGGCCCTTAGTGGCGTAGAAACGTTAAGTTTCGAAGTCACTTGACTAAAAACATACAGCCCTTTATCTCACATATTTTCATACTCGAAAACTGACTCATCAAAACCTTCCGGTAGTTCCCATTGACCAAGAATCATGAAATTCGGCAACGTGCAAGGTTTCACACTAGAAGTAAAGTAAAAAATCCGGAACTTATAATTATGTCACGTCAAAATATATTTTGCCATTTTAACATACATTACATTCATCATACGTCAAAAGTGTAACAACCACAACTGCATGAAACCAATGAAATTTAAGCTGTAGTCATATTTTAGTAAGTAAATGCAAATGTTTTACTAACTATTCTCTCTCTACATATATAAACTGAAGTTGCCTGCTAGTTTCTTTTTGTACGTCCAGGCTAGCCTGACGAACTGTCTTAGAAATTTTGATACCATCTTCGAATTCCTGGGATTGATATATTACCAATATCGATATCGATAACAGGCAAAAACTTGCTGAGATTCTCGATTACCAGGGTGGATGATTTTTTCTTTTTCCATCCGTCTCTCTGCCCGTCTCTTAAGATTCCTTTTTCTCGGAAGCGGGTAGGAGTACAAAATAATGATTTATATCACAAACTACGATCTAAAGTCCCCTGGAGGTGTAAAATATTTAGGATTATAAATCAATGCTGTCAAAAGATACTAAAACTTATGACACAAATTTCACAGTGCTTGCAAGGGAAAAACCTGAAAATTGTTAACCTGTAAGCCCGCATCTCGTGGTCGTGCGGTAGCGTTCTCGCTTCCCACGCCCGGGTTCCCGGGTTCGATTCCCGGCGGGGTCAGGGATTTTCTCTGCCTCGTGATGGCTGGGTGTTGTGTGCTGTCCTTAGGTTAGTTAGGTTTAAGTAGTTCTAAGTTCTAGGGGACTTATGACCGCAGCAGTTGAGTCCCATAGTGCTCAGAGCCATTTTTTTGTTAACCTGTAATTATATCTAAAAAATATATCTTTTTGCCATCAGAACTTACAATGCATTCATCATCGGGCAACAGCATAACCCTCTGAAGCGCTACAGACACTGGTACAGATATGCGTATTCGAATACAGAGATTTGTAAACAAGCAGAATACGGAGCTGCGGTCGCCAACGCTATATAAGACAACAAGTGTCTGTTGCAGTTGACAGATCAGTTACTGCTGTTACAGTGGCAGTTTATCAAGATTTAAGTGAGCTTGAATGTAGTGTCGTAGTTGGCGCACGAGCTATGGGACACAGCATCTCCGAGGTAACGATGAAATGGAAAATTTTCTCGTACGACCATTTCACAAGTGTGCCGTGAATATCAGAAATATGGTAAAACATCAAATCTCCGACATCGCTGAGGCCAGAAAAAGATTCTGCAAGAACGGGACCGACAACGACTGAAGAGAATCGTTCAACGTGATAGAAGTGCAATCCGCAAATTGCTGCAGATTTCAGTGCTGGACCATCAACAAGTGTCAGCGTGCGAACCACATCATCGATATGGGCTTTCGGAGCCGAAGGCCCACTCGTGTACCCTTGACGACTGCCCGACACAAAGCTTTACGCCTCGCCTGTGCCCGTCAGCACCGACATTGCCTGGTCGCGCGAGTCTCGTATCGAGAGGGTGCATATGTACGGGTACGGAAACAACTTCATGAATTCATGGACCCTACAAGTCAGCAGGGGACTGTTCAAGCTGGTAGAGCGTCTGTAACGGCGTGGGGCGTGCGGTTGGACTGATATGGGACCACTGATACGTCTAGATACGACTCTGAGATGTAATACGTACATAAGCATCCTGTCTGATCACCTGCCTCCATTCATGTCTATTGTGCACTCCGGCGGACTTGAGCAATTCCAGCAGGACAATGCGCTACAAACACGTCCATAATTGTTACAGAGTGGTTCCAGGAACATTCTTCTGAGTTTAAACACTTCCACTGGCCACCAAACTCGCAGGCACGAACATATTGAGCGAATCTCGATGCCTTGGAACGTGTTGTTCAAAAGACATCTCCAACCTGTCGTACTCATAAGGATTTATGGACAGCCTGTAACCTCCCCCTCACTTATCGACCTTAATGACAGTGAAAAATTAAACCGCGTGTACCTAATGGAAATTTGGGAAAAGCAATCGTCACCGAAGTTAATCTGTCGGTAAAGAGGGAGGAAAGGGTTACATCTAAATGAAAGGAAAAATGCAAATGAAACTAGTGGAAATTAATTTTGAAAAGGGGTAAAGTTAATAAAGAAAGTAAATGTGCGGCCGTTACGTTAACAATTAACTAGCGGTAATTAGATATTTGAGATTTGGGGGAAATTACGGTCGCCAGTCCTATGGACAATTACTATAATAACTGAAAATGAAAGATTAATGCACATATAATTAGCTCTAAAAGCGTGGCAACTGAAGGTTGACATGTGCTGTGTGAAAACTGAAAGTTTGTCAGAAGTAATAAATTTCGCTACACTCTGAGTTAATTTGGCAAAAGAATTAATAAAACCGGAAAATTGAAAGTTCATTTAGTGACTGAAATTAATAGTGAGCTTTGTTTCCGAAGCATATCGAAATTCAGTAAAATACTGTTAGTCTTGGGCTACCTCAACAATCATTTCAAAAGCTACTTGAATCTACGCAATTTAGAAATAAGAGATTTAACTTTGAACTTGAAGTAAATGATTCTGAACAATTAACAATAGTAAAATTTAGTACGTACCAAGCTGAACTGCAGTCACAGGTAAGCTAAAATATGCTAACAAAACTCGCACTCTTAATTTGTGCTTGTGTAATCTAAATATTGTAGCCAGCTATGAATACTTTAACTGAACTTTGAAATTAAAGCAGTGAAATGGAATTATGCTGGCGTTTGAATTTCAACGACACTCGGGTTCATTTCGGAAAAGGAAGGGACCCTGCTTGGCAATGCAGTTGGGAGAATGAGCAACAAAGGTTCATGCTAAGTTGCTGTAATTTTGTGATGCAACAATTTTAAAAGCTGAGGTCTGCCATACAGTTCTGAAACTTTACGTGCTTCCAGTCTTCCTTGTTGGTTGATTGAAGGTTTGAAGCCGTCGATCGAGGAGGTGGCGACAGTCACTCATTGTCGGCCGTCGCTGTTGCAGAAGCTGGATGTTGGCGCGCCTTCTTCTCGACACGGTCACCAGGCGAAACGGGCTCTTGATGTGCGTCAGCTAATGCTTCCCGTCCGCGGCACCGTGTCGTCGCTGTTGCAGCAGAAGCTGGATGTTGGCGCGCCTTCTTCTCGACACGGTCACCAGGCGAAACGGGCTCTTGATGTGCGCCAGCTAATGCTTCCCGTCCGCGACACCGTGTCAGAAACTATCATAGCAAGTCGAGCGCAATTACATGCTGCCCAACCCCGAAAGCGCGGCAACTCGCGGGAGCGTCACACAACACACCTGCTCCACTGCCCTCCTCCAGCCAGACTCCCTCTACTCTGCCCGCGCTCCACGCGGCAGAGTTCACACTACCAAAGATCCTAAACACTTACGTTCTCCACACGACCTATCGATGTATTCGTTCGATAGTATAGTTTTCCTTAGGCCAGACCCAGCGTATAAATACAAATAATATTCACAAAACAAACCAATTATACATCGACATAAATGCATATATATACAAATAGTAAGACAATTACAATATACAAAGACACAGAAATGTTATATCTTCAGGTAACAAAATAAGGAAAAAAATTTGCAGTGCAATAGATGGAAATAGGAGGATATGCATTTCCGGCGTTACAAGCCTTGTAGGATTCATGGTGTCAGTTCCCTCCAGCACTACTTCAGACATTTGTGGAGTCCATGCCACGGCATGTTGCGGCATTTCTGCGTGCTCGAAGGGTGCAACACGATATTAGGCAGGTGTACCACTTCCTTTGGCTCTGGAGTGTAGATTAATGTTACTGCATACAAACAAGTTGTAGTTACATCTTAGTAAGTAAATGAAAATTTTTTATTGTTTGTCTCTCTCTACATATATACAGGATGCTCAGAAAGTCCGAGAAGCTTGGAAGCGTTTTGCAGGTTAGGTTGTGCTGAGAAATCTGAGATGTAATTGAAGGGGTCGGAGAAATATAGTCATAAACCACATCCAACTAGTTTTGAGATACAGCTATTTTAAAGTTTCATGGCAGAATAAACATGTTAAAGACAAAATATACACTTCTTTTTTGGTTTCAATTATACTTTAATAAACTGGAAACCCTGTGTAAAAGATACGATCTTCTTTCTGTTATGTAATGTTAATCTGAGAGTCATTTTAATTATGATGTGGACGAAAATGGCTTATGACTGTGTCTCCCTGAAAATAATTTAAAGTACAAAATACATTTTTAAGGTTTTATTTTGAAAATTATATAACAACTAGTAATTTTTAACAGTTTTTGCACTTTCACATATACACATACATAACAGATAAGTCAAAGTAATACTTTCTTTTACACTGTAAATGGGAAATAAAAGAAGTTCTACGTCATCATCGTTCACATTATTTCCGGCTGCAGGTATGTATGCCATAAGAGACAGAATGTCACCAGTCTTTTTCTAATCAATTTGAAGTGGCTTTCTATATTCTATTGACAGCCTAAATAGATTTTGTTCAGCAGATCTTCCTTTCCTCTTGCTAAGTACATCCATTGACATTAAGGTTCCTACATCCGAGTAGCAGCGCTTCATACTTAGCGTGAAGGGATCTGTATACTCAAACTTAAATTGAGTCACTTCACTAAAACGAATGGGATCTCCAGATCTGAATAGAGTGAGTATCGAGATTAATGACTTCAGATCGCCCAAGCTTCTTAAGTCTTGTCTGTGCATTTTCGTCACAATGAAATTTTTGGGCTAGTAGATTTGACTGCTACTGCCCATTCATCTGGCATGTATACTGTTGGACGTCTGTTTCTCGCATAAATTTCAATGCGACCGAAATCACAATTGCAAAGAAGTCTAGTATGACCTGCCATGGGGAAACACAGCTGTACAGATTCAAATCATTTGGTGGCAACGACAGTCCATTCCAGGGCAATAAGAGACCAATTCTTTGCCTGGTCCTTACAATTATCTGTGACTATGTGAAGATTTTTGGCTTGAGTGTTAGTTATCACCAAGTATTTTAATAAATAGCTCCCAACTACATCTGAACCCCTTCCTCCGTCCTTCTCACTCCACAGCGACGTGTATCCCTTATTTGAGCCACAATCGTGGATACCGTAGTTATACGTCCATATCTTTCTCTTGTAGAATGCTGGACCAACTGTTAGTTTTGGCGTGGGAAACGTTTGTTGCTTGTCCATTGCTCTTTCACAGTCTCTTTAGCCAGAGGAGTTAGAGGTACGATCATATTTAACCTGCTATTGGCGTTTCTTAGATGCAACTCATGTTGGTTTTTTCCTTTGTGTTGTTTCTTCCGCACATAATTCTGGGCCATCATATATTGAACAGGTGTCGCTTTTCGGCAGTTTGAAGCCTATGTTAAATTCAGACAGAAAAATTGCCCTTAATTTGCTTTGTGATACCTTAGGAACACCCTTTTCCTTGCAGTATTGAGAGTATTTGTCCCGAAACAAGGATGCAATTGTGAGATTACATCCAAAATATACTTGTTGGGGTTCTGCTCTAGTGACTGTTATATTTTGATATAGCATTGAGGAAGTCTCTGACACCTTGCACAGCTTCGTCTTGAAATTTATGTGGATGATTGTCATGTTTGCCTGAAAGAAAAGAGCACATGAGTTATACATTACTTCGTGTTGTTATTATACTTCAACATTATTTTATTTGGTTAAAATGGATACCTTATAGTAAAATGTAATATAAAAACCTCTTCCATCTTCTTTTGGAAGTGCGCGACCCAATTTCATTTGCTGTTGCAAATTCCTCGCTCTTCTTGTATGGTTCTGTAAGCCATGAACCCTGAGGAAAGCCTGCTTGCAAATCATGACTTCCATTCCATTTTCTTTCACTTTGAATGAAAATGTCACAGCTCTGGATGAAATTTGCTTTGTAGTCTTTTTTGGATAGCTATGAAAGAAAGAAATGTGAAGCAGGACAAGGTAAAGTAAATCTGTGACAGTTGGTCCATTCGTGTTTAAAAATGAAAAGTAAAGTTTCTCTTCTTTGGTACCATTTTCATACAG
The DNA here is from genome assembly GCF_023898315.1 of Schistocerca nitens. Classification (NCBI taxonomy): domain Eukaryota; kingdom Metazoa; phylum Arthropoda; class Insecta; order Orthoptera; family Acrididae; genus Schistocerca; species Schistocerca nitens. The sequence continues at coordinate 327,730,155 of NC_064615.1, forward strand.
CACATTAGGTAAATAAATGGTTCAAATGGCTCTGAGCACTATTCGACTTAACTTCTGAGGTCATCAGTCGCCTAGAACTTAGAACTAATTAAGCCTAACTAACCTAAGGACATCACACACATCCATGCCCGAGGCAGGATTCGAACCTGCGACCGTAGCGGTCGCTCGGCTCCTACTGTAGCGCCCAGAACCGCACGGCCACTCCGGCCGGCATTAGGTAAATATTCTGTGCATTTAAGTGTCCTATATCCCAAAACGAGTGGAAAATATTTTCTTCTTCTCCAGTTATTTCGTACAGTACTTATTTGAACAAGCACAGGGACTTCCCAAAGATGCTGCTTGAACAGTCTTGTTGCTTCTAGAAGACACATACTGCTGACACACGTTACGCCGACGTTTGGCCTTAATTTTTGCACTGATCAATATTACGCTTTCTTTTTCTTGAAGAGCTTGGTTTCTGGGGTGACTTCATTTTCTCTAATTATTTCAAGCTGTAATATGAACAGAAAAATTGTCACAGAACTTTCGTGAGATATAGTCACAAGCCATACAAATCATTATATGCCGCTGAAATGGCAATGATGATAAAAATATTCTCGTAAGTTTGTAGCTATGAAAACTACATTATTACCACATTCAGTGGTCATAAAAATTAAGCTCTAAAGGTTCCTCATGAACACAAAACATGACGATCAACTGTGAGAGCAATGTTATGAGAAACAAAGTCACAAGCCACTGAACAATGATCGTCAGTAAAAAATATTTTTGTATACGTACCGAAACATCTTCTGAGCTAGTACTGTTGCTTGATGGACACCAAGACTCATCACCATCACTGTCAAAAGGATCATAATCCTCATTTGCACTACTGTTACTGGCATATACGCCCAGAATGTGCGAAGCACCTTCAGACGTACATGAGCATTCAGCCATTTTGATGTGGCTTGTGACTAAGTATCTTCTGAAAAAGACATCAGGTGGCAGAGTATAGAACTACACTGCGTCATCACCTGCCACCTGTTGGAGAAAGACCGGGGCTTCCTTAATCCAAGATAAGGAGGGCATCGTTAAGAATGTCATAGCATGAATATCTCAATTTCGACAAAAGTGTGGCTTGTGACTAAATCTCTCCAACCCCTTCAATTGTCAAGAAAAAAAATCCGTTACTATGAGTCGTTTACGACTTAATTAGCATCGAAGTCAGCCTGTCAGGCCGTTGCACCTGAAAATTTAAGCTCCCCGCCAGACATGGTGTCGCGAAACGTGTTATTCGTTTGATTTCCTAAAACCAAACAAGAATGTGATATAAAAATTGGACATGGGACGGTAGCAAGAATCGAACTCGAACGGAAGGCTGAGAAGTCTCGTGTGTTGTCTTTTTACATTGCGAGAACAACTGATATTAACTGTATATGGCAGCCGGCTTGAATTTGCGCGCGAACCGCCTGATTGGCTTACTTTACAACCTTTTCAGGCTGTTTGTAACCACACTGCATTAACTGAAGTCCCCAGCTAGCTGCTTCTTGTATTTTCGCGTAGTCTTGGGAACCAATGTAGAGATTTTGACACGGTCTTGGATTTCCCGGGACCGGTATCTTGCTCGTATCGACATCGATAACAGGCAAAAACTGTTTAGATTCTCGATTCCCAGGATGGATGAATCATCAAGTTTGTACGGAACCCTCACTGCAGGAGTCGTACTCGCGCTTGGTCAGTTTTCACCAGTAGGTCGCCTTTTGTATACTCCGCCACTTCGCATCAAATAAAATACGTACATTACACTATCGTACATCAAAGTTTTGTGCGTTATTACAGAAAACTGAGTACCGTGATAATTCCACTTCTTAGCAGTCATCCCCGTCTATAGTACATTTTCTGCAACAAATGTAATATGAACAATAATGGCCGCATGAAATATATGGTAGATAGACTAGTGTCGATTGCTGTTACACTGTCTTGGCAGTCCACGCTAGCAAATCTTGTTCCACGTACTCTGCACCATATAATTTCCTGCGTTCTTCTAGCCTCGAAGGCCACTGGTAGGGTAGGTTATTTGAGAACAAGATGTCCACCAGACTGTACTGAGGGACAAAGCGGTCTTTCCCTCTACGAGACCGTTTCAAACAGGCACATTAGTCACCAGACTCCTTTAAATTAAAGAACTCATTTAGGCGAATTAAGAAAGTCATTATAAATGTCATGAATATCAGTTACAAGCGACACTAGCTCCAAATCTCCTGCTAATTCTTTTTCACTGTCTCCACCGACGTTCATTCAAGATTGTCTTGGCGTTTCACCAGAAACAGTGACTGACATTGTCAAAAATTTGACAATTTTTGAGAATGCCCGCCATTCGTGTTGGTGGAACGCCAGAAAAATCAAACAAACGTCGTCCCAAGAATACGTCAACAAGTGAGGACGAAAGCCTAGACAGTTTTGTACAAATTTCACAATTGGCTTCCACCGCCGTCACTCCCAAGCTGTAAGTGGAACCATTGAATTACTGAAAGATTTCGAAGCGACACACAGTACAACGCAATAGGCGACAGGAAGAATCGCAGCATCTGTGATGTGTTATTTTTCTGGCCTAAGATGTCTTTATTCTTTATTTCATATTTTGAGGTCTTTCTAGCTCGTAGCTCTGTGGCCGGTGATGTAACGCGATGTGGAACAGACGTAATTGATGCCCAGTTGACTGTTAGCAACAGAGATAGGCCCATTTACTATTTTGTAAGTTACTAATAGGATGTTTAATTACGAGTACTATGAGTCCTGTTTGCTGATTCATCAGTTCGACAGACAATTACCATATCAATCGTAATAATTACTTCATGGAACAGAAATAATGAGGATGGGAATGGGTAGTTTAATGAAAATAGTATTAACAATAACAATAATAATTTTTGCTGAAGTTGTCACCAATGACTCATTTACTCTCTTCTGACAATGAAGTAGTAACGGCTATTGCGATCCTGCTTGCAAGTTTGTCAAATTATATGATACAAAATGGCTGACTCTGTCTCTCTCTATCTAATACACCCTTTGAATGTAAGCTTCCAATACCAGAGTGAGCATTTAAGTCAAATGTTCAGTAGAAAGAAGCCGTGACATAATTGATCGTGTAGCAATATAAAATACGTATGTTTACTCTCACTGACAGATAGTATCTGCACAATAATTACTCGGGAACGCCACTCATCGATTAATTCTTACGAGATATTACAGTAATCATTTCGGTTTCTGAAGAGAGAGAGAGAGAGAGAGAGAGAGAGAGAGAGAGAGAGAGAAGCTATTAAGATTCGTTGTGCATTTAATGGACTGCAAAGCATCCTCACAATCATCAACGAATAACAGCAACCGATATGTTCCTGAGTGCCAATTAACATATCTAATCAATGGAGATTAGTCTGCCGGAGTGGCTGTTGCAAGGCAAACGTACCAGGTGGCCGTAATGCTCAGAATGGAATTCGCCCTTTGTGGAGGGTAAACAGCACTTAGCCGAGATAGATGGATCGTCTGAATAATTGCCTAGTGTGTTCCAATAGGTGATCAATGCGTTAAGCGTGTGATAAACCCCTTTATGGTCGTTGGATGCGGGAAGTGAGGGGACAGAGACATTGAGAGTATAGGGGGAATTGGAGCGCTTACAGCTATTCGCACACTGAGAGCAGTAATTTTCTGTTACGTGCGACATTTTAAAGATACGAGTAAATGTCACTATTATATTCGTGTAGATGTAGTTTTTCAGCCTTCGTACGTTCTCGCATGTTTAATTAAGTATCCACTGAATCCAATACGTAGAAAGGATATGACTACTTATCAAATAGAAATAAGAATTGGATGCGAGCAACATTCTTATAATAAAAAATCTGTGGTACTTTTTCTTAGCAGCATACGTGCTCGCGAAAGTTGTATTACCAGCACTATGGATGGTAGAAAAGACATACTGCAATGATTCCCTGCGAAGAGAAATTTTCAATTATTCTGCTGAATTTAAATATCAAGATGTTGTTGTGAAGAGAGTGCTAACATAATCGCCACAAATAATAAAAAACAGACATCCCAGAGTGTCAGCCACGGGTTTTTTTAAAGCAACAAATTTACGAGACCAAAGTGCGCAACAGAATTAAAGGATGATTTTTTCGAAACAAGGTAATTTTCCTCCCATTGCGATGCGTAAGTTTTAAATTCAGCTCAAAGGAGGCTACAACCTTCCTCTGTGATGGTGCAAAAGCGTGGCGGCCTGTGACGTGACACTTGGACTCGACTACGCTTCAAAGGTGTCGACAATTGCGAAGAAAAGGCTGCAGCTCAGGAATTTCACGTGAAGTGTAACGTGGGTCTGTGATATCCCATTGACACCAAATTTCACCACAACTCTGCACAATCTCGTTGTGGACTCGTTTCTCGGTGGGAAGCTTGTCACACACCGTCTTACCCACTTTTCACCTCTTCTTATGACGCCTCTGCGGAAAACATTTCAGACATACCGCCGTTCCGAACAGACACAAAAGGCGTCAGGAGGTGGTACAAAGGGCACCATTGAAACCACCTCTTTCCTTGGGACGCTGATTGACACACATTTAATGGTCTCAAACGACAGATTTCAATGCGATGGGCAACAGGAAGACGCTCTCGACAATCTCTGATATCCTCCTGAAACTTCAGTCCTCCTCGATCGTGGGCAAGCAACGCAACTGAACGCGATCTCACCCGTTTGGAGTGCAGTGTGACCGCAGTTTTTGGTCTGGTGTACAGGTTGGAACCACTGGCAACAGTTCAAAACCATTCGACGGAATCTGAAAGAGAGCCGAAGTAGCAGGGGTTCTTATGCTTTTTCAGTGCTCCTGTTTTCACGAAGCAGCATCAGCGAAAGAAGTAAAGACTCACATACGCAAAATTAACATCAAATGCTTATCAAAATCAACTGAATATGGTATGTTAAGTAAAAGCAAAGCAGCACTCGTTAGTAAATATTTGTAATGCAACAACACGCAACAATACATCACGATAAGGAAATACAAAATAACAAATACAATGCCTGAATACGGGACTAATCTCAGCCTCTACTGACAAAAAGTCGATGGTTGTTCTGGGATAATTTCTGTGTAAAAAGTGTGTGTGAAATCTTATGGGACTTAACTGCTAAGGTCATCAGTCCCTAAGCCTACACACTACTTAACCTAAATTATTCTAAGGACAAACACATACACACACCCATGCCCGAGGGAGGACTCGAACTTCCGCCGGGACCAGCCGGACAGTCCATGACTGCAGTGCTTTAGACCTCTCGGCTAATCCCGTGCGGCGATTTCTGTGTGTTTTGGTGTAAGGGACCCGTGGTTGTTTACAGAGCAACTGTATTTCGTTTGATTTCTTACTCCCTTTAACGCTGTAACTGCATTGCACTCAAAATATCTGCACTATAATGTAAATGTAGACGGTAAACACTGTGTCTTCTGTGGAAACAAATTTGAATTCAGTACTGCTTCGTTCTGTCTCGGGTTTGTTTACCCGGCAGTGTCAACTGTACGTCAACATTGATACACATCTGTGTGGATAGATTTCATCTATATGTACATACACACTCCACAAGCCACAGAATGGTGCACTCCCGAGGGTACCTTGTATTGTCACTACTCATTTCCTTTCCTGATCCACTCGCAAATTCACCGAGGGAGGGAAGAGTGTGTGTATGCCTTCACACGAGCCCTAATTTATCTTATCTCCGCAGTCCTTACTCGAAATGTACGGTGGAGGCAGTAGGGTTGTTATGCAGTCAATTTCTTCGCCAAAAGAACGTCGTCTTCCCTCCAGAGACCGAGTGACGTGGCGCAGTGGTTAGCTCGCTGGTCTCGCATTCGGGTGGACGACGGCTCAATCCCGCGTCCGGCCATCCTCATTTATGTTTTCCGTGATTTCCCTAAATCGCTCCAGGCAAATGCCGGGATGGTTCCTTTCAAAGGGCACGGCCGACTTCCTTCCCCATCCTTCTCCAATCCGATGACACCGATGACCTCGCTCTCTGGTCTCTTCCCCCAAAACAGTCCAACCCTTCCCTCCAGAGACTTCGTGAAACGTCTTCATAATACTAGCTTGTTGATCGAATCTACCGGTATGAATTGTGGCAGCCTGCCTCTGAATTGCTTCGATGCCTTCCTTTAATCCTTACTGGTGGAAATCCCAAACACTCGAGGAGTACTCAAGAATGGGTCGCACTATTCTTCCACATGCTGTCTTCTCTACCAGTGAACGACACTCTCACAAAATTCTCGTAAGAAACCTAAGTCGAGCATTCGTCTTGCCTACTACCATCCATACGTGCTCGTTCCATTTCGTGTAGCTTTGCAACATTACACCTACATTTTGAGTCGAAGCGACTGTGTCAACCAGCACACTACTAATGCAGCATTCGATTATGACGGGATTGTTGCTCCTACTCGTCTGCGTAAAATTACTTCTTTCTGCATTCTCACTCTCACAAAATTCTCGTAAGAAACCTAAGTCGAGCATTCGTCTTGCCTACTACCATCCATACGTGCTCGTTCCATTTCGTGTAGCTTTGCAACATTACACCTACATTTTGAGTCGAAGCGACTGTGTCAACCAGCACACTACTAATGCAGCATTCGATTATGACGGGATTGTTGCTCCTACTCGTCTGCGTAAAATTACTTCTTTCTGCATTTAGAGCAAGCTGCAAGCTGTCATTCAACACATCAACTAGAAATGTTGTCTAAGTTATGTTGTATCCTCCTACAGTCATCAACTACGACACCTTGCCACGTACACCACAGCCTCATCAGCAAACAGCCATAGATTGAAACTTCCTGGCAGATTAAAACTGTGTGCCCGACCGAGACTCGAACTCGGGACCTTTGCCTTTCGCGGGCAAGTGTTCCACCAACTGAGCTACCGAAGCACGACTCACGCCCGGTACTCACAGCCTTACTTCTGCCAGTACCTCGTCTCCTACCTTCCAAACATTACAGAAGCTCTCCTGCGAACCTTGCAGGACTAGCACTCCTGAAAGAAAGGATATTGCGGAGACATGGCTTAGCCACAGCCTGGGGGATGTTTCCAGAATGAGATTTTCACTCTGCAGCGGAGTGTGCGCTGATATGAAACTTCCTGGCAGATTAAAACTGTGTGCCCGACCGAGACTCGAACTCGGGACCTTTGCCTTTCGCGGGCAAGTGCTCTACCAACTGAGCTACCGAAGCACGACTCACGCCCGGTACTCACAGCCTTACTTCTGCCAGTACCTCGTCTCCTACCTTCCAAACTTTACAGAAGCTCTCCTGCGAACCTTGCAGAACTAGCACTCCTGAAAGAAAGGATATTGCGGAGACATGGCTTAGCCACAGCCTGGGGGATGTTTCCAGAATGAGATTTTCACTCTGCAGCGGAGTGTGCGCTGATATGAAACTTCCTGGCAGATTAAAACTGTGTGCCCGACCGAGACTCGAACGCGGGACCTTTGCCTTTCGCGGGCAAGTGCTCTACCAACTGAGCTACCGAAGCACGACTCACGCCCGGTACTCACAGCCTTACTTCTGCCAGTACCTCGTCTCCTACCTTCCAAACTTTACAGAAGCTCTCCTGCGAACCTTGCAGAACTAGCACTCCTGTAAGAAAGGATATTGCGGAGACATGGCTTAGCCACAGCCTGGGGGATGTTTCCAGAATGAGATTTTCACTCTGCAGCGGAGTGTGCGCTGATATGAAACTTCCTGGCAGATTAAAACTGTGTGCCCGACCGAGACTCGAACTCGGGACCTTTGCCTTTCGCGGGCAAGTGCTCTACCAACTGAGCTACCGAAGCACGACTCACGCCCGGTACTCACAGCCTTACTTCTGCCAGTACCTCTTCTCCTACCTTCCAAACTTTACAGAAGCTCTCCTGCGAACCTTGCAGAACTAGCACTCCTGAAAGAAAGGATATTGCGGAGACATGGCTTAGCCACAGCCTGGGGGATGTTTCCAGAATGAGATTTTCACTCTGCAGCGGAGTGTGCGCTGAAGTAAGGCTGTGAGTACCGGGCGTGAGTCGTGCTTCGGTAGCTCAGTTGGTAGAGCACTTGCCCGCGAAAGGCAAAGGTCCCGAGTTCGAGTCTCGGTCGGGCACACAGTTTTAATCTGCCAGGAAGTTTCATATCAGCGCACACTCCGCTGCAGAGTGAAAATCTCATTCTGGAGCCATAGACTGCTGTGTCGGGTTATTTATGTATACAGAGAATAAGAGCACCCGTACCACACTTCCCTGCGGCATTTCTGACGATACCCTTGTCTCTGATGAAGACTCGCCGTCTAGGACAATGTACTGGCTTCTCTGACTTAAGAAGTATTCGAACCACCCTATAGCTGGGAACCTATTCCGTATTCTCGTATTTCCATTGACAGTCTGTAGTGGCGCACCGTGTGGAATGCTTTCCGAAGATCTAGAAATATGGAATCTCCCTGTTGTCCTTCGTCCATGGGTGGCAGGGTATTGCGCGTAGGTCGAGCTGAGTTTTGCACGACCGATGCTTTCAATATCCATGCGGATTTGTGGACAGAAGCTTTCCCGTCTCAAAGAAATGTATTATTACAAAGTGTTTACCGATGAAGAGTTCGAAAATATGCACCTAGTGTATTGGTTCACCGACTTCAATGGAAGAGCGCCACAATGACACCAAGTTAAGCTGTTCCCCCCAGTGACAGTAAGCACATCACACTGCTTTTACATCCCTGCATAGACGCATACGGGAAACCGTTTTATCTTGTGCCTTTCGGTAATTGCATGATAAAAGCTTTTTTCACTGTTGTTTATGTATTTTCACATAAATAACGGTGACTGTAGTAACAAAACGAACAAATCATAATTACATTATCACTTCGTAACGAGCCACTGAAGACCACAGACCCCTGATACCAAAACACCCGGAAAATATCCCTAAACAACCTCGAGCCTGGAGTTCAGGTTCACCGTGCATAAACTTGTGACAAATTAAATTAGAGGCAGATGCCGTGTTACAGAACGGCTAAAGGGGATAGTTTGGTGTGCGACGAAACTAGAACATCATAAGACCTTGCAGAGGCCTTCGAGGCGTCAGTCGAACGCAGGATGGACAACACTTGCAGTATCAGTGCAGCTGGCAGCGATCAGATCTTACGTGGCCCATTCATTGAACACCCAGTCTCCGAGGTCGAATAGACACTGAGCTTTCCTAATGCCACCATTTACCGCGACTTTACTGGGCTACATGGTACTGCGAAACTACAAAGAGCAATAATGTGTTGATGAAAAGGATTCAAAGCCGATTATTAGGAACTGCAACAGTGAATCGGTGGGTCACAGTACATCAAATAACTTTCCTATTCAACTCTGTATAACAATGGCCACACCATACACAACCATTCTCTCGCTGTGAGGTACAGGAACCATCATTTCACCTGTGTGCCGCCGCTGATAGCTGATTCAGGTGCTGCTGATATTCTCATTTGTGGAGTGGATTGGGGGAGGGAAAACGTCGTTGCTTAGGAGGTAGGGGGAAGGGTTATTACACGCCTGATATGTCTGCCAGAGTCTCCTAACAGCGAGCGATTCGAGTACCATCTATCTGATCATTTCTTCGACTACAGAACTCGGCAGACAACGTGACCTGAAGCGAGTTTGGGTATAGCAACTGGATTCTCGTACTTCCGCGTTTCATTACAAGAAGAATTTTTAGATCACTGGAAAGTTCCACATCCAGAACGGTGTTTCGACGGTTTTAAGGACACTTCACTACTATTGTATGGTACGAGACTCCCAGTGCGCTCACCACACTCCAGGCATCAGTCCTTTTCGACAAATCAAAGATGTCACCAAGCTGCATGTGACTGCCTTGGACACAAGAGTAGCGTTCTTAAGTTTTGGGATGTGGAAGAATGGTCACAAACCATAGATTATAATGTCACGACCAGTTCTGGTCTGTAAGACTTCGCTGTCGTTTCGAATAATTGTGACTTTACTGTCATATATCACTATGCGACATGAAATCGTTTTTTGTACACTACTCTGAAAGCACATTTGTGGACTCTGCAAAAGTATCCTCGAAGAGGAGGCTCCGCGCCCTCCAGTACTGTAGGTGGGCAGCGGTATGGTCTCGCGTCTCCTTTGCCAACAGAGGGAAGTCTGTCTCAATGGGTCAAGGGCGCCTCCCTGAGGTGTTGAGTAACCCTCGCGGGAACCAGATTATGGCACAGCCTGCTGCCTTAGCGTGAAAACAGCCAGCGTTGGTCCGAACATTGAATGGCGTTCCCTCCTTGCCACCCCCTGGAGACGATTCAAGAACTATATTTCTACTTTACGGTACTAACTTCAAAGGGCCAGACACTACAGTACTGCTCAGCCACTGTGGTGCGTCGGTTCTGTTTCGTTCAAAAAATATGGTTTAACCATTGCCAATGTATTGTTCCACTGAGAGCATGGAGCTCACGGACCGACCCATCAAAGAAACACTTCTTCAACCTAGTGCAAATTTTGCGATGGCAAAATGTGGGCCTTGTACGCAAAGAATGGGTGGTTTGCTGTCGATTCCCCGATTTTTCGTAAATTTAGTTCACTTTTTGTCCATCTACTGGAAAAAGTTGGAGACGTCCTTTCAACGCTGAATTTTTGAAAGGTTGTAGGTTGGGCAGGAGGAAGTAATTTTTGGGGGGTTCAGGAACTAACGGCAAAGGAACAGGGAGAGATTCGGGGCGGAGCGTCGGCGGAGACGGGAGCTGACGGCCATCTGGAGTTCCGTGACACGCTTTGCTGATCTTGAGGAGACGTAAGTTTTCACTGTCTGCGGTAACACGATCCTTAGTCTGAGCGACTCGCTTCTCTTAAGCTTCTGGTATGCAGCTTGCTGATTCAATTCAAATTTGTATTTTGTTCCTATAATTTTGTATCTATGTGCTGCACTGATAAGCATATCTTCGTGCTTCTTTTGCAATGCTGTCTTCCTTTCATTCTGTACCTCTCACAGTGTTAGCTTTAATTTTCGTCGACCTGATTTATAATTGAATTAATCTTAATTCTTTGATTAAGTTTTGAAGAGCTTAAGAGTAAACAAAATTCTGTTGAAAGTAGAACTGACTTCCGTTTGAAGATCCTAAAATTGTCCTACTGGTTAGGCACCCCATTAAATAGAACTGGATATACAAGCAAGTTGTGCTTCGCTTTAATGGCGCTATCCTTGCATGCAGTGGCCAAGTATGAGGATAATTTATCTGTTATTTTGAGGAGTATTTCACACGCTCGGATTAAGTGGAACGATGTTGCTCAATAGCACATACAAGACTTTGAAACTTTCACAACGCAAAAAGTAATGCTACTGACTACTAGATAAGTGTCAATTGCCCATGAGGGTATGGTCACTGAACCTTATTGTAAACGCGACATGGCAGCATGCCAGCTGTACACATACGGAAAGCGAGTACTAGATGGCATGTAACATATCGTTCCCGGACTCCGACATTTTGTTCTTTTCTGTGTCTACCGTGTATACCTAGGAAAGAGGTTTCCACCAGCCTGGAGCTAATTGGCCTGCCTTTCCAAGAATCCCTTAAATGAGAAGTGCTCAGGGCGAACAAGGCCGGATCAGGATCGGGTGATTTCGCCATGACAGCCGCTGTTTTCCGACATCCATTTCAGACAATTTATTAATATTCTCGCAGGAAGCACTACTTCACAGACGCTATCTAACCCAGAGGAGGAAATAGCCAACGCAAATGCCTACATTATGCTCCTGGTTCAGATTGGCTGGAAGGCCCAAATGTTAAATAACTTCGTTCAGCAGCCCCCGTGAGCGTATAAGTCGTCTGCCCTTTGGGGCCGAGATGGTGTTATAAAGTGTATTACTGAAGTCAGTAGTCGCTGATTCCGAGTGATCAGACAAGCTGTTTTTCCCCGTACTGAAAGTCTGCAAGTATTGAAGTGCGTTCCCGCCATCCGGTGTGGTTTTCTGCTTAAGCTGTTTTCAGTATCTAGATGACCGCACATGAAAGAGCATGTACCCATTAGATAGGGTCCTGACATCAGAGGGCAGAGCCAGTAGCTAGATGGAAATATACACTGAACGATATGGAGATAGCGAGGTTTAATTCAAGTAAATAGGTCTCACTGGTTTCCGAGGATAATGAACATTGGGTTTTTGTGATAACTTCCCTTTATTGGCATTGAATTATATTTCTGCTTCGCTTCGTGGAAATGGGGGGGGGGGGGGGGGGGGGGAAGGCGGAAGTTTCCAGCAGTAGCGTGTTGTACGCGGTGAATTAAACATTAAACGGTGAACTTAGTCCAGTCCAATCACTGGATCCAGAAATTTTACTAGAAGTGGTTAGACTGCTGCAGGGCTATTAATATTACTGACATTCTAGTGGGAGAAGTGTAAGCCTGTTCCACAGGTCACAGCGAGGCTGCCAACCCTTACTGGGACTGATTTTACGAATGGAGCAGTGCAGAGAATCAATCCATGTACACCAGTAAACGTTTCTGAGTACATCTGTGAAGTTGTACGACGCTTAATTTGTCCTCCGTACCACACGTTGCTAAAGGTGTGTTGTGACTTCTGCCTGCGGTAGCGAGTGTGATTTCCCATGACGCAACGGAAGCTCCGAAACACTGACGGAGGATACCATTCAACGGTTGCTACAACTTGTGAAGATTATCTGACGAGAACAGAGTACTCTCAACGCTGTTTCGCAACTACACTGATGTGCAAAACTTCAGAGCAAAAGTAGTTTTCGGATGATGTGTCACTAACAAGTAACATAGCTCTATGACACGTGGACCATACATAGAAAGACCTGCAACAGTATAGCACAGGTGATAACTGAAAAAAGTATGCAATGAGATGAACAGTAATGACGCTTTTACTCGAAGACAATAATTACATTGAAGTGACCGCGATACGTAATGGTCCCCCGGATATTGCAAAAGGTGGGGCATGGTTCTTAGTAGGGTGTGTGACCACCACAGACGGTAATGCAGACTCCGCAACGTCCTCGCATGCTGGCCACAAAGTAGGCAAGGAGTGCTTGTTGTAAGGCGTTACGTACTTCCACTGGCGGATGGTCGTTGGCGCATATGGACGTGTTGCAGGGCGTCTTCCCAACCCATTCCGAACGTGCTCGGTGGGAAAAGTAGGGGGAACGGGTGGGGCAGTCCATTTGCCGAAAATTCCAAGAGCCCCTCCACCTACTGTCACCCTTAAAAATGAAGTCAGGGTCTAATACGTCCTTGAGAAGATGCACTTGAGAAAGAAGTCGAGTCTTACAATAACGCTGACCGGTGAGAGGGCCGTGTTTAGAGATCTGAAGGTCGGTATGCCCATGCAACTTTATCCCTCCCCAAACCATAACATCTGTACCAACAAAACAATGACGTTCCACAATGTTCGCAGATGCATTACGTGTTCCTCTCTCTCACCATATGAGATACGTCCAGCATTGTCGAAAATAATGTATCTGGTAGTCCAAGTGCAATGATGTGGGGAGGCATAGTGTTTTGAGGGGGTATTGGCCTCCAAATCTTTGTTATTCTTGTTTTATCGTAACAATGTACTCCATCCCTACGTTCGTCTCTACTGCGGTGCATCTGACCCTAGCTTCATTGGTAAGAGGTTTTAATCCATGGGGAAACATATGTGTCCTCAATGGGGAACCAGCGATTTCATTTACTTGAAGTACTGAAGTGTACAGCAATCAGTCGAAAATTACGTTGAAATAACTAATTGCAACTGACTGAAGTACCCTTTACTGCTTCTTTTTTAAGGACGACAAATCGCAGTCGCATCGAAGTTGACATGTGGAGGAGCTCCAGAAACGAAAGATATATGACGAATGTGCGGCCCTGCCGTTGCCCCGACTTGAATCTCATCGAGCACGTGTGGGATGCTTTTTAGAGATGCATTGCAGCCCATGCACATACACATACACTTAATAAACCAAAACATTACGACCAGTGCCCACCGTGAGATTGGATGCCGTCTAGTGGCGTTGCGGGCACATGACGCGTTAGCAAAAGTACGTAAGCGGAGCGGACACCGATGGCGAATCACCCCCCGGAAGACATGGACTGCACATGGGGAAATCCATTGAGATAAGTGACTTTGACAAATGGCATATTTTTATTACGCAGAGCCCGTGACGAGTATCTGAAAAACGACGAAGCTGGGCGAATGTTCATGTGCTACTGTCGTGACCATCTATGGACAGAGGTAGGACAGTGAAACTACCACTAGATACTAAATGATTGGACGTCCACGACTCTTCACAAAACGTAGGGTTCGGAGGCTTATCTGCTCTGCAAAATGGGATAGATGGTGATCTGTCGCATAACTGCCGAAAGAGCACAATGTTGGTTCACTCACAAGTGTTTCGAAGCACACCGTTCATCGTACGTTGGTGAACATGGAGCTCCACAGCAGACTACCGCTACGTGATCAGATGTTGACCCAACGCCATCGTCAATTAAAAGTGTAGTGGGGACGGGACCATCGAGATGCGACCGTCGATCAATGTGTTAGCTACACTAGATCTATGGTCGTCTGCACAAACGTCGTTATCGACATGAACGACAGCTCGAAACGTGCAGCGCGCCACGGACACAGCCTGGTGAGAGCAGTATTTTGCTTTGGAAGACATTCTCCTGCGCTTACATTGGACCTGCGGTAGTGATCAAAGACAGCTGCAAACCACCTACATCCCTTTATACTTGATGTCTTTCTCGAAGGTCATTCATCTTTTAGCAGTAAGTGTCCCTTTCTCTGAGAAAGAACCGTGCTGAGGTGGTTTGAGCAGCGTTATAGTGAACTCATGTTGATGCCTCACCGACCGAATTCGCTTGATATAAATCCTATGGAACCATCTGGGTCGCTATCGGGCGCCAACACCGGCCCATTATTTAGGTGACATACATTACCTGTGCGTAGAAATCTAATGCCACATACCTCCACAAATCTATCAACAAACTGTAGGCCGGCCGAAGTGGCCGAGCGGTTCTAGGCGCTGCAGTCTGGAACCGCGCGACCGCTACGGTCGCAGGTTCGAATCCTGCCTCGGGCATGGATGTGTGTGATGTCCTTAGGTTAGTTAGGTTTAAGTAGTTCTAAGTTCTAGGGGACTGATGACCTAAGATGTTAAGTCCCATAGTGCTCAGACCCATTTGAACAAACTGTAGGATCCCTGAAACGCAGAATCAGGGATGTATTTCGTTCGGAAGACGGACAAACAAGCTATTAAGGAGATGGGCGTAATGTTTTGCCTATCAGAGTATACGAACTACCAACCAGCAGCTGGCAAGCGCGCTGGTGGAGGGATAAAACGTTCTACCAGAAGAACTCCTTTCCTACCGAGTGGCCAACATGGGAGCAGGTTGCAGAGACGCTTTACCGTCCGTGGTGATAACACATCATACCATACCTCTTGCAGCGTGCACGTGGCCATCATATATGGCCACAACTTCAGTGTAATTATTGACGCGGTCCGTCCCCGGTAGATGAGTGGTTAGCGCGACAGAATGTCAACCCTAAGGGCCCGGGGTTCGATTCCCGGCTGGGTCGGAGATTTTCTCCGCTCAGGGACTGGGAGTTGTGTTGTCCTAATCATCATCGTCTCATCCCCCATCGACGCGCAAGTCGCCAAAGTGGCGTCACATCGAAAGATTTGCACCCGGCGAACGGTCTACCCGAGGCGAGGCCCTTGTCACACATTTTTTTGTTGACGCGAAACAGAGCGATGTTGTAGTACAAACCAAGGAAACGTACTAATTTATCATACAGCGCTAGAAAACTCGTCGCTTCTTTTCGTCTCAGTGTGTATTTCTTTCAGTTATCTTCTGTTCTATACCGTAGCAATTTTTTCTATGTAGATCGAAGTTACATCGAGGTATGCTACTTGGCAGTTACACATCAGGCGAAAGTTACTGTCGTCGTTACGTTTCGCACATAAGTGTAATAGAACGGAACGGTACATATTGGAGTTGTAAAACTACTGTAGGCTACTGTAGACTACCTTAAAGTAAGCGTAGTTTTCCTAGCAGGTTTGGTCAGTTAAGGTTGTACCCACGTTAGTCGTACATAACGTGTGTTACATACATCTCAAGTGTTACCCCATAACGATCGCTTTATGCACGATATCACTGTCTTACCAGTTTCCGTTAGAAACCAGAAGAAGCAAATCCTCTACGAACTGAGTGAGGATATATAAAGGGCCGCTTAACCTGCGGAACGTTTTTGTTTTACACAGTTATCCACCTGTCTGTTACTTAAGAGTATTTATAGGAAACTTCAAATTGTTAATGTTTCATTCAACTTTTAACCGAAAATTGTTGATTTTAACGCGAAACAGAGAGATGTTGTTGTAAAAACAAAGGAAAACTACAAATTTATCATATAGCGCCAGAAAATATAATTGCCCCAGAAAAAGGTAAACTAAAAAAGTGCTAGACAAAAAATACCTCAAAAATTGCTTCAACACTTCGGCGAACTTATACAAACCATGTGTAAGTTATTAATAAACAACTTTCGCGTTTGTCAATAATAACACGAGACGCTTGCCTCTGATCTTGATGAAGAACGTTCTGTTGCGTAAAAAATAACAAAAATAACTGATTTTTTATGTTTGCGCATGTAAATTGTACTGGTATCGAAAGTAATCGCTTTGGTTACATAAAAGCGCAGAAGTTACGCGATCATCTATTTTTTATTACTTATAAAATGCAGTTCCAATTCTGGAAGGGTATGTGCGGATCCAATAACGTGCAAAATAGATGATTAACAACCAAACGAAAAAAAACTAAAGAAAGGTCTTCGGTCCCCTGATCCTCTCCTATACAACATTTTCTTTCCCTACCAGTGCTACCAACACTACTTGTGGTACTACGATTTACTAAGCCATTTATGGACAGTACCAAAGCTACCGAACCATAGCTTTCGTAGACCGCAACTCCACTCTTTCACTTAGTAGCAAAAACTGTTACTACTGTGCTGCTACCCACTGTGTCTTACAGAATATATACCTGGTACTGGCTCGTTAACTGAGCCTTACATTAGTATTACAAACAGATGTAGTTTCATTGTTCTACAGTTGGCGGACGTGAGGCAGTGGAAAACTCTGGGCGAAAGGACCACTTCCGGATAGCACCGTACCAAACTCGCAGCGTCCAATACAATGGGACTCAGCGGCCGGACTTTTAGCCGGACACTGCTGGAGTGGGCTGGAATCGCATTACAGCCAGAGTGCGAGTGCTGGGATGGACGGAGGAATCACGGCTGAAAGGTTGGCAGCAGTGAGGGGGTGTGGCGCGCCTCATGCATTTTCATGGGGCCGCCTGCAGGCCCGGAGAGCCTCTAATGGAATTTCCGCAACCCGCAGTCGTTAGAGGCAGCGCCGCCCACCAGCAAGCATCTTCCGTGGCTTGCTTTACATTTTTTCCAGTACGTCGGCGAAACATCCATATTGCGTCCTGCCGCGGAGATAGGTCACGTTGAGCACGATGCTGGATACCGTCTGCAGTGACTCCTATCGTCATTACTGTCAAAATTGTGGCAGTGTGAGCAGGCCGAAACAGCCAGACATCTCATCTCACGCAGGTAATGCATAAATGTTCTTTCCACTCGCCATGCGTCTTCGATAGTTCTGTCCCATACGCAGAAGATCTCGCACCGTCGTAGTCGCGTTGATAGCACTCACTTTAACTATAACTAGAATCGCTACGAGTTTTAAAGACTTTTTGGCTAATGGTAATGCATTTTTAAATAATTTTTTGAGGCTGCCCTGATATTTTTACTGTTCCATGCCTCAATCGGTAATAACTAAATCCTTATACCATCACTTTATGGCTGGTCGGTCTGTCTGTCTGTCAGCCTGTCTGTCTGTCCGACTGTTAAAAAACCCTTTTCTCAGGAACAAATAGATTTATCAAGTTGAAATATATGTCCCTTGGCGGGGTTTTTAAGTCAATGCAATCAGAAGATATGAGCATTTACGTCACACATTTTTATGCTCTAAATTTCACATATCAAACTAACAGGGTACTTCCCGTTGACCAAGCAGCATGATATATAGCAAGAACCATGTTTCCACAATACAGTCAAAGGAAAAATTCCGAAAACTGTTAATCTGTAATTATATATCATAAAAAATATCTTTCTATCATTTGTTATTCGAATGTCTGTCTTTCATTCCGCAAGAGCTCTTTTTCCTCAGGAGAGGGCAGACGCATATGTTGCCAGTATCGATATCGATTACAGACAAAACTCGTCGAGATTCTCGATTCCAAAGATGGATGAACTATCTGTATATATGATTAAGTTTGTACAGAACCCGAAGTGTGTGAGTGCTGTTCGCACTCTTCCGGAATTTTCATTTATCACAAGATGTTTCCTTGTGGAAAGTGTGCCACTCGTAATCACAAATACCTTGAAAATAGTTATACACAAGCGAAGTAGAATAAAACCACACTCTCGCACTAAGCATGTCTTTCCTCATGCAAGTCCACCCTCAATCTGACGCCATCCCATCGTATCAGGCCGTTCTCGGGTCTATGTTCTCAAATACTAGCCAATCAGTGGCCAGAAAGTCCAACGCGTCGCTCTAAGTGCGTGACCTCGATAGTCCATGGGAGAGGAGAAAACGTAGTTTCCAGTCTTTTCACGTGGTTTACCACCCGCCGCCCCCTCCCCTCACCCCTTCGCAAGATCGTTATGCAATGTGTGCCGCTCATTTGAGACTAACCCATGTTGCACAATATTACAGTTTCCACATACCATGCTGGAATAACTGTCTCCCGGTAAACCAATATTGCATTTCAGGTTTACCAGATCTCATTAGAGGTCCAATTAACCAGAAATACCAAACAAAAGCACATGATGCATACAACAAATCAGTTTTTAGAGCTGAGGTGGTAGTTATTAAATTTAAATGGGGAAGTGTTATTTGCTTTAATCTCTAATTAAATTAAATTAAATTTCTTTTCAGCATAACCCAGTCGAGGTCAGATATGACAGAGGATTCTCCCATTGCCATTTGTTTATTTCTTACTTTTATTTTTCATTCCATTTGATTGCACATGGCCGGCAGATGGAGCTATAGATCTGCCGCGGAGCCTAGATCTTTTAAGCCAAATCGTTAGTAACAGAAATACTAATGGGGATAGTATCTGGAAGAAGGGTTTCGGGTTAGGAGTTCTGTAATTGGAGGTATATCGAAGGGAATTAACAGTTATTTGTCTTAGAAACAAGGGGAGTCTCCCTAAACCTCATTCACAACCAGGAAACTAAATTTTTAATTTACGAAGGCGTGTTTATATATAAAGTCTCCGAATTTTGTATGTGGAAACTTAATTCTTCTTAAAGAAAACAAACCTTATTAACATTATACATGTTTATTTTTCATGTCTACGTATTGATTTCTCAACATCGTCACCCTGTCGACGAACACATTTTTCCCAACGACAGACCTATTTGTTGATAGTGTCACTGTATAATGTTTGACTTTATTCACGGAGCCACAACCTCAACTTTGCTTGCACCGCTTCATCACTATCAAAGTGAAGTCTTCGAAGGTGTTCTCTAAGTTTTGGAAACAGATGAAAATCGAATGGGACCAAGTCGGCACTGTATGGACGATGCCTGATGTCAGTGAACCCAAGGTGTCGGATTGTTGCATGTGTAGCCGAACTCTTCGAAATCGTGCTTTCAGTTCTCTGAGGGTCTCGCACTACCGTACAGAGTTTAGGCATGAATTATAAGTACAACCCATATTGAATATCCCAGAACACTGTATGTCTGACTTTGCCTACTGATGGCATGATATTCAACTTTTTTAGCGTCGGTGTCCTTTGTGGTGAAACTCCACTGATGCTTTCTTGTTTTCGGGGTCGCATCATCGTTCACAATTTTCATTACCCTACGGTTTTCAATTTGAGGCACGTTTCCTGTAGTTAGAAACTCGATTACAGCGCACTGTTTCTCGCGCACTGACGTAGTTACTTTAAACAGAACCACGTTACACGCTATAATTTGAGCCCTCTGGCTGCAGAGGGTTGCAATTTGCGTCAGCTCAGCGGGAAAATCGGCCAAGTAATAAGCACGACTTTTAATACCTCAACCGATTTTGAGAACAGAATAAAAAATTCAGAGGTATTACTTTTCAGCACTCCCTCGTGTATGAATGAGGTGCTGGATATAATCTTTATTGTCACCCTACCCGCAATCAGTGTAGTTGTCCACAAGAAAGTGATTCCTTAGACTTTAGGAATGCAGTGACAGGCGTCCCGAGAGTGAGAATTTGCTTCACTGAGAAAATTACTCAAACTTTCGAGAGTCCGCATCCCAAAATGTGCCTGGAAACATATTCCTTCCTATACACAAACCGCAGCTCGACATTTCTTTCTATGTTCCATTCTTGGATGGGAAAGGAACAGGTGGGGGGGCTGGGATAATGTTTCAATCTGTAGAGTCCACCATAAAACGTGTGGTAGCTTGTAGACAGCAGATGTAGTTATATATAATAGCTTACTATACTATAAGTATCAGTTCGTTCATTACTGTGATCTTTAACGTCCAGGATAAAGCTAATCAAGCATCCAACAACAATTCTACTGAAATTAAGTACCCCACTGTTTCAAATGGTTCAAATGGCTCTGAGCATTATGGGACAACATCTGAGGTCATCAGTCCCCTAGACTTAGAACTACTTAAACCTAACTAACCTAAGGACATCACACACATCCATGCCCGAGGCAGGATTCGAAACTGCGACCGTAGTGGTAGCACGGTTCCAAATTGAAGCGCCTAGAACCGCTCGGCCACACCAGCCGGAATATCCCACTGTTTCATAACGTATAAGAAATCATAAACATAAACTATACCCTATTTCGTAAAAATTTCTCTTTAAAAAATACCGTTTCTTTACATAAACCTAGCAAGATACTTTGTGCAAGTGATGCCCTATAGCTCGTAAATACTTAAAGAAAGACATTTTTGAAGAACCACCAACAACTGGTAATGAAACAAACATTATATTCTGCCAGTTACGACCATTCTGTCGTCTACAGCAATATGCTTACGATGTGTTTAAACAGAGCAGTTCATACACTAATTCGTAAGCTGTAACAAATAGACGTGTGACAACAGAATATCATGCAACATATAAAACAAAACCAAATATGGAACTATTTACACCACCCAATATTGTGGATGAGAGCAAACATTAAACAGAGTACGAGCAACATGTTTACAATGCAATTCAGAGTGGAATACACACAAGAAGATCGTAATCAGGAACATAATTTCCACTTCATAACAGCCACATAGTCTAAAATGCAATATTAGATTTTACAAATAAATATGCGTTACCTCTAGACTGTCAGACTCAACCATAAAGTACAAATCAAAATAGTATCAGTCAGTACTCGTATTTCGTAAAGCAGAATACAGGCTATCGCGCCGTATTTTCCTGAATTCTAAGTTCATTGCCAGGCCACTCTGAGATCCGTCAGTCTCTGTTTCCGTATTGTAACATGGACTTTGCTGTTGTTTTATTTGGTGCTCTGTGACCGGCAGTACCACCGAGCAAGTGAGCAGGTTGCATTCGACCGCTCGTGTGGATAGTACTGGCCTCCTCGTTCTGCCGAAAAGAAGTGTTGGCTGGATTGTGGAAGTACGGAAGACTCGGTGTTGTTTACTATGGAGCAGTCTGTTCCTGTCGATTACTAGAAGGCATGAAATGGAACAGCGTCTGGAGCCTTGAAATTCGGTTGCCGTACAGTTCTTCCCTAACTTCCTGGTGCAAGTTGTCGTTAACTATCTTCCCTACACGATTAGTATTGTCCTTACAAGAGAGATTAACAGTGTTTGCTGTGTACACAGATTTTGGTCTGTGCTATTGCGTGGTAGTTAAGCATTCTATTATAAATCTCTCCTGTTTCAGGGTAAGTGATTGTAATCATTTAGTGCAATTATCTACATCTACATCCATACTCCGCAAGCCACCTGACGGTGTGTGGCGGAGGGTACCTTGAGTACCTCTATCGGTTCTCCCTTCTATTCCAGTCTCGTGGAAAGAAAGACTGTCGGTATGCCTGTGTGTTGGCTCTAATCTCTCTGATTTTATCCTCATGGTCTCTTCGCGAGATATACATAGGAGGGAGCAATATACTGCTTGACTCGTCGGTGAAGGTATGTTCTCGAAACTTCAACAAAAGCCCGTACCGAGCTACTGCAGAGTCTTCCACTGGAGTTTATCTATCATCTCCGTAACGCTTTCGCGATTACTAAATGATCCTGTAACGAAGCGCGCTGCTCTCCGTTGGATCTTCTCTATCTCTTCTATCAACCCTATCTGGTACGGATCCCACACCGGTGAGGAGTATTCAAGCAGTGGGCGAACAAGCGTACTGTAACCTACTTCCTTTGTTTTCGGATTGCATTTCCTTAGGATTCTTCCAATGAATCTCAGTCTGGCATCTGCTTTACCGACGATCAACTTTATATGATCATTTCATTTTAAATCACTCCTAATGCATACTCCCAGATAATTAATGGAATTAACTGCTTCCAGTTGCTGACCTGCTATATTGTAGTTAAATGATAAAGGATCCTTCTTTCTATGTATTCGCAGCACATTACACTTGTCTACATTGATATTCAATTGCATGCAATTATGCAGTAGTACTCAGTGAATTACTGAGTTACTTTATTGTATTGTTTGCAAGACAATATGAGCTTGTCTAATTAAAGCAAAGTCTTGGTGTATGTGGGGTGCCTTTGATTTAGTGTTCTTTCTGATTCCTTTTGCAACGATTGAGTTATAAAAATTGATTATCCTTCTAATTTTTTTGCCGTAGTCCCGCTTTGAGTACAAGGACTAAAACTAGACAGAGAGGCATTTGAAAACGTTTTCTCATCTTCTTGTAATCTGAAATCGTCATAGTATTCATTTCCTCTGTATTATTTGCTGACGGTTGACACCATTAGTTATAGCAAGCTTTTATACATGTGCTCTCGCGGTTTCAGTGGTGCTTTGGTCTGGGTACAGTAAATTTATTTTGAACGTGGCGTGCTCTTTTAAGTTTCGTAGGTTATCGCTGTGTAATTTTCTTACAGCATTTGTTTTAATATTTTGCTTGGTATCGTTGGTGCATGTTACCTGATTCTGAATTTCAAATAATTTATTGCAGTGGTTTTGTATCTTGGCCTGATTGAGAGCTATCAGTCTGTTACTGAATATTTCTTGTCATCTTGGCATTTGGTATTGAATTTCAATAGCGCTTCTGTAAATTTCGTCGCAAGCATTTTAACTGAACGCTAGCATCAGAATTCGCTGGACTACGCAACTGCCACGTCCGTTCATTGTAGCGCTGAGGGCCTCCGAGCACCAGGAGAAAATGTAAGCCACCCACGACGGCGCAGGAGCGAGACGTTAGGAGGGTTCTGGAATCTAGGCGCAGGGATACTGCTGGAAAAAAAATAACAGCAGTGTGCAGTCTGCGAGGGCAAATGTCACGAACATGCGACTGGGTTCGTCTCAAGCCCTGAAGGGTGGGGGAAACAAAAGTAGTGTATATTGGAGAAAAAGATACGTTTATGAGGAGATAGTACGGTTGTAAAATTATTTACCAGATAGTTAGTACTACAGGAACCTGTTTATAGCATTATCGTATCAAACTTGTATATATTAGGGAAAATGATGTCTGATGCTACAAAAAAAAAGGCTCTGAGCACTAAGGGACTTAACTACCGAGGTCATCAGTCCCCTAGAACGTAGAACTACTTAAACCTAACTAACCTAAGGACATCACACACATCCATGCCCGAGGCAGGAGTTGAACCTACGACCGTAGCGGTCGCGTGGTTCCAGACTGTAACGCCTAGAACCGCTCGGCCACTCCGGCCGGCTCTGATGCCACAAGCGGCAAAAAAGTGGTAAATAGTTGTTACAGGCCTTTGTTCGAGGCAAAACATGACGCATGATGACTGAGGATAGATCTGTACCTGATGGAAGTTCCACCTCAGTGGTGCAATAAGCTTTCAGGCCGTCCATCTCATGTTAGTAAACTCTAAACATGAAGAGTCGCGAATAAAGTGACTTTCACTGGTGTTCCGAAGTTTGTCTGTGACAATACCTCTAGTCTTACGTGAACAAAGTTTATGTCACGCCGGTACCTCATCTCTCACCTCTTAAGTAGGACGATGCTTACTATTTGTTGTAAACTTTCTCATTGTTTTAAATATTTGCTAATGATCATTTTCGTTGAGACCCTGGGAGCCAATTTCTGTCGTCATAGAGAATATGGTGCATAGTTGCCAAGCAGATTCAGAACCGTCCTGGCCTTTCCTTTTGAAAGCCTTATGTGACCACAGTGTTATTATGATTTCAGATGGGAGTCGCTAGTAAGTTAAATATGGAAGTGTTTCTTAACTACTGGAATTCTGATGTGTGAAAATTGTTTCTTTGTGTTTGTGTTGTTACTGCTGTACGCCAAACCAGTTGAGTGATCTAGAGCCTCAACTCTGTAGTGTGTTTTTACCAGACTAGCGTATTATTTATTTGATGGTATATGACCCTATTCCTGAGTTGTGTCTCATTAATACAAAGAGTAACTAAACTACAAAAAGACTGAAGCCCATGTAAGGGCAGGGCAGGTAAGGTTTAACAGGCAGAGGACATGTGGATGGACTCTGAGGATACAGAATTACCACTTGAACATGAGCCACTGTTTTTACTCCAGTTATGGGTGGAGACAACGCGCTTCAACATACGCTGCCGATTTGTTTTAGCAATTCCTGTTATTCATTCTGAAGTGATGCACTGATTAATCATGACTAACAGCCCGGGACTTTTTAAAGTAGTGCGGTGCTAAATGAATGCTCTATAGAACAATGGATCAGAAGGTTTAATGTTGTAAAGTCATTTAGTTTTTAAGAACTGAAGAAATAAACGAAAATGCCATGGCTACCCATGTCATGACTCAAAATGAAATACATAGGTGTCATATTATTCATAACAGCTGCTTGTCTAACATAAAAGCCTGAGTTGCAACAGTTTTTTGTCACCTGTCGGTAATATTTCTGGCTGCGAGGACACAAAGGGCTAGCGGCGCTTCACCCGAAATCTGTATCTCCGGTAACAGAGGAAAGGCGCCAGCAGTCCATTATTTACTGTACGGTATGGCTGAACTGAAAGGGACACCGCTGTAGTGCTGCGGTGTATGCTGCACGTTCCTGCAGGTAGCGCACATATAATACGCGGAGAGCCACCAGAAATCCTCCACTGGGTATTCGGTGACGCAAAGAGTTGCTGGTATGTCTGTGGCCTGCGCTTCAACTGTCAAAGACAGGCGGGAAATGACGGTGAATAAAGTTCCGCTGAGAGATCAACGTCACACGGCGACACTGGAGAAGCGTGGCTGATACAGTGAGACACACTCCTCATAGGGTGAATCTTAGGCCACATAAACATTTTAAATTTTATGTTTCACGTTTTCTAAATAGTTACTTACCATCGCTACCGATGAATATTGCGATTTACGTCTTCTGAAATGGACCTTTGGTCACTGCAGCAAAGTGTTACTTCTCCTCGACGTATTCTATGGATCCTCTGGAAAAGGGACTACGGTTGTTTGGCAGAAGTAGAGGATATTCGATTTATTTGATATATGCACTGCAGTGACTTAACATTATGAAATACACTACTGGAAATGGACAGCGTTGCACCGTGAACACTTTGACCGAATTGTAACGTGCCAAGCAGTGGTGACAGCAGGCGAGCGCAGGATATTCTCGCTGTAATAATTCAATAAGGGTGACTCCAAGGTGCTACGCAGGTTAGCTTGCTGAAACAGTGAACTCTGCGGTACTCCACAGACTCTTGCAGCAAGGGGCGACGCAGGTTCCCACACTGACTTTGGCAAGGACACGCGACTGGAAGCGGTGCACATGCCCAAAAAGAGTGCCGCTGCCGACTTAAAGTACTGGACATTTTTTAACGAATTTATTCTCAGTCTCGCAGCTGTACCACGACGACAAGGCTGTGCCGGATGAGGTCGGCACAAGGGCATGTCAGCAGAATTAACTGGTTCGAGGCCACAGGAGGGTAATAGCTCTACGCACTAGGCTCAAAATGGCTCTGAGCACTATGGGACTTAACATCTGAGGTCATCAATCCTCTATAACTTGCAACTACTTAAACCCAACTAACCTAAGAACATCACACACATCCAAACCTAACTAACCTAAGGACATCACACACATCCATGCCCGAGGCAGGATTCGAACCTGCGACCGTAGCGGTCTTGCGGTTCCAGACTGTAGCGCCTAGAACCACTCGGCCACTTCGGCCGGCCAAACAATTGAAAGAAATCCTTTTTGATTTCTACATAAGGGGGTTCAAAAATCCCGTGATCCTGGTTTTCACGCACGTTGGAACGATCGGCCAATGACTCAGTTTGCTCCTGGGAGAGTCCTACGGCCAAATGCGCCACAAATTATTAAAGAAGTTACTGTTGCCCTGCCTAAGAATGCTGGGAACAAGGTGCGATCTTCAAGCAGTGCATGAGCTGCGTCACAACAGCTGAACATTCCATCGTCCACCGACCGAAATGCGCTGCGAACATCTGGTATCCGTACAAATTTCACATTACTCACCGACGTTTCCCATGTGACGCAAACATTAGAGTAGACTTTGGTTTTAGGTTTCTTGCAAAGGTTGAAATTGACGACATGCTACCTTGGAATATTTTGTGGAGTCGTGAAGCACGCTTTACACTCACCGGGGCAGTGGGCATTCGCAACTGTCGCATTTGTGGATCGTCACCCCCAACAAACATTAATTAAGTTCCTCTGCATAGCGAACGTGTCAGTGTGTAGTGCGGCTTTACAGCACAGTCCAGTCCATTTTTCTTCGAGGAACTCGGAATCAAAGGACATACTGCTATACGGCTCACATTGCTTCAACTGCGTTACGACCAAGATCACCAGATTTGAACCTTGACAAGTGGAAATTAAAGTGTCTTTCTTTCAATTGTTTATCCGTTGTTTCTCTTCCGCGTGCCCTAACAAATGTTTCCACAAAATTTCATTCTCCTACGAGCACTCGTTTTTGCTGTGGTCACTCTCAGGCGGTCGCAGGTTCGAATCCTGCCTCGGGCATGGGTGTGTGTGATGTCCTTAGGTTAGTTAGGTTTAAGTAGTTCTAAGTTCTAGGGGACTTATGACCTAAGATGTTGAGTCCCATAGTGCTCAGAGCCATTTTTTCACTCTCAGGCGGCGGACGTTTAATTATAACCACCCTCCATAAACACATATTTCCTTATATCTTTGTATTGTTGTTTGCTTCTGATCTAATTTTTTATACTTTCTGTGCTGTGTACTTCCAGTTTCGTTTTATGTTACGTATTTAATGTGTATGTCTACAACTTTCACGATGCTTCAGATACCAATAAATAATAAACAAAATTTACTATGAATGCGCAAAGAAGTGGTTGTTAGTCATTTATGAACGCTCTAGTGAATCGTAAGAGCGATATTACACTCGCATATCCTCTATATTGAAATCCCATTCATATGGACATATATTTGTAGGCAACCCGATACAAACTCATCAGGGCATAACATGGACTCACTCTCAGACGGAGACAGCCTGCAGGGGGAATTTAAACATCTCCGTTTTGTATTAATGGAAAACCGATAAACAGATATGCAGGGTCCTGCAGACGGATAAATGGCGATTCAATGAAGAGGCTGGAACTTGAAGGTGACAGCTTTCCTGTTTCCGCTAGAATTGGTAGAGTATTGAGGAAACATCAAGCTGATGATCTTTGGTCCTCCATCCGAAATTTTGGCTCTTCTAGCCTCACGCAAAATCGATCTCGTGTGCTATTTAAAGTGGGGTTCAGAGAACTCCGTACGAATGTGGAAGATCTTACACTGAGTAAACAACGAACTAATTAAGACGCACCAGTGGCAGGCTCGTCTTCTTCAGGCGAGCAAATCAACTGTCGCCAGGACATTGCATTTCTAACAGTCATCAGATGTAATATAATGAAATTTATAGCCCTATATCGAACATTTTTGGCATCACTATCTACGAATTGATGGAAAGTCGGCAGCAGTCACACTAAAAATGACATCAAGAAATGTTTAGAGAAGTGTAAAGAACGAATGCTGACATGTGTGACTCAAATTGATTCTTCCTTGAAGTCGGCCGGCAGTAATTTAACATATTTGATAAATACAATAACCAGCGGAAAATTTCTCCTATCGGAGCACAAAAAAGGCGAATATGCTCCTGTTTAAAAACTGTGACTGGAAAGTGTGATACCAGTTGCCTCATTCTACCTTCCTCAGCACCTTGTAAAATTTTTCCCAAAAATTTCGCCATGCGAACATATTCGCGCTCTTTTTAACATGCATCTCACCTCTCACGGCCACAAGCTCCCCTAACTCGCTCACACCCACTAGTCCATCACTGCAAGTCATTCATATCCATCCTCTCCCATTTGCCCATTCTTACTCATTCAGTCCAACTCACTGTCATTATCTCTTTGTGACTCTCTAATTGTCGCTGTCCTCTGTCTCACCGCCACAGTCTCCTTTGTTCTGTCCTACCACTCCTCTCACGGTGACTATTTCCCTTTTGCTTTCTACTAATTCATTTCTTCCCACCGCTGCTGTCTCTTCTCATTGTCACTATCTCTCTCTTCGTCGTTGTCACGGTCATAGACTCTGTCTCTCATAAGCACAGGTTTCAGCAACTTCTGCTTCTCAGTCTCCTCATCCCTCTCCCAAATTCTTTTTCTACCACTGTTCTGTCACTGTCAACTACTTTCCACTACCACTGTGTCCTTCACTATCTCTCACACTGCCATTCTCTCTTTCTCTCTTTCTATACCACATCCACTGTCTACTCTCTTTTAGTATTTCTTACTTTTCCGTGTCTTTCCTACTGCAACTATCTCCTCGTTTCTCCACATAATAAATGGCGAATGTGTTGACATGCTAAAAAAGATGATGAAGGTAGAATGAGGCAGCTTGTACCCCAGGAGCATATTCGCTCCAATATGAGGATTTTTCCGCCGGTTCCCTTCTTATCTCTGCCACAGCAGGTCATGTGACTCATGTGAAAAGAAAGGTGAGAGTTAGTAAACATTTGAGTGCTTCAGTACTACAACGCGGCGTTCCCAGAGCCCTTCTGATGATAATGGAGACACTTCGCAATATATTTCTCCGCGCTACGTCACTTTATAAACAACGTTTTTCGTCTCATGCCAGATTTTACGTGCGTATTTTACGGTGAACATGTAAGGTAACTTTGAATCCCTGAAAATCGGAAATATTTAAATATAATAAAAGTTTCAAGACTGTTCGAGAACGGTATCTTAGGAATATATCCTAAAAATTTCAGCCATTTTCTGTATGTAGCCATCTTGGAATCCTTGGCACAATTTTTGGAACGCTAAAATGATAAGAGGAACGCTTTTGTGGAGGTTATCTAAGGAACAGCCCATGAGCTAATAACTTTGAACCTCTTTATCTCGGAAACGGATAAAGCTATAAAGAAACTTTTCAAAACTGTTTGTGATCGGAATCTTAGGAATACATCGTAAAAGTTTCAGCCACTTGCTGCTCATATCCGTCTTGGCATCCGCAGCTCCTTTTGGCACGAAAAAATAGTGAAAAACCTTTTTCGGTGTTTTCTAAGGAACTTCCCATGAATTAATGGTTTCTGCATTAACCAGTTAAGGCCAAATGTCGACCACACCAAATCCAGAAAGAATGAAACGGTTTGCTCCATTTGTCTAAATGCGACGAAGTGTGTAATTTTCATACGTTGACCCTCTACCGTAGGATAGTGAAACCGAGGTAGTCTTTGAGCCCTTCTGTTGAGTATACAGATCTGTGATGCACTATCCTGAACCTCGCTCGGTCATCGACCGACAATCTCTCTGGTTTCTATGCTTTCCATCTACTGAGTTGGGCTAGTAATACAAACCCACATCTCCACGAGCTCTGGGCTTACTAGAGGCGTATTTAAAATACAAGGAGCGATCACAAAGTTTACGTTTGAGGGCGTTGCAGCAACGTAGATGAAACGTAGCGCGACTCTGATGCAGGTAAATAAGCACCGACATGTAGGCAGGTAATCAGTGTGGCATTCCTGTCTTTTCAACATGGGTGATGTAAATACAGAAACGTGAACTATGGCGATGTTATTACCAACCGCGTCCAAACTGGAGCAATGTGCTGTTGTTATTTTCTTGGCTGCCTAATGACAAACAACGATAGGTATCCATCGCAGAATGAAGAATGTGTGTGGGGCAGCATGTTCGCCGAA
Source organism: Schistocerca nitens (assembly GCF_023898315.1). Lineage (NCBI taxonomy): Eukaryota > Metazoa > Arthropoda > Insecta > Orthoptera > Acrididae > Schistocerca > Schistocerca nitens. The sequence goes on from NC_064615.1 coordinate 327,760,506, forward strand.
AGTCACCTTTGTGGAATGGTACGCCAAATTCTTTGCTCGGTGTTCTTTGAGCGCACTGCTGCAGGCGACGAAAGTTGGTGCCATCGCTGGGAACCGCAGCTTAAAGCGTCGACAATGCAGCGGTGTCGTCTATTGTCCCAAGAAGTTCAAGAGCCAGCCATCTGCTGGAAAAGTGATGCTGACCTGTTCTTTGCTTACCCCGACCCACTGCTTGTTGATTACAAGGAACCTGGTGTCTCCATCATTGTGGAATGGTACCGTGGAACGATGGAGAAATTACGGCGTGAAATTAACGCGAAACGTCCGGTAAAATTGCAGGAAGAGGTACTTCTGCTTCATGATAACGCACATACCCATATAACAAATGTTACGCAGAAGTTACCCCAATTCAAGTGGAAGACACTCGAGTACACGCCGTATACTCCTGACCAAATACACTAATTTACATGATAGAATTTGTTGTTAGAGTTTCAAAGTTCAAATTACACTTTCATAGCTCAACTACTCTCTGCCTTGCTTGAATGGTCGTGATTTTGGGCATGCACTGAAATCTTAGTGACTTCACTATTTTGACCTGTCCTTAAAGACTGTGCTAAGAAGCATGAACAGGTTCAGTGGGCCATCATCCGGTGCAAAGGCGATGACATAGCAAGTGATTCAACTCGATGTCGTTATCAATTATTCTCCAAAAAGTGATGATTTGACTGTGTGACAACAGATTGGCATTGATATGTTCCGCCCCATTATTCGACGCATTTCTGAATTATACTTTAGTAATAATTAATTAATAAATATGTGGCTTGAGATTAACTTCTCCATCTTGTCTCACGGCAGCCAGTGAGACTGTTCACTTGGTGCAATTTCTCTCGACAGGTGTACTCTAAGTACAACTGTTTTTCATACCTCACTCCACTTCATGACGTCATGTGTCAGCTACTGCTATTTTCCCTCGGGCAAGATGTGAAGAGTGAGCATAAATATTACGTCTCACAGAGCAAGGAACGTCACAACCTCTACCACTGACGTGCTCCACCTCTGTTTCCATCAGTGTACAGTGTGCGCTGAAAGTCTCGAAAGGGTTATACACGTGAACAAATTTTTTACGTAACCTTAGTTTCCACTGATCTTTCACGGACTTTAAGACCAAGAACGGTCAGTATCCCGGTCTTTCTCTGTCAAACTGAAACGAAAGAAAGGAGAAACGAGTAAATAGAAACGTTATTCACAGTTGTACCCACTTCATGAGTTTGGTCCACCCGGTATGAAGGTGCACTAGTTTTCATAGTTTATACGTGATCTAGCGGGTTTTATTAAGTAACTATTTATAATTTCCAGGGTAGAAAACAAATCCAGAGAAGTAACAGACGTGCTATCGTCAAATAGGGTCTTTAAGTCCCCAGAACATTGGTATCATATGCCTCATTACGGTTTATTAACCGACTGCCTGACGTTACTGAATCGTTCTACATATAGACTTACATACCACAAAGCACTGTTATGTAGCATATGAAGGAGCGTATTTCCCATTGTACCAGAAATTAAGGTTTCCCGCCGTTCCGTTCGTGCATGGAGCGCAGGAACAATGACTGCTTAAATGCCTTTGTACTGGCTGTAATTATTCTGATCCTGCATTCGTGGCCCGCACGGGAGCGATAGAAATGGCAGTTGTTGTGTATTCCAGAACTCCCCACTTAATACTGGCACTTCAAACTTTATAACAGGCTTTCGTGCGACTGTTGGCATTCGTCTTCTAGTATAAGTGCGTACAACTCTTTCTTATCTCACTTACTCGCACGGGTCAAACAAACCTGTAACCGTTGTTGCTTGCCTTTCTTTGTGTACGTTCAAAGCCGGCCGGTGTGGCCGAGCGGTTCTAGACGCTTCAGTCTGGAACCGCGCGACCTCTACGATCGCAGGTTCGAATCCTACCTCTGGCATGGATGCGTGTGATGTCCTTAGTTCAGTTATGTTTCAGTAGTTCTAAGTTCTAGGGTACTGATAACCTCAGATGTTAAGTCCGATAGTGCTCAGAGCCATTTGAACCATTTTTGTACGTTCAAAAGCTCCTGTTGTTCTTACACGGTCCAGTCAGATTAATGTGATCACCGCCTGTGGTTGACGTCAACGTTTAATAATTACTAAAAGACGGCAGGTGGCAGCACAAGCAGGGTATATAAAGTGTGTTTGTCGGATACGGAAAACAGTGCAGTCGTAGTCGTATTGCGGAAACGGAGCGATTTATATGACGCCCAACAGGACATGGTCATTAGTTTTCTGGCCCAGACTGGAAGCATTTGCGAAACGGCTAAGTCTTTAAACCGTTGGTGTGTCGCCGAGTTTAAAGTGCACCGTGCACAGCAAAAAGGCGCCAAACAAAAGCCACGACGACGCAGCTGTGGTGTAGAGATGGGCAACTCGTTCATCCTTGGGAACTAGTTCACTGCTGATCGTTCTTTTTTGGGAACCGTTCATTTTTACTCGTTCGCCGTTCATTTGTGCTTGGTATATGGAATGTCAGAAGCTTGAACGTGGTAGGGAAACTAGAAAATCTGAAAAGGGAAATGCAAAGGCTCAGTCTAAATATAGTAGGGGTCAGTGAAGTGAAGTGGAAGACAAGGATTTCTGGTCAGACGAGTATCGGGTAATATCAACAGCAGCAGAAAATAGTATAACAGGTGTAGGATTCGTTATGAATAGGAAGGTAGGGCAGAGGGTGTGTTACTGTGAACAGTTCAGGGACCGGGTTGTTCTAATCAGAATCGACAGCAGACCGACAACGATAGTTCAGGTATACATGCCGACGTCGCAAGCTGAAGAGGAACAGATAGAGAAAGCGTATGAGGATATTGAAAGGGTAATGCAGTATGTAAAGGGGGACGAAAATCTAATAGTCATGGGCGACTGGAATGCAGTTGTAGGGGAAGGATTAGAAGAAAAGGTTACAGGAGAATATGGGCTTGGGATAAGGAATGAAAGAGGAGAAAGACTAATTGAGTTCTGTAACAAGTTTCAGCTAGTAATAGCGAATACCCTGTTCAAGAATCACAAGAGGAGGAGGTATACTTGGAAAAGGCCGGGAGATAGGGAAGATTTCAATTAGATTACATCATGGTCAGACAGAGATTCCGAAATCAGATACTGGATTGTAAGGCGTACCCAGGAGCAGATATAGACTCAGATCACAATATAGTAGTGATGAAGAGTAGGCTGAAGTTCAAGACATTAGTCAGGAAGGATCAATACGCAAAGAAGTGGGATACGGAAGTACTAAGGAATGACGAGATACGTTTGAAGTTCTCTAACGCTATAGATACAGCAATAAGGAATAGCGCAGTAGGCAGTACAGTTGAAGAGGAATGGACATCTCTAAAAAGGGCCATCACAGAAGTTGGGAAGGAAAACATAGGTACAAAGAAGGTAGCTGCGAAGAAACCATGGGTAACAAGAAATACTTCAGTTGATTGATGAAAAGAGGAAGTACAAACATGTTCCGGGAAAATCAGGAATACAGAAATACAAGTCGCTGAGGAATGAAATAAATAGGAAGTGCAGGGAAGCTAAGACGAAATGGCTGCAGGAAAAATGTGAAGACATCGAAAAAGATATGATTGTCGGAAGGACAGACTCAGCATACATGAAAGTCAAAACAACCTTTGGTGACATTAAAAGCAACGGTGGTAACATAAAGAGTGCAACGGGAATTCCACTGATAAATGCAGAGGAGAGAGCAGATAGGTGCAAAGAATACATTGAAAGCCTCTATGAGGGTGAAGATTTGTCTGATGTGATAGAAGAAGAAACAGGAGTCGATTTAGAAGAGATAGGGGATCCAGTATTAGAATCGGAATTTAAAAGAGCTTTGGAGGACTTACGGTCAAGCAAGGCAGAAGGGACAGATAACATTCCATCAGAATTTCTAAAATCATTGGGGGAAGTGGCAACAAAACGACTATTCACGTTGGTGTGTAGAATATATGAGTCTGGCGACATACCATCTGACTTTCGGAAAAGCATCATCCACACAATTCCGAAGACGGCAAGAGCTGACAAGTGCGAGAATTATCGCACAATCAGCTTAACAGCTCATGCATCGAAGCTGCTTACAAGAATAATATACAGAAGAATGGAAAAGAAAATTGAGAATGCGCTAGGTGACGATCTGTTTGGCTTTAGGAAAAGTAAAGGGACGAGAGAGGCAATTCTGACGTTACGGCTAATAATGGAAGCAAGGCTAAAGAAAAATCAAGACACTTTCATAGGATTTATCGACCTGGAAAAAGCGTTCGACAATATAAAATGGTGCAAGCTGTTCGAGATTCTGAAAAAAGTAGGTTCATATACAATATGTACAACAAACAAGAGGGAATAATAAGAGTGGACGATCAAGAACGAAGTGCTCGTATTAAGAAGGGTGTAAGACAAGGCTGTAGCCTTTCGCCCCTACTCTTCAATCTGTACATCGAGGAAGCAATGATGGAAATAAAAGAAAGGTTCAGGAGTGGAATTAAAATACAAGGTGAAAGGATATCAATGATACGATTCGTTGATGACATTGCTATGCTGAGTGAAAGTGAAGAAGAATTAAAAGATCTGCTGAACGGAATGAACAGTCTAATGAGTACACAGTATGGTTTAAGAGTAAATCGGAGAAAGACGAAGGTAATGAGAAGTAGTAATGAGAACAGCGAGAAACTTAACATCAGGATTGATGGTTACGAAGTCAATGAAGTTAAGGAATTATGCTACCTAGGCAGTAAAATAACCAATGACGGACGGAGCAAGGAGGACATCAAAAGCAGACTCGCTATTGCAAAAAAGGCATTTCTGGCCAAGAGAAGTCTACTTAATATCAAATACCGGCCTTAATTTGAGGAAGAAATTTCTGAGGATGTACGTGTGGAGTACAGCATTGTATGGTAGTGAAACATGGACTGTGGGAAAACCGGAACAGAAGAGAATCGAAGTATTTGAGATGTGGTGCTATAGACGAATGTTGAAAATTAGGTGGACTGATAAGGTAAGGAATGAGGAGGTTCTATGCAGAATCGGAGAGGAAAGGAATATGTGGAAAACACTGATAAGGAGAAGGGACAGGATGATAAGACATCTGCTAAGACATGAGGTAATGACCTCCATGGTAGTAGAGGGAGCTGTAGAGGGCAAAAACTGTAGAGGAAGACAGAGATTGGAATACGTCAAGCAAATAGTTGAGGACGTAGGTTGCAAGTGCTACTCTGAGATGAAGAGCTTAGCACAGGAAACGAATTCGTGGCGAGCCGCATCAAACCAGTCAGTAGACTGATGACACAAAAAAAAAAATGGTTCTTATGAAAGACTGAAAACTAGTAGTGTAGGTGACTGAAGGATGAAGGGCACCAAGAGGGAGCACTTGCCTCCCCCCTGGTGTATAGAGTTTTTATTCATTAGAGAATTCTTACACATTTTTAGAAGAAATTTCTGTGATTCTGCAGAACCTGTCGTTTAGCCAACCTTAGCCTTGTGTGGCTGATCGCAGGGAAATAATATAGGGTGGTGCACAGAAAACCGGCCCCGAGTACAGACTGCTTGCCAATTACGGACAATGTGTTGCCCGTTACGAGCAGATACAACAAACAGACAAACATATAATAATGAGGCAGTGAAGAAATAACAAGCTAATGCAAGCAACAATTGCGTAACAATCGATGACTATGTGTAGAGAGCTGGAGAAGAGAACATGAAAATCTCACGCGACGCACATGGGTTATGGGTCATATAGTCTTGTAAACCTTTGGTGGCTGTTTCCCAACTTAATAGACCACAAGTGTCTTGTATAAAATTCTTCATTTCGACTTCCACTGCATAGTTATGCTACGTTGTAAGCAATACTCTTTTACACCGTATATATACTTCACGTTGCCTCTGAGTTCGTAGGCGAAGTAGAGAATTTATGGAAGCATAAAATAAAATGTGGTTTTCTCATACTTGCGTCACACGCTTAGTAAAAATTAGTTTATGTTGCATTATTAACGTTAATGCAGCAATAATAATAATAATTAAGTTAACAGTAATAAAGTTTTTGGTTTGAAAGCTTCTTCTGAACAAATGTTTTTGAGATAATAAGTAAATATGATTTTATGGCAATCTATGTCTTTTCAAATGGAGAGGCACCGCTTTTCCTACTGAGCCAAGATGACCCACAATCCACTTTTTTTTTAAAGAAACCAAACTAGCAGGTAATGCAATTTGGAAACAACCAAACTAGCAGGTAATGCAATTTGGAAACAACCAAACTAGCAGGTAATGCAATTTGGAAACAACCAAACTTAAAAATAATTAGAGCCTTCCTAAATGTAATGTTTTGTATATGAAAGATACACGAAAATCGTTTTGTATGAATTTTCTTACACTAAAAATTAAGCAAATTACTGAAAGTTAGCTGCTAAATCAAGTCGATGAAACCAAAAAATAAACGAATAACAAAAAAAACTTGCCTTGTTTAATTATGTCTTCTGCTGTTCATCGATATAATGAAGTGCGCTGATATGCCCTTGTGTTACCTGAAAAGACGTACCTATTCCATACAACGTAATTTTTATGTAATTTACGTAACTATAAAGTACTTTTTGATTACCGGTCGTGGACGCTGAATAGCCAGAACCAAGTGCAAGAACAGTTTGGAACACATGTAAAATAGGCAAGCGCAGTGAACGAAACGAACAACTGGATACTGAACTAGCTAGGAGAAGTCGGCAGTGGAACTGAGACAGGTGGTCATGCGAAGAACGACGAGTGCGGCCGAGGGAGACCGAGACTGAGACGAGTACGCGACCGAGCCTAGAACGAGAACTGCCCAAGTGACCGCCGCAACCGAAGTGAACTAGTGAACTGTAAACCGATCGTTCCTCTTTCCCGGGAACTATAAGTAGACCGCCGCGACCGAAGTGAACTATGAACCGATCGTTCCTTGGAATTCGTTCCTCGGTCCTTTCGTTCATCTTGGTGAACCATTCCTTTGCACCCGTTCGTTCGCGAACCACCCACCTCTACTGTGGTGCATCACTGGCGACAGATGACAGCGGCAAACGACGGCTGCGACGATTCGCACGGGCGAATAGAAATGCAGTTGTTGTACAGCTGACAGCCACGGTGAATCAAGGGTCTATCAACAGTGTCTCCTCAACGGCCGTTCATCGAATGTCTCTGTGTACGGGCTTCCGCGGCAGGCGCCTGCTTCGTGCACCCATCCTGACTACTGATCATCGCCGAAGAAGGCTGGGATTTGCACGCCAGTACGGCAACTGGACGTCCATTAAGTTGCGACTGGTGGTGTTTTCAGATGAATCACGTTTTATGCTCCATCGGACAAATGGCTATTGGCGTGTACGGAGTGAAACGTCTGTAAGCAGAGATCTCGCATCTATCTTCGGAGCTTTATCGTCTGCGAAATGTTTTTGAGGTATTCCGTGGGTGATCTCGCCATTCTGGAAGGCACAGTAGATCAACACGATTGTGCATCTAGTCTTGAGGACCATCCCCCAACCCCCACCCCCCCTCCCCCGCTCCTCCCCTTGCATGCAGTTTGTTCTCCCTCGGCACGATAACATCTATCAGCAGCACAATGCAACTTGTCACTTAGCTCTCTGTGTGCGTGCGTGATTCGGAGAGCACCACGATGGGTCTATCCTACTCCCTTGGCTACCAAGCTCTCCCCGGATTTAAACCCAATTTGTGGCACCACTTCAATCGCGCTGTTCGCGCCATGGATCCTCAGCCGAGAAACGTGGCGCAGCTGGTCATGGCGCTTGAGTCGGCATGGCTCCACTTCCCTGTCAGCACCTTCCAGAACCTCCCTCCTGCACGTCTCACAGCGGTCCACGCTGAAAAATGTGGTTATTCAGGCCTTTGACGGGTGGTCCAATACCGTGACTGGACAGTGTATGTACACTCATGCTCATAAATTAAGGATAATGCTGATACATGGTGGAACAACGCTCTGGTGCGCGGTTTGCGAGTTTAAATCACTTCGGGGTATGACCATGCGGTGCATTTGACCTGTGGTCGTCGCACGGTGGCGCTGGCAGCAGTTCACATACGCAGAGGTGTGTTGGTGCATGTCAGATTACGGTGCAGCGACTAAGTGTGCACACATTTTCAGGCTTGCTAATGGTGACTGTGTGTTGAAAATGGCTCAAAGAACACACACTGATGACGTTATGAGGGGCAGAATACTAGGGTGTCTGGAGGCTGGTCAAACACAGCAGGTCATAGCATAGGCCCTCGATGTGCCACAAAGTGTGATCCCAAGATTCCAGCAGACAGGGAACGTGTCCAGGCGCTACAGTACGGGACGTCCACAGTGTATAACATCGCAAGAAGACCGATATCTCACCATCAGTGCACCCAAACGGCCACGGAGTACTGCAAGTAGCCTTGCTCGGGACCTTTCCGCAGCCACTGGAACAGTTGTCTCCAGACACACAGTCTACAGACGATTGAACAGACGTGGCTTATTCGCCCGGAGACCTGCAAGGTGCACTCAGCTGATCCACTGACCCCTGGTCACAGGAGAGCCCGTAAAGCCTGGTGTCGAGAACACAGTACATGGTCATTGGTCCCAGGTTATGTTCACGGACGAGTTCAAATGGTTCAAATGGCTCTGAGCACTATGTGACTTAACATCTATGGTCATCAATCCCCTAGAACGTACAACTACTTAAACCTAACTAACCTAAGGACATCACACAACACCCAGTCATCACGAGGCAGAGAAAATCCCTGACCCCGCCGGAAATCGAACCCGGGAACCCGGGCGCGAGAACACGGACGAGTCGAGGTATAGTCTGAACAGTAATTCTCGCCGGGATTACATCTGGCGTCAACCAGGAACCAGATACCAACCCCTTAATGTCCTTGAAATGGAGGCCGGCCGGAGTGGCCGTGCGGTTCTAGGCGCTACAGTCTGGAGCCGAGCGACCGCTCCGGTCGGAGGTTCGAATCCTGCCTCGGGCATGGATGTGTGTGATGTCCCTAGGTTAGTTAGGTTTAATTAGTTCTAAGTTCTAGGCGACTGATGACCTTAGAAGTTAAGTCGCATAGTGCTCAGAGCCATTTGAACCATTTGAACCCTGAAGGGGCCTGTATGGAGGTCGTGGTTTGATGGTGTGGGGTGGGATTATGATTGGTGCACGTACACCCCTGCTTGTCTTTGACAGAGGAACTGTAACAGGTCAGGTGTATCGGGACGTCATTTTGCACCAGTATGTTCGCCTTTTCAGGGATTCGGTGGGTTCCACCTTCCTCCTGATGGATGATAACGCTCGGCTCCACCGAGGTGCCATCGTGGAGGAGCACCTTGAAGCAGAAGATGTCAGGCGAATGGAGTGGCCTGCCTATTCTCCAGACCTAAACCCCATCGAACACGTCTGGGAAGCTCGACGCTGCATGTCTTCAAACCCCTAGGACACTTCAGGAGATCCGACAAGCATTAGTGTAAGAATGGGAAGCTATACCCCAGCAGCTGCTCGACCACCTGGTCCAGAGTATGCCAACCCGTTGTGCGGCCTGTGTACGTGTGCATGGTGGTCATATCCCATATTGATGTCGGGGTACATGCGCAGGAAACAGTGGCGTTTGGTAACACATGTGTTTCGCGACGGGTTTCTCAACTTATAACCAATACCGTGGACTTACAGATCTGTGTCGTGTGTGTTCCCTATATCCCTAAGCTATTAGCGCCAGTTTTGTGTAGTGCCACGTTGTGTGGCACCACATTCTATAATTACCCTTAATTTATGAGCATGAGTGTAGTATGCCTCCGATACACTTCTGCAATATTCTATGACGGGTGGAAGGAGTGTTTTGTGAGCAATCTTCTATGTAGATTGACTGCATTTTCCCAGTATCCTGCCAATGGCTCCAAGTCTGACACCCTCTGTACCTACACTGAGTCCAACGTTCGTTTCATATGATTGCCTCACACATTGTTACCATCAGATAAGTGTATGAGTTGAGCCTCTGCAAAAGTGACTCACTGATATTGCAGTCATAAGATACTACAGTCCTGGCTTTTGTGAAAAGTACAATGTTGCATTTGTTCGAAGATTCTACAACTGTAGGTTCTCTATGATACTGGACGCTAGTTTTGTACATCCCCTTCACTAACCTTCTTGTAGATTGTTGTGAGCAGTGCTTTGTTCTAGCTACTGGGCGCGGTATTTTCGTTAGACGGATCTACAGTATGTTATGTTTCAACTGCAAATTCGGTAAACCATCTGACAGTAATTCCTTTGGGCTCCGAAACTGTTCAGTTTTAATTATTTCAGCTATTTCTCGACTCCAATGACAATAACATCTGTATCATTCATCTTTGCAGATTGGACTGTTCACCTGCATCTTTCTTTGCAAAAGAACATTTGTAAACGAATTTCAGCATTTTTCTTTGTTACGCTGAATTTCAGCACATATGCTATCCACGAAGGTCTCAATACTAACTTCGGTGCCGTTGATAGCCTTTACTTTCTTGAAGGTTCTGCTATGGTACTCACTGAAGCCTTCACGCATTGGCAGGCGTGTTTCATTTAGTATTTCTCTATCTGTACAGCTATCCATTGATTTACAGTTATCATTCACGTGCATGCAGTCTGGTCAGATTTTATGAATGTTTGTAGGTCTTTAAATGGTTGCACTCAACAATTTCCTCTGCACAGCACAATACAAACGCCACGGAGACATACTTTTAACGCTCGACTTAATATGGAGATAACCGTAAAAATATATTTAAGGATTTCCGCATCCATAAAAGTATAATTTACGTCCGTTTTTTCTCCTAAACAAACAAAAAACTGTTAACTGTCTTTGGATATTATTTCATAATAAACAAAAACTCAACGGTAAATCCGTGGATATACTGCGAACAGCCGTTCGACATTTTGAGGAAGAAAATGTTTACGCTTACACGACGAGGGGATAATACACTCAGTCGCAACTACTTAAAAAATTAAATTGTTTTCTTATTCCTTTCATCTTAAGTAGGTCACTTCTTAAGGTTAGGGATAACGAATTATACGCTGCCGTACTTCAGCCGACAGGAAGAATGATTTCTCGAAACTTCTACTCAAGTTTGTTTGTCTTCCATCTCCCCCTCGTTTAATATTCAGCTTCTAGAAGGTGAAACAGGGGCCTTTCAGCATGAAGTCTATGTTGACTCGTATCGAAGCAAACAAACTTCTCCGCTCGTTAAATAGTTCCACCTTACGGATCGTCGAATGCAGCCCTCAGGTCTGTGACGTTAGAAAGGGGCGTCGTCTTACAATGAACACAGAGCTCCTCGTTTTAACGCTCAATATCTCGGAAAATGAAACTTACTTTGTATTCTAGGAATGAGTCCTTATTTCTGTCGATCTTGCGCCACGGCTCCGAACTCTTATACGCTAGCACAGAGTTTTGCGTCAAAGCTTGTAAATGGTGTGCTGGAGCACTGTGACAATAGCAGTGCAGGATCAGATACGCTCTACTAACCCTAAAGAAATCATTACGTAGTGTTTACTGGACACAACGGGCAGAACAGCAATACAGCACCTGTGTTTCTTCTTAAATTTCGAAACCTTATGTGATATCTTACTTAAATATCATCAAGCTTCCGAAAAATCATATGTAGCAACTGAAGCAATGAAAGAAACTGACAAGCAAACGAACAAACATGAATCGACTATTTCAACACTGGTTGATTTCAGAAAGGAATTTGATTTATTATATTACTTATGGAAATCAGTTGATTGAGTAATGTTCATTTGTTCAAAACCTCGTAGGCCAAACTGGAAGAAAGCAGTCTCTTCCTGTACGCCTTTCTTGGGTGACCTTTTCTAAATAGCAGTTGAAGAGCAGAGATCTCCTTCATTCACTTCTGTCGTGATTTGAAAAGTATCAGATACCTGTACAGTGAACTTCACTTTGGACATGGTGTTGTACGATATAAAGAACATTGTAACACCGACAAACACAACCCATCGACATTTGCTACACATTCAAGAGCTGAATAGCACGAAGTAGACAAAACTGAAAATAGTGTTAGGCCCTACTATTCTCTACAAAGCAGAAAGAGCCAGAATTTTTTTTCTTATTATGCTAAAGATGCCCATTTTATTTTAAGTGAATAATTTGAACTGAAGAAACACAGTATATTGTAAATTTTGGTGATATTTTATTACGAAGATAATGCTAGTTATAAAATCAGTTCTTTGCCTTTTTATTTCATATTTATTCTTTGGCTAATTGTGTGACGCCATGCATCTACCTTTGCATAACAAAAAATGTTATTTATAAATATATATTTTGACAGTTGATTTATGACTTGTATTTAACACTACCTATTAACAAGAATTTCTAAATCTTGCTTGTATTTTACCACAATTAAGAAACATTTTTGTATGAAAATTACCTTGTATCCATCACGTAGTACAATAGATACTGGAAAATCTTATCTAACCGAAACCAATCGTACAGTTAAATTATGTAGCAGTTCCGTCTGTTACAATATTCGTTTCGACTATCGATCAGTTGAGTCATAAGCATTCCTGAAATCTACACTGACAAATTCCCTGCTCCTGACTTTCAGATATGAAAGGTTGGACTTCAGATTCATAATATGCTCAGCACATAATCGTCCGTCCCCGAGACCCTCTTGGTATTCCCACATCTGTGAGTCGATTGGTTGTTCCGCCCTGTTCTGCAGTGCTTTTGAGATCTTCTAAGCTGCTGGTAGGAGAGAGATGCCACTTTCTTTAGATATATTTTACTTATATTTCTTAAATTTTCTATATTGTTTGCATTTTTAGGTGAAGTAATAATAGGCCACACGAACTACAAGTAGAACTGTAATTCTTACTACCGTGTATTCAAAATGCATGGAATGAGATTTCACGATCGTTACCTTCTTTGACAGTTCCGTCATTAATGGAATGTACGGCGCGTCATTGTTATCTAGACAGGAAACCATAAGATTCTTTCAGCATATAAATTAAATAAGTTTACCGATAACATCAGAAACTTGTTAGGGAACAGAGAGGGATTAGCAGATGATCAGAGCCTCGTACAGGGACCAGTAGATGATTAATCGTCAACATATGTTCTGTAATACGTGTAAACAGATTAAAGGACAGGACAACGTGCGCATAACCACTGGAATAAGTGATCGCCTTCTGGTACTTATGAGTTTCTGTCGCGAGAGATTTAAATGTACACACAGAGGTCGGTGTCACATATATATGTGTCGGAAGATTCTAAGGCAATTTAATTCAGGCACGAGGAAGTAGTTCACAAACAAAGCAAATAAATAAATAATATTTTCTTTGCGGTGTTCAGTCTGAAGACGGGTTTGATGCAGCTCTTCATGCTGCTCTATCCTTAGCAAGCTGCTTCATTTCTGAATAACCACTGCAACCCAATTATGAGTCTACTTACTTTGTCTCCCTATACAATTTTGCCGGCCGAGGTGGCCGAGCGGTTCTAGGCGCTACAGTCTGGAACCGCACAACCGCTACGGTCGGAGGTTCGAATCCTGCCTCGGGCATGGATGTGTGATGTCCTTAGGTTCGTTAAGTTTAAGTAGTTCGAAGTTCTAGGGGACTGATGACCTCAGAAGTTAAGTCCCATAGTGCTCAGAGCCTGTACAATTTTTACCCCACACACTTCCGTCCAATACCAAACTGGTGATCCCTTGATGTCTCACAATTATCCTATCAACCGATCCCATCTTTTGGTGAAGTTGTGTCATAAATTTCTTGTCTTCCCATTTCTGTTCAGTACCTCCTAATCTTCAGCATTCGTCTGTAGCACTACATTTCGAAAGCTTCTATTCTCTTGTTGTCCAAACTAGTTACTGTGTATGTTTCACTTCCATACATGGCTACACTCCAAGCAAGTACCTATAGAAAAGATTTCCTAACACCTAAGTCTATATTCAATGTTGACAGATTCCTCTTCTTCAAAAACGCTTCTCCTGCCATTGCCAGTCTACATTTTATATCCTCTCTACTTCGACCATCATCAGTTATTTTGCTGCCCAAGTAGCAAATCCCGTCTACTGCTGAAAGTGATCCGTTTCCTAATCTAGTTCCCTGAGCACCATCTGATTTAGTTCTGCTGCATTCCATTATCCTTGTTTTACTTTTGTTAATGTTCATCTTACATCCTCCTTTCAAGACACTGTTCATTCTGGAACTTCTCGTGAATGTCTGCACTTTGTCGTTCGCACTGGAAACACTAAGTCCGTTACCCGTGACGATTTTCTGCCGATAATATTTATCCGAGTTTTGTACTTCAATCAAATCGTGGCACGCTTCCTCGCATCATTGCTTTTGTTCGGGAATCAAGGTGTGGGGGACAAGCTTTACACAAGCTTTTCTCTTCTACAAAACATCCTGGAGCAAAGAATTAGAGATGTTGATCCATTTGACACAATAACGTCGATGGGCTACGGCCGCAGTTACACTGTCTGCTCCCAAGTGACTGGTCGAATGCACGTCTGTTGTTTGCAGTTGTTAGTTCACGCTGCCACCGTAGTTACTGCGCTGATGTCGCTTATACGCCAAGCATAAAATCTGTCTCGGAACTTTTGGGACGGGCGGTGTGTATCGCACGTTCTATAACGAAGTGAACCAGCAGCCTTTCTTCCCGGTTACCAGCACTGAGGCTGGGATGCGACTAGGAAACTTTGCACTCCGCACGGTGGCTTGCGGGGTACAGATGTCGGCATAGATCAAAATAAAATATTCTTATTTCTCAAGCAGTACAGTAGTGTGATTCGCCAGCTATCTCTCAGCGAGACACACCAATTGTGGAAGCACGTACTCTCAGGAGTTCCCCCGGTTGAGTACGTGGTCCATCATTTATCAATGATGCTTCACCAGACTGCATGACTTTTATACGTTCAGTTTTCTTCACCTTATTTTTACTTACTGATACCCCCAACATCTCTCTTCTTATGTCACATACCTCTCAGCATTGGATAACTGCAACACAAAATCCTGACTGATAACTATGTATCTCACTGAAACTTCCTCCATTCCTTCTTCACTTCCGTCGTATGGCCGGCAACTTTAGCGTGTATAATAGGCGAAAAGACTTATTATTGTTCCGCTACACGATTGGTGATCACCAACTAGAAGCAGTCACAACCCTTTAATGGTTCAATTGGCTCTGAGCACTATGGCACTTAGCATCTGAGGTCATCAGTCCCATAGAACTTAGAACTACTTAAACCTAACTAACCTAAGGGCATCACACACATCCATGCCCGAGGTAAGATTCGAAACTGCGACCGTAGCGGTCGCGCGGTTCCAGACTGAAGCGCCTAGAACCACTCGGTGCCAATTGTAGGATTATATAGAACGAACCGTTAGGAAAAGCAGATACTTGTCGTTCACTGTAGGGTCATGGGGAGATGTAATTCACCCACAAAGGAGATAACTTGCAAAAACGTCGTTTATCATTTTTTGAGCACCGCTCATCTTTCTGGAATCTTCACCAGGCATTATTAATCAAGAATAAAGACGAGATCCTAAGATCAACAATGTGCTTCATTATGGGTTTGAAGACAACGTGCGAAAGTGTTACGGATATTCTCAACAAAAGTCAGTGGCAGGCGCTACAAGAAATTCGTAGCGCATCAGAGAAAAGATGGTTGTTAAAATCCAGAAATTCTGAGAGTATTTCTTTGTATTATAAACTGATGTTCTCTGCAGCGTTTTTCCGTCTGTGTGTGAAGCCTAATCTGAGGAACTTGTCTACAGGTTTTTATACGGCCTTCATTCTTAGGCTGATTCACGAGGAAGGATTGTGTAATACCTTATAGCTCACCTGGGCCACAATGAAAGAACACGCGTATTTTTGGGCCGCAGGTAATATACTTAACACTAACAACAAAAGCTGGGCAAAAAAAAAAAGAGGTATGGACCAATGAGAGAATAGCATCGTGTGGTGGAACTTTTATATTGAAAATATTGAATGTATCTTAACTTTATGTACACGGAATTTTATGGATTTCTTTTAAAGTGATCAAGTGATAGGTGTTCACTTCTTGGGCCGCATTGATTCTTGCTTTAAGTCGCATGTGGACCGCGGACCGCAGGTTGGACACCCCTGGTGTAAAGAATTAATCGTCGTTACGCCAAACTTGTTGTCCGGCCGTAGGTACTTACCCTTAGGCCTACTCGTACGAAGTAGGGATATTCGATAATGCAATCTAATGACACTCAACAACGCACTGGTTCCCCCCATGCACGTAATGTTATAAAATATTCGCGACGGCAAAATGGTATTTACGAAGAACAGACGTTCTTCCTTTGTACATTTCCCGAATTAAACAGGAAAGGGGGAAAACAACATCGGTATATGAATAAGCCTTTGCCGCCCGCTGCCAGGTGACCTGCAGAATATAATATACATAGATGTAAGTGTGTTGCGTTTGTGCTAGGCAAGAATAAAGCCACATGTGTTACCATAAGAGCTAGCATGATTTTCTAGGAGTAAAGTAATTCAGTTGTTGTTGCTTTACAATGGATGCAGTTACCTGTTTCAAAAATAAATGTGCAAGCTTTTAGAAATGCGCATTTATTTAGTGAAATAAAGAGTACGAGATAGACTTTTTCCGTAAAATGCAGGTAAAAACATATTTCGCATTTTTGAAATGGCAGTATTTGCGAGATTTAAAATCGCTATTTTTCTCTCAAACTGTAAATATCATACGCAAATTCCCTCGATGAAGTAATCGATCAGTTACACTGCTCTGTAGATTAGCATCGCCAGTGGCTGCTTTCATTTCACTGTTCGTTCTTCGCCTTTTCAATGCAGTAGTATTGAGCGTTCCAAACGTTGAAAGCTTGCAAGCTATCTGCACGAGATAGTAATCGTTTTAAGGTAAATTTTCCGTCAGTAAAAATGTTGAGCCCTAGGAAGAGTCGCAGCCTCAAGTAGCCAAACCGACATTTGCAGGCATTCTTGTTTCCCCTGCCCTCACTCTCCAGGCGGGACATGGGACGCTAATGTTTTTGTCGAGAAAAAAACGGAATTCTTTGCAGAAGGATTTTAGCAAGATAAGAGATCTTTAGACAGGTGTGGTTTTCCACAGATCATGTGGATTGTCATTACAACGCTCGGAATAGCGTTCGGTTTAAACATTTAGAATCCAGCTTCCTGACTGCGTCAATTTGTTACTTTCTGGAGTGTCTACGCTTTTTCGCTGTGTCTACGTGAAAAGCATCGGATAGGTCCTTTTGAGAATTGTGTCATGTAGTGGGAGAGATTTTCTGCCTTCCTCCACACCTAAGAGCCTTATTGGTTCAGTGTAGAGAAAATCTACGAGAGTAGGAGATTGTTTGACATCTTCACTTGAGTTTTATTGGTTGGTGCTCGGAATTTTTGTCACAAGTGTCCTGCTATGACGAATAACACTGAAGTTCCATACGTACCAGAAGGAGAACAATTCAGTCTTGGGAAAGTAGCGACTTTACTGTAGGCTTTTGCAGAATAATGAATTCACTGCAGAATGTGGAAGAGTTACTTCACCTGAGATTTTTGCATAGTTAAGATGATGATGGTGGTGGTTTATGGAGCGCTCAGCATCTTGGTCATCAGCGTCCGTACAAGTTTCCAGTCTTTGCAGTTCCAATCTCGCCACTCCCAGAATCATGAGCATAGTTAAGACTTCAGTTTAGGGTACTAGAGGTGTCTGATGAGAGGAGCCTGGCTGCCAATAGACGGACGTCTGTATATAAGCATCAAGTACAAGTAGAGGCCTGAAATCACATTCTCCAGCCACTACTGCTGCTGCTGCTGCTGCTGCTGGCTGCCGCATTCATGTTCCGCATATTTGGTTGGATGAGCCTGTCGTGTCCCGAGAGGGAGTCAGATTGACACGAATTGGATTCAGGAGGCTTACCTCAATCGATCTTCTCGAAGGGTAGAAGTAGGCGCGGGAAACTTCTGCAACTCCGACAGCTAGAAGGAGCAAGCTAATGCTAAAGTGCAGGATACGGAACTCTGTGAGGAGTGATTACTGCTGCAGGGTGGAATTCATAAGAGCCCTTACAGCTTGTCAACTGAGAATCCCTACTGGCACTATCTTGCACTTCTTTCTGTCAGTTGAATCTCTTACTCTCGAATCTATCTCCCTGGTTGTTGCTGAGCCGAGGCTAGCGAATCGTACTAAGTTCCCACTTGTACCGTAGAAAGACACGGAGCTTGCGTCGTTATACTCAGCATGTCTCGACCGCCTATAGGGTTCTCCTGACCTCCTATTTATACTACCTCCGTGCGTCACGGAAAGCTTCTAGAATGTTCTATACCTCCTCCCTGGAGGCTGATCGCGTACTTGGTGTATTTACACCATCATGTGATGCGAGAAAGCTACTTGGATCCCTGTTATGCATCAGGCTACTGCGTCCAGCTAGTCACGTAGCTGGCGCCGTTTCGTCGGCACTGTCCCGTATCATCGACAAATACTGTCGCAATGCTTCTGTACCGGAGTGTACGCCTAGCTGCCACTCCCGCTGAATAAATCCTAAAACATTTAATTAGTACTCATCGCTGATTGAGATTCGCAACAAGCCATCGTCGCACCCGAAGACATCAAATGGCTCTGAGCACTATGGGACTTAACATGTAAGGTCATCAGTCCCTAGAACTTAGAACTACTTAAACCTAAGGACATCACACACATCCATGCGCTAGGCAGGATTCGAACCTGCGACCGTAGCGGTCGCACGGTTCCAGGCTGAAGCGCCAGAACCGTTCGGCCACATCGGCTGGCTCCCGAAGACAACATTCGGATGCGATGTTAATTCTCTTCCTTCGGGAGCCGAGTATCTGATTTTAAAGACACGCATCAAGCTTGTGGCTCTCAGCGTCCATTTTGGCAATTTTATGGTGTTCGCTCCTATGAAAAGCATGTAAGCGCAGCAGAGACGGATAGCGTCACCCTAGCGAAGATATGGGCTGCAAATGGAAATCCATTGAGATGAGCGACTCTGGCAAAGAGCAGATTATTATTACACAGAACTTGTGACCGAGTATCTCAAAAATGGCAAGGCTAGTCAAATGTTCATTTGTTACTGTTGTGAGCATCTACGGAGAGAGGTACGACAGTGAAACTGACACTAGAAGCTACGTGGTTGGACATCCAAGACTATTCACTGAACGTGGGGTTCGGAGGATTATCTGCTCTGTAAAAATGTAAATGTCGTGTGACTAGGGCCTCCCGTCGGGTAGACCGTTCGCTGGGTGCAGGTCTTGCGATTTGACGCCACTTCGGCGACTTGCGCGTCGATGGAGATGAAATTATGATGATGATGATGATGACAACATAACACCCGGTCCCTGAGCGGAGAAAATCTCCGACCCAGACGGGAATCGAACCTGGGCCCTTAGGATTGACAGTCTGTCGCGCTGACCAATCTGCTCTATGAAGTAGGATAGATGGTGATCTGCGGTATCCATGCCGAAAGGGCACAATGATGGTACACGCACAGGTGTTTCGGAGCACACCGTTCATCGTACATCGTTGAATTATGAGGCTCCACAGCACACCACTCCTACGTGCTCACATGCTGAACCAACGACATCGCCAGTTAAAATTGCAGGGAGCACGAAACCATCTGGATTCGAATGTCGATCAATGGAAACGTGCCAGCGTTTCGGGTGAATCGTATTTTTGCTGCAATAGGTTGACATTCGTATCCACAAACGCCGTCATCGAGGTGAAAGGCGACTCGAAACGTGCAGCGCGCCACGGACGCAGGCTGGTGGGAGCAGTATTATACTATGAGAGGCATTCTCCTGCGCTTGAATGAGACCTGTTGTAGTAACCGAAGAAACGCTGACAGCTGCGAACGAGCTGCATCCATTCATGCTTTCTCTCTTCCACTTCGGCGATGTGTGTTTCATCAATATAATTGGCAGCATCTTGGGGCCATAACTGTGCTGAAGTGGTCTGAGGAGCATTATAGTGAGCTCACGTTGATGTCTCGGCGACCAAATTCGCCTGATGTAAATCCTACGGAACCCTCTGGGTCGGTACCGGGAGCTATCGCCGTGTACGCAAAGCAGCGGCCCGTTATTTACTCGAATTACGTGTCCTGTGCGTAGACATACCTCCACAAACGTACGAACTAACTGTCGTATCTGTGATACGCAGAATCACTGCCGTATTTCGTTCCAAATACGTAGAAACAAGCTATTAAGCGGGTGGTTGTAATGTTTTGCCTCAACAGTGTACATCACATTTAAAGATCATATATCTGGTTTGCATTGTGACCATTAGCATCCATTCATAGCTAGAAGATCCCTCCTGCCATTAACATAGCTATATGAGTGGTGTATTAGTTTTAAATTAAGTTGCATGATCGTTTGGGGTTGTTCCTCACTCTGTTGGTCACCAGAGTTTTATATTCTGGGTCATGCTTCAACCCCACACGATAGTCCACAAAGGGCACAAAGAAACCTAATGAAATTTCCTTTTAGTAGCAAGATGTCTTTTCAGTATTTACCTAAATTAGTTAAAAAATTATTTCCTCTCCATATTTACAAGATGTTGAATCTAAATTTAGATTCTTTAATCCTATGCCACTGTTAAAATTTTGAAAGTAATTTTTCATATGCTGAGTTGGCACTAAGAAGCCGACGAGTATTGCACACCCTTAATCGCCGGACATACAAAAACGAGAAACATAGGAATAAGTATGTGCTGCTTCAGTAGAAGTGATTCAAGGTGGAGAAAACGTATTACGAAAGGCAGAAGCAATATTATTTACAGGATGTTTAAGGATGTAGAAAATTCCCCAAAATAGAAATAATGCTGTAGAATGTCTAGCAACTGTCTGGCAGCCAAAATTTTAGAAATTAAATGCAGATAAATGGAGAAAGTTTCTGATTTCAAATATTAACCTGAAACAATTCTAAAAACTGGCTATAACTGACTGGTTATGACAACAGTTTTTGCAAACAAACAAAAACAGAAAAACGAAGCTCTTTTTAAGGTTGAAACACTCTTTAAAAATAGGTAGACACTGAACAGCCCAAATGAAAATATAATGAGAATATTAAAGGCATGGAGCCAATCAAATTACCCAGACAAGTTGCAGAATTCTGCAAAATTTGTAATAAAGCTAAAATCGAGTCTGTGATATTGAAACGTCCCCTTTGAACAATTATACATGACTGTGCTTCAACTGACACAAAATATTTTTTTAGCGCAACGAAATCTGACTCAAAAATCCCTACAAAAGAATGGCCCTGACTAACATTAACCTATACCTTTCACAAATCACTTACCTCACAAAAATCTTCGTTACTCAAGCTACTCCAACACAGTGAACGGCACTACTGCCAGCTAAATAAAAGATTCAAACTACTGAAGGCAGTAACTACTGATAGGCATAGTTAGCAAATGAAAGATTTTAATAGAGAACAAACAATGTATTTACCTTAATAGTCATCATATATATAGCAGTTCATGACATCCAGCATTACAAATTTCAAAACTCCGCCATCTCTCTCCCCACATCCACCACTGCTGGCGGCTCACCTCCAACTGCGCAACGCTACGCGCTGTTCACATCCAGCTGCCCAACACTACAATGGCAGACAACAATGCAAACTAGCCACAGACTGCAAACAGCACAGCCAGTGATTTTCATACAAAGCGCTACGTGGCGGCGGCGTTACCAATATAAGAACCTAAACAGCCTACTTACATAGCCCCCATGCTCCCCTCAAAAAATTTTACAAATTGTTTTGGGCACTGGCCAATACATATTTGAAAACATTTTTCATAATTACAGTAAGAAAGATATCAAATGCACACACTTATTAATACAATGTTGGTCAAAAGCTAAAATTTTCTCACAGTCCATAAAGACAGTCCTGGTCATTCATCACAATGAAACTGCCGTTTCTTTTCTCAAAGTCTGAGCAGTAAAAGACAATGCACACGGAAGTAGTGGATTTCCATGCAGTCGTGAAGAAGAAGTGTTGTCCTTCCAACGGAAAGACAGTGTTGACACTTGACATGCAGGCAGGTAATGGGCCACAAAAGAGCAAACCCACAGCAGAGTCATTCGACGTTTTGAAGAATATTGGTAGGTAGGTCATCACAGAGGAGACCCAGTGTAGTCCTGGTAGAGATTATGGTATTGGTGGGCCACCAGAGGTGCAGACCCACTGCAGTCCTTGTAGAAATAATGGTATTGGTGGGCCATCAAAGATTCAGACCCACTGTAGTCCTTGTAGAGACGGCCAGCAACCATCTGTTGCGACTGTGCAGGTGCACAATCACCATCGAAGAGTCTTGCGGACAATATAGCAAGTCCGTAAACCACCACCTGTGTACTCACAAAACTTTTTGGAATGTCCTTAGAACTAGCAATGCTGTCATCCAGTCCCTTGCTGAATTATCAACACACATGCAAACACTAACAGTCCCTACCTCTCACATATTGTCCATGTACTATGACCAACAGAAATGTGTGCAGTGAAATGTAACTTACAAGTTACTAATATGATGAACTGGTGTGAATTACAATTTTATAACATAAGAATACAATTACAAAAGTCACAAAATACATCATTAAAGAACATAACAATACAGATAACATTTGTAGTACAGGCTTTACAAAAGAATCGAAATAATATATACATCAATGTTACAGGAATTATGACACGAGTACATACATAAAAGATCAGAATAACTTTCGAAACATCAACTTCACACACGAGCATTAAAACAGAACAGAATAAATAATGTCTAAACATCTTTACAAAGTAAATAACATATTATTAGAAAAATTCTACAACATAACCCTTATTAGCTAAACACATAAAGATAGGAAAAACACAAATATACAAGAGTACACAAACACATAGCAGAATAACACAGGGGGAAAGGACAGGGTTTGTTTTCAGTGTAACATTTCGTACTGCAGTATTTTGCAAACAAAACCTTTTTTTTCTTGGAGATCTCCCTTCGTTCATCATTATTCCCCAAAAGTCCTATCTATACCTGCTTTCTGTACCTTTTTCGTATAACTTCTCAATGCATTTCTTCCAATTCATCGCAACTCATTCTCTTATATAGTCTACCCCCTCTTAAGCTAATTTAAATCTACTGAGCTCAGATGCTAAACTAAGGGACAAGGCAATGCAGCAGCATAAAACAATTAATACAAACAGCAATAAAAAAATGGAAATTGTCAAAGCAAGCTGCAGTAAATCTAAATTACCAAGCATTGCAACATTACAACTAATATGAGCCAATGTGCAGCAACAAGAAAAATAAATCAGTAGTAAAACTAGCTTAATACAATGTAAAATTCAGTAGGACTATGCCTGGCAAACAGCAGCAGCAAATGCCATAACTTATACCTAAACATGACATAGCTCAAGCAGAAAAAATATTACAGTAAAAATGGCCATGTTAAATACCTATGTCACATCTTAACACTAGGGTGATGCATCACCTTAACTTACACTACTACATAAGTTACGCAGTCATTGACTATGTAAGTAGGCTGTTTAGGTTCTTATATTGGTA
Organism: Schistocerca nitens; assembly: GCF_023898315.1. NCBI lineage: Eukaryota > Metazoa > Arthropoda > Insecta > Orthoptera > Acrididae > Schistocerca > Schistocerca nitens. The sequence continues at coordinate 327,784,069 of NC_064615.1, forward strand.
ACGCCGCCGCCACGTAGCGCTCTGTATGAAAATCACTGGCTGTGCTGTGTGCAGTATGTGGTTAGTTTGCATTGTTGTCTGCCATTGTAGTGTTGGGCAGCTGGATGTGAACAGCGCGTAGTGTTGCGCAGTTGCAGGTGAGCCGCCAGCAGTGGTCGATGTGGGGAGAGAAATGGTGGAGTTTTGAAGGTCTGTATGGGTTTGAAAGATATTGATTCTTATGCAACATGTCTTCAAAATATTTGACAAGACTGGAAAATTCAGATTGTACAAAGTGTTTCATCATCATGATGCTATGTTTTACTCGGTCTTGTGTAGCTTGAGACCAATATGCTGAGAGGAAGACATGGTAAAATTCTCCTTCACTGTGACAATCGTGAATGACCGATCGCATTCTTACAGCTGGTTCATTCTCTAAGTAGCCACACATAAATTCTAATCTGTGTTCTAACGACCAGTTGGGAGGAAAACAATGACAGAATTGATGGAGCCATGCCTGTGGATGAATGTCGTTGCCAGAATTCTTAAATGTTTTGAATTTACGTTTAGTAATGAACAGCTTATAGTCAAAATCGTGTCGGCGAGTAGCATATCGGTCATTGTTACGTCGTGTCGGCGGTTCCATTCTAAAATTCGGGGCACCTTGCCAATTTCTTGCATAATTTCCGAAGTATCCCGTGTTATTATTTTGTGGCTGTTCCGTATTTCTATGTCACTCTTCCCGTATTGGAGCGCGGATGTCCTCTGAAATACGTAATTCTTGTATTACCTGTGTCAGCTGATCTTGTACTTCCCGGATTTCTCTTTGGTGTTGCGTATTAATTTGATTCTGATTTTGTTTGAAATTCATGATTTGTTCGCACTCTGTGTCATTAAAGACTATCGGTTTTGTGTCATTCAGATTGTCATCTACCTTCGCAGATAAGTTAGTGAACTGATCTGAAAGTTCGGCTACTTTATCCGATGGTGAAGTTATTTCCTCTGTGTGTTTTTCTGAACCAAGTTTCAGAGTGTCCATTTGTGTTGAAATCGTATCTACTGTGTCCTTTAAGTTTTCCTGAGTTTTTGCAAGTTATGTAACCGTATCGGTAGATGCAACTGAGTCAATTTTAGCTTGCAAGGTCTCATGATTTTCATGAACAATAATTTGCAGTTCTTTTATGGCTGCTTCGTGATTCTGTAATGCATTTTCATGCCGCGAAAAAATAGGTTGAAAATGCCCACAAATGTGTGTTTTTACGTCATTACAGACTTTTTGACATTTCGATTCAATGTTATGTAACTCAGTAGTTAAATCTTCACGTGTTTGTTCAAGAGTTTGTTCGAATGAGTCTAACTTTTGAAGCTCTTGCTGTGTCTCTGGTGTTTTTCCATTGTGTCTAACTTTTGAAGATTTTGTTCCATTGTGTCTAACTGTTGCTGTGTTTGTCTCCGATTTTCTTTCATTTCTTGCATTAATTGCAATAATAATGTATTAGTGTCTGGAACCTGTTCCTCTATGCTTTTCGGCAGTGCATTTGCACCGGCAACATTTACATTTTGACGAGCAGAAAATGTGTCTTGACTTATTTGAGAAAACGGTGAGGACCCAAAACCTGAGTCTACAGTATTTGCAATATTGTGTTCTGTCATTTCGGATTCCTGAGGCGAGCTGTTGCCGACCTATCGATCGATAATGCATCCCTGTTCACTACTTGTTTCACTGTCTACACCATTATTTGCCGCCCGCTCCATTTCCCTATGCACAATTACCAAATTACTACTTTCAATGTCTGTTGCTTCATTACACAGTGGTGCTGATAAGCTACGCTCGTTGTCACCATTATTTCTCAGTTTACTTTGGAGCCTAGTGTTACGTTTTTCACACGCCATTATTGTCTCAATATTTCACACGATAACACACAAAAGCACATTTTGAAGAGCAAAAATAAGAGAACACATTAACATAGCACTGAAAATAATATCTAGTTAATTGCAGCTGCGAAATACTTGGTGCAAATCTACATGCATGCCACAACTGTTTTACTGTACAACAATGAAAGACTGCAACTACAAAGGAGTTTTTCTCTACAATTACACGCTAGCAATAAACAAAAGCTACACTAATTACACAAACTACAAGAAAAAATCAGAAGATTCCAGTGAGGTCCCCTCGGCTAAGGGTCGACATATGAAAGGTCCCCTTTGAACAATTATACATGACTGTGCTTAAACTGACACAAAATATTTTTTAGCGCAACGCAATCTGACTCAAAAATCCCTACAAAAGAATGGCCCTGACTAACATTAACCTATACCTTTCACAAATCACTTACCTCACAAAAATCTTCGTTACTCGAACTACTGCAATACAGCGAGCGCCACTACTGCCAGCTAAATAAAAGATTCAAACTACTGAAGGTACTAACTACTGATAGGCATAGTTAGCAAATGAAAGATTTTAATAGAGAACAAACAATGTATTTACCTCAATAGTGTTCAAAAGTCAATGTATAGAGCAGTTCATGACATCCAGTATTACAAATTTCAAAACTCCGCCATCTCTCTCCCCACATCCACCACTTCTGGCGGCTCACCTCCAACTGCGCAACGCTACGCGCTGTTCATATCCAGCTGCCCAACACTACAATGGCAGACAACAATGCAAACTAGCCACATACTGCACACAGCGCAGCCAGTGATTTTCATACAAAGCGCTACGTGGCGGCGGCGCTACCAATATAAGAACCTTAACAGCCTACTTACAATATGGATCGCGCCAATAAGGAACGACACGAAAGGAGTAGGCGTAACATGGCAAGCAACACTTTTTTTTTTGTCATCAGTCTACTGACTGGTTTGATGCGGCCCGCCACGAATTCCTTTCCTGTGCTAACCTCTTCATCTCAGAGTAGCACTTGCAACCTACGTCCTCAATTATTTGCTTGACGTATTCCAATCTCTGTCTTCCTCTACAGTTTTTGCCCTCTACAGCTCCCTCTACTACCATGGAAGTCATTCCCTCATGTCTTAGCAGATGTCCTATCATCCTGTCCCTTCTCCTTATCAGTGTTTTCCACATATTCCTTTCCTCTCCGATTCTATGTAGAACCTCCTCATTCCTTACCTTATCAGTCCACCTAATTTTCAGCATTCGTCTATAGCACCACAACTCAAATGCTTCGATTCTCTTCTGTTCCGGTTTTCCCACAGTCCATGTTTCACTACCATACAATGCTGTACTCCAGACGTACATCCTCAGAAATTTCTTCCTCAAATTAAGGCCGGTATTTGATATTAGTAGACTTCTCTTGGCCGGAAATGCCTTTTTTCCCATAGCGAGTCTGCTTTTGATGTCCTCCTTGCTCCGTCCGTCATTGGTTATTTTACTGCCTAGGTATCAGAATTCCTTAACTTCATAGACTTCGTAACCATCAATCCTGATGTTAAGTTTCTCGCTGTTCTCATTTCTGCTACTTCTCATTACCTTCGTTTTTCTCCGATTTACTCTCAAACCATACTGTGTACTCATTAAACTGTTCATTCCGTTCAGCAGATCATTTAATTCTTCTTCACTTTCACTCAGGATAGCAATGTCATCAACGAATCGTATCATTGATATCCTTTCACCTTGTATTTTAATTCCACTCCTGAACCTTTCTTTTATTTCCATCATTGCTTCCTCGATGTACAGATTGAAGAGTAGGGGCGAAAGGCTACAGCCTTGTCTTACACCCTTCTTAATACGAGCACTTCGTTCTTGATCGTCACTCTTATTATTCCCTCTTGTTTGTTGTACATATTGTATATGAACCTACTTTTTTCAGAATCTCGATCAGCTTGCACCATTTTATATTGTCAAACGCTTTTTCCAGGTCGACAAATCCTATGAAAGTGTCTTGAATTTTCTTTAGCCTTGCTTCCATTATTAGCCGTAACGTCAGAATTGCCTCTCTCGTCCCTTTACTTTTCCTAAAGCCAAACTGATCGTCACCTAGCGCATTCTCGATTTTCTTTTCCATTCTTCTGTATATTATTCTTGTAAGCAGCTTCGATGCATGAGCTGTTAAGCTGATTGTGCGATAATTCTCGCACTTGTCAGCTCTTGCCGTCTTCGGAATTGTGTGGATGATGCTTTTCCGAAAGTCAGATAGTATATCGCCAGACTCATATATTCTACACACCAACGTGAATAGTCATTTTGTTGCCACTTCCCCCAATGATTTTAGAAATCATGGTAGAACAAATTATAGGCGGAAAATTCACAAATGGACAGTTGACCAGGAAAGAAAAAGAAAAGAAAACCCAGTAATGCTGGAGCTTCTTGATCTGAAGATAGGCAAAGCAGTGTGCGACAATACAAACAATATTGGCACAAATAAATATTAAAACAAAATACTCTTTGTTGCTCATAAAATGGACCACTAGGGCCAATAGGGAATAATAAATAACAAATAAGCCTAGAGAAATATCTTAAAATAAGTGGCAAAGTAAATTCGTGTGGCATCATTGGCTGGCAGTCCGTCAAGAGGGATTCTTAAAATAAGTAATTTTCCTGGATAGATTCAACTTTGATTTTGAAATAGACAGTTTATTTCATTGCTAGATTATAGCTAAAAGCGGTTGTGGACCGGTAAATCAAACATTATTGAAGCCCAGAAGAGGCCTCCATACAGTACTGAATGTCATGTGGTGGTGGTGGTGGTATTATTATTATTATTGCGAATCTTGAAAAATACGGCAAAATGGATAATACTGTTCATGTTCTAACCTCGAACGCAAAGACAGTCGACACCAATAACTTCGATAAGGAAAGGAGGAAGGAAGGCAGAGAGAGTCCAGCGCCAGAAAACCATTTCGGAAGCAAGCTCTTTTGTACTCGCCAGTTCGTTGTTACACAAAGCCAGCACTCTTTGTCTGAACAATGTAATTCGTTTAGCGACATTAGCGAAATGTTTGTGAAAACAGCCATCGACAAGCCGAGAGTGTTGCAATAGCTCCGCAGGTAAGCCGTGTGTGTGTGTGTGTGTGTGTGTGTGTGTGTGTGTGTGTGTATGTGTGTATGTGTTTAAGCTAAAAGCGAAAAGAAACGGCGGCAGGGAAGTCGCTTTTGTTCGCCCTCGGTCGCGCAGTGGTGTGGTAGGGAGCAGGCGGTCAGCACCGACTTCACCTTTTTGCGCGCTCCGCTGCTGAAACATTAATTACGCACGGTCGGCATCCTTTGTTTTGCTGCGTGCCTTTCTTGTCGGCGCCGCCGGTAGCTGCGGATCGGGCTCGCTATCCCCCCTCACCTACCCCACACCTCACCTCACCTCACCCCTTAACGCCCAGCAACCCACAGCCCACGCACACAGCGATACAGGGCCGTCACCGTAATCAGCTACAAAGAACTCGGCACAAACACACTGACTGAGACGGCATACCGTTTGTCTGTACAGGAAACAGTGCATTTATCGCACTGCTCTTCCAAACTACCAGTCGATTGCAAGACTTTGTAGGCCACTTTAAAGCTGCTGGCATTTGACAGGTGGCGGTCTGCCAACGCACAAATAGTGGCCTAGCACTGTCGGCACCCACTGCGTTGCCACTTTCGCTGCGCAAAGCGTTGTTCCTGCCAGTTATCGAGTAGGAAACGTTTCCGGAAGCGAAACTGTTCACTTCGTAAAGAAGTATGTAACAGCTTTTCGTGGTGAGACGCACTAGGTACCTGTACTCGTAGAATAGGTGAATTTCACAATTTTCACGTTACTTTATTGTGGATGTATGTATGTATTTTATGGGTGAATTAAACTATACGTCCAAAAACCACCCACCGCCAATCATTGCTTATGTGTGTGGTGCTACACATGGTTCCCACACTGTGCACCCCATGGTGGTTGCGCTGTTGTAACTTATGTTTGCCGAGATTCAAATGGTTCAAATGGCTCTGAGCACTATGGAACTTAACTTCTGAGGTCATTAGTCCCCTAGAACTTAGAACTACTTAAACCTAACTAACCTAAGGACATCACACACATCCATGCCGAGGCAGGATTCGAACCTGCGACCGTAGCAGTCGCGCGGTTCCAGACTGAAGCGCCTAGAACCACTCGGCCACACCGGCCGGCCGTTTGCCGAGATAGGTGTGTCTGACGCGTTCGCCGTCACATCGCGTTGGTCACCAGGACACCTTCCGTTCCTTTCGCATCGACGTATTTCTCAAGAAAAGGACACTCGAGATTGTTATATAATGTTTTTCGAGCTTTTACCAACGTTCTCTAAAGTTCACGAATGTTTTCTAACGTTCGACAATATTCTCGAATGTTCTAGAATGCAATTTGTAAATACTACGTATCGCACTGATCCGCACTGTGGCAAAATCAAGTAACACATTTGTGGTATGTAATAGAAACTCATTAAAAAGTGCTTATAAGAAGCAACGACGTAAAAGAGGAATGGTTGTCTGAGCGAACAGTTTTAGCAAATAACAAATGACGTAGTACAACGAACATAGAATACGATACCAGAGAAAGGAAAAAATGTTTACAATCATGAGAGTAATGTCGAACCAATGCGAATGCCTAAATTTCTGTTGCGAACAGAAGTCCTAAATTTGTTCAATGTTCCCGGTATGCTCTCACAGAAAAATTCTAGACAACCTCACACAGTTTAATCGAAAAAGGATAAGGCAAGTCGGTGGTCATGTCACGAATTCCATTGCTTTCAACTAACTTCCCATTCATCTTTAGAAGTATCCAGTTTCAGGTAAGGTTAGCGTACAGCGACAATCAACAGAGGGTAAGGAAAAGATTTCCTTATCGCGGAGTGATTGTAAAATATTTCTGTATCTCTCGTGGATGTAGCGCGTTCATTTTCGTAACCGAAAGCAAAACATCAAATATACTTCATAAGAAGTTACTTTGAATAAGTTCCTTTGATATTCCAACCTGGACGTTCGTTTGTTTAATTTGCTTTCAAGAAGTTAGATAGGCTGCTACACAAATGGGCTGCTTACTTTTAGTTGTTTCAATTCAGAAAGCAAATCGACATAAAGACCAAATAAGCACATCTATTTCAGCTAGTATTGACAAAATTGCAGAAAAAACAGCGTGTTAGAAATATTGTAGTAGCAACTTGGGAAATATCGGTGGCCGAGCGTGGTATTTCGATAAACAACGAAAGAAAAACTGTATCGTTGACTGTCAATTCAACAGTTTTCGAGCTAACACGTGATACATTTGAAGCTGTTACTCGAACGGGAAAATTTCCCCCTTTTAAAAAGAATTTACGTGAGTCCGTTTCCAACTAGAACTAAGCATATATTTTTGACGTGCTTAGAAATACTATAGAGTTTTATATCACACGGGAACGTCAGATATTTTGATATCCTTTTTTTGAATTCAGGTATTTTGATGTCCTTTTATTTTCTACGAGGCAGAGAAATTTTGAATATTTCATTTAAGAAAGAGTCTCAAATGTGTTTATCAACGTTAATTTACAATAAAGAGCTGTGTAACTGTATAAGTGAGTCCTAATGTTAAGTGCATGCTATAAAGATTTATCAGCCATCCCGCCTACGACGTCCTACATCTGTAGCGATGGGTGGCCGCTCAATCCCAAGAAGTCTGGACGTGATTTGACTTTCGTCTCGCAGCGTGTTAGACACACACACTACAGCAGTCCTCGAACACCCGACAGGTCGTGGAGTTCGCGAAATGCTCGTGCCAAGCCTCTGGGCGGTCACAATCTCTTGTGAGCGTGTGGGTGCTATTCTGTCATTCTGCGCAACGGATTAATCTGAGATGTACCCTTTACCCTGTGGCTCCTGCAAGATGCAATTTCCACCCCCACACTACTACAGAAGTCAGACAGACGCTCCTAACTTTCTAAAGGGAAATGCCTGAAAAACTTTCAGCAATAAATATCTTCTGGAGTCTTCCACTGTAAGGAAATGATGCAAAATTCACAAAATTTTTTATGTAACTAGTGGGATACTTGAGTACTGGAGTAGTGCTAGTTAGTGTAAGAAAAACATGAAACTAACAAAAATTATTATTTTTATTGCAAAAATTCTGAGAAATCACAATGGCACTTTTAGTTATGAACCGAACAAGTTATTTCTGGGTTCTTTTTGGAATATGAAGTTACCTCTCAAGGATAGGATTCGCTAATGAAATTTCTATACAAAGTTTAAGATTGTTATTGACTTGGAAGAATGTCCGAGCCGCGCCTACTCAACTTGAATAATTATCCATTAGAATGTTGTTAGGTACGGTCGAGGCTGTCGCGTGTGGAATGCAGTGAAGTGTACCATTATGGAGGAAATATGGGGCTCGGAAGAGCTGTAGCGCACAATACCATAAGCTGTCATGACTGCTGTCTGCACCACTCACTGATGACAAATAAGATAGCTCTCGTTCTATCTGGATTGACCTTCACCAATCAAACTGTCCCTACGCCTTGATGAAGTCTACGACTCCTATTCGCCCCTAGTCTAACTATTGGCATGGTACACCAGTCAGATAACCAGTCCACCGCGATGCCACTCAAAAATTTGCTCGCAGGCGTTTAACTATTACTCTGTCCGTTCACACCGCACAATAAGTGTGGCGGCCAGCACAGTAAACAACACTTAATCGCAAGGACTCAATATAGAGTCGCACTCCGATTCGCTCTCAAGAGAGGTGCTCTCCCAATGAAGTACTGAGGACAGACTCGTTCCTCGCTCTTTGAGTACACGTACGAGCGCGCACGCTCTCGTTATGTGTTCTCGTTCCAAGAGCGATAACGGAACGGCCCCTCTCCACGCCAGATGTGAAGGGGTATATCTTTCGGTCTCTTCTATTACTCCTTCAGCTCAAGGCATCAGAAATATCATCTGCCAATCAGCATTGCTCTTCTAAAACGGGAGAATGACGTTTCATTTAAGGCGACCAATGTGGAAATCTGTAGCATTGGCGTTTGGCGTTTGCTGTCTCCCTATGAAAATCTCTGAAACTGCGTGCTATGTTGTAAAGAATGCATAGGCTGGGCGCTCCCACACAATGTAGTAGAATTTGCTTTTAAGCCGAACACGGGGTCGTTCTTCCTTTCACTCGGGCAAATGCTGTCTGCTCTATGGGCGGTCACTGGCCGACATAGATAGGCTAAGTCGTCCTCTGAAGGGACCGCCCCCCCCCCCCCCCCCCAGCGTGCGGTTTGCGTCTCCCGAACTATAAAAGCCCCTGCGACCGTCGTGTCTTGAATGTGTGTGAGTACGCCAGCCTCGAGTCTTTCAATCTCGGTGCGCATTTGCGATTTATTAGTTATTTGCATATCGTTCACATGAATTCATACAACATTGACTTTATCTTATCGAGTTTGGGTTCGAATGAACCGTCTTGATGTGCGGAATATGATTGTGAGGGAGGAATATGTAAGAAATGAAGGTCAGGAGAGCACGACGTCTTACACTGTCTTTGGTCAAACTCAGATAGATCGCGCGCTTTCCCCCTCCTACACATGTACAGCACGCTCACTGATACTACATGCAACTTGCGTGTATGTGACTTACTTTCCTCACCAGGTAACGGTGCTGTCACGGGTTTATATCGATAGTAGCTCGGTGGTCGTTATGTTCTGGCTGTTCAGTAAATAACTGCAGTGTTTGTGAGAGGGCAATGTACTGGCTTCTACATGCAAAAAATCTTTGACGTATTCACACATTTTAGAGCCTATTTCGTTTACCCAAACAGTGGTTGACATTGTTGTACAGTGTCGCACGTCTTCCAGAAACCTAGAGGTGCAGAATGTGCTTCCATGTATCGAAAGATATCGTGTGTGAAAAGGGGTAGCACGGGTAGCAGCACGTGCTCTTTGGGGGGAAAAAAAGGATATTTGAGTGATAACTTCACGGAGTGATGCTGTTGCCACGAATGATCAGTAACAGGAGACACATTCCGGATGGCTTATATAAGAACTACTAGCTACAAATTATGCAACGTATGCTACAAAAGGCAGAAGCCATGTGACTCATTACTCTGTTATTGCTTTGAATGCTCGACAGAGGGAACTCGCGACTGGCGAACGATAAACGGAGGCCGAATGCGGGAGTCAGCCATAAAAGGACGCGGTTAAACGAAAGCAGAGGCTCGGCAGCGCTACTGGGTGGATAGTAGAGAGAGAGAGAGAGAGAGAGAGAGAGAGAGAGAGAGCTGGGCTGTCCTTTGAAGTTAAATATTAACCGCCGCACTGTAATTACCGGGGCAGTGGAAAGGCGCACAGGGTCACACAGAAAATTAACAATCGCGTCGCCTTGCGTAGCAGCGAGAGCAGTCGGCGCAGGTAATGAGCCAGCCGGCGGTGATTGAGTTACCTGGCGTTACGCCGCGCCGCTCGTACCGCTTGCTCCACTGAGATTCGCTCTCTGCCGCGCCCGTCCCCGCGGAACACGCCACATTTGCTGCGACACCGCGCAAGTCGCGGCTTTGTCACGCTAAAGCAAAGTTAACATCCCTTTGCTCGTGAGCCGCTCGACGTAATCTTACGAAGTACAGTTCGCACAACGTAATCAGCCCGCACCTGCACAGATGGTGCGGTAAGGGAGGGGACAATGGTAGTGGCGAGGGTTCTCATGTGAATGGCCGCTGCAAGGAAGGGGAGGCGCATTTCAACAAGTAAGGCCTATGCGCTGACGCGTGTTTCGCGTAACTTGTAAGATACAGCTGGCGCGTCTGCAAAGTATCGTGCTAGAAACTTAAGTCACTCAGACAGCTGTATCCTTTGCTCAACAGGAGTAGCACACTGAACAGAAGGGTGTCGAGGTCCATGTACATGACACTTATCCGACCCCTGATGACGTACGCAGCTCCTGTCTGGGAATACCCTGCGCCTACACGCCTGCGCCGTCTGCAGCTCATACAAAACAGTGTACTCAAAATCATAAGCAATGCTCCACGATACACACGCATCGCGGACCTTCACCGGGAATACCGACTTGAGACTCTCACAGAGGTAATCCACAAACTCACCACAAGACTATATAGAAACTCCAGACATTCGCAGAACCCTTTTATTCTGAATCTGGGGAACTACGACCACAACCATGGATGGAAACATAAAAGACCAAAAGACATACTTGTAAGGACCTAACATCTATGGCCAAGCAGACGCAAACACAACGGTACAGGTGAGCCCCTGTTAATCAGACGCCATTACTGGATATCCAGCAGGAATACAGTGCCGAATAACTGGCACCTCGCAGGGAAGCCGTACCGTACACTGCATGCAGACAAGCTCCACACATCGTCCACACAGTGAGATGATCTATGGCCGATCTCCCACTACTGTATAACGATCTTGATTGTTCCAGGAACGTAGCGGGAGTAGTAACTGGGATACATCGCCAACGCTTGCCACGGTAATGATGCATGATACCAATACTAACAAATCCAACCTTGCATGAACTATCGCAGCTAGTAAGCCACTACTGCTCTTACTACCCATCCCACTGTCGCAGAGGTTTTTTTTCCCACGGCACGAGCCTTGGCACTTTTTTCCCCTCTGCTCTTCAAATCGCTACCCTCGCTCGCATTTCCTCCACTATCTATCACCTGGTGGACGGTGTTAATGCGTAGTCCTACCCAGACGCACGGATAACATCACAGCCCAGCATCCTGTGATCCACTTACTAGATAACTAACATGTTGACGGAGGTGACAGTAGAACTTTTGGTTTGGTCACCACGTTGGTGCGGGCGTGGGGGGGGGGGGGGGGGCCCATCTCTCATTTAAGGCAGCCGCCCCTTCAGAACGCAAGGATAAACTCGCCTGGTGCTCATAACGAGCCTGAATTGCTGCAAGGTACACTGTTATAAGACGTGCACCACGAAAAAGTTCAAATGGCTCTGAGCACTATGGGACTTAACATCTGAGGTCATCAGTCCCCTAGAACTTAGAACTACTTAAACGTAACTAAACTAAGGACATCACACACATCCATGCGCGAGGCAGGATTCGAACCTACAACCGTAGCGGTCGCGCGGATCCAGACTGAAGCGCCTAGAACCGCTCGGCCACAACGGCCGACCACGAAAGAGTAATGTAAATTGCTCACAAATTGATATTCATGCAGGAAAATACAAATATGTAACCGTTGGCGGCCAATGGGTGAATGCGTGCTGCTGCAGCGCAATTTCAGCGCGAAGCTGGTAAGGATACAATGGACATGTCGATACCGGGCGTAAAGTCGTTGCTAATTTCATTCCGTGTACTCAGTTGGACAGTAACTGTGCCTTGCAGACAGATGCGTGAACAATATACGCAGATGTCAGCATTTGAGAGAGTACGTGTAGTTTGGCTCAAAGAAGCCGGTTGGAGTAATCGGCAAATTGCTCGATGTTTGAATAGGAGCGATGCTACTATTCGACGATGATGGCAGGAACGTATGCACCAAGGCCAAATACAGAGTCCAGAAGGAAGCGGTTGATCTAGAGACGCGACAGAGCGTGAGGAACGACCAACTGTCAGAGACGCACTCAGAGCCACGGATTCATCGTTATCATCGATCCGACATGCGCCCTGGAAATATTGTAAGTTCAGAGTTGGCGGCCACCGCTCGGGCCGTGTGGCAGGGCAGACTCGTCAGCATCCGCGTGGTGCCTCACAACGGCCGGAGCACGTGGTCCATCGAGCACGAGGCTGGAAATTCCTTGGTGACGCTGTGCGCCGGGAGGGCCAAAGATGGCGGGCATTTCACAGCTCGCATAGAAATTAATAGTAGCCAGATGAATCATGATACCTCAAAAAGAAACGTGTACATTACTATTATTTGCACGACGATTCTGATGGTGTAATCAGATTTTTGATACCTTTATTAGTTTACAGTTTAGTATCTGATGGTAAATTACACAAGTAACACCCATTAACGAATTTCCAAAATGTAAACTCTTCATCCGATTTCGTCGACCGACATGTCTTTAGAAAGCTGTAAGTGTAAACCTAAACTGGTATAAATTACAGGCATGTATCTTGAATAGTACATGAGTTATTGGAGGTCAAAGTGGCCGATTACTATCGATCGCGTCAGGCCATAAGTACTCCACAGCTACACGTAAAAACGGTTGCAGCACGCTTATAAATATATTTATTCATCTATGTCTTTGTTTATATCCGGTATATACCATTCATGAAGAAATTGGTTAAGTATTTACTGTGTTTCAGAAAGCACAGAGACATTAGGCTACTGGCCTACCTTTCGTTCTATTCCTTTGATATACGTATGTTTATTTAATTTGTTTATGTATCTAATAATGTGTGTCAGAGCGTGTTTATGGTCCAGCTGCAGGAATATTTATTTAATTTGAAGTTATTTAAATGTAAATCCAGTATTTCGTATGTGTTTATATATGCTCGTGAGTGTACGTTGGCTTGAAGACAGGGCGGGAGCGCTCTAGCCAATCACAGCGACCGTTGCAAAAAGGACACGTGGAGAGACTGTATGGAAGTGGGGAGGAGCATCGTTTCCGGAGAGGACACGAGGCAGTTCTGGACAGTGCGGCGCTGGGGAGGTGCTGGAAGCGACGGCGCGACGGACGCACAGTCGGCGGAAAGACTTGGACAGTGGAGCAGTTTGCGCGTGGTCACGGAGGATAGAAATATTTTGGAGTGCCGACCTGTACTCTTGTGTGATTTCCGTGGCTTCTACAGTAAAGTCGTAGTATGCGTTCAGAAGTGAATATCTCGCGAACTATGTTGTTTTTCATAACTAATTACGCGAAGTAGGAATCTTTGTTTCCCTGTAATTCAATTTATATTTTATTTAATTCCTGGGCCATCGACACAAATAAGTGTTTTGCAGAAATATACCGCATTCTCAGAAGTACTTCTACTATCGTACTCATCATTTAAAGTCGTTAAGATAGTACCTGCAGATTTTATTTAATTGCAATCTTTCGTTTACAAATTTGTATGTTACTTTCATAATTCGCAATTGCCGAGTAATAGAAACCTTCGACCATTCGATTCATGTGTGTATTCTTATCGACCGTATAGTGTGACTCAGCATTATTTGGCCTATAATACGGCAACTATGTGTCCCAGCCCCTAGACGACAAAACCAGCCAAAATTTTTAACGTTTCAACTCTGAATCGGAGGGAACGAGGTTGAGGGCGACTCATTCCATTTTCTGGTGGAAAGCCCGCAACAAGAACCACTAACTGAGGGCTGACAGCAAGGGTGCTCACGGTTCCCCTTGCACAGACTACCATTAGCTCTGTTCAATTACAGACCCCTTTGGAGTGCTCTAGGGCACATTCAGCCTGGAATCTCATTGACTACAGTAGAATCGTCTTCAGTTATGAGTCCCGCTTCGGACTGAGTCCTGATGACCATGAAAATGTGTCTGGAGACGCCCCGGAAGGCGGTCTGCTTCCATCCTGACTATCGACAACCAGAGTGATTGTCTGAGGGTCCATTTCATTTCATGCCAGGACCCCTTTGGTTGTCATCCGCTGCACCCTCGCAACATAGCGGTATGTTGATGATATTCTATGGCCCTTTTTGTTACCCTTCGTGACAAGCCACTCTGGGCTTACATTTCAGCAAGATAATGCCCGTCCGCTCACGTCAAGACTTTCTGCTACTTTCCTTCATGCTTGCCGAACTCTACGTCGGCCATCAAGTTCACCGAATCTCGCCCTAATTGAGAACGTTTGGAGCGTTATGGGCAGGGCGCTCCAACCAGCATCCCCAGATTTAACTCCTTTATGCTCAGTTACCGGTTATTTCATTTTTGTTCAGGTTCATATAATTGAATGTCTTTTCTCGCAGAGCGCTTCTGTACCACACCGTAGATTGTCTATCAGCTAATATTGTGGTATCTGCGCAGTATTTAATCTTTATCTTATCGAAATCAGAAGATAATATCACAATATCACTTCATATCGTACATTATCTGTACTGCTCTTTACATTTTGACAAAATAATCTAAAAAAAGTGTGTTTACTGCTTGTTATCATGATATGTTGTTGTTCCCTGTTACCAGCTATTACGTGTTTTGTAGGAACATCCACAGATTTGCTTTAATCTAAAAATGTACCACTTACGTAACACAGTTCTCCATGCGTGATTATTGTTGTTGATTTCGTCTCTCCACGTAAGTCTGTTCTGTACCAGCCACTTCATCTCTTCATAGTTACGAATATTGCAACATACTATAATGTATCTTCAATTATCTCTGTCTGCAAAACTAGAGCGCCAAATTGTTACGTTCAATGATTTTGAGGTCTCTTTGCCGCTACTCGTATTCATTAGCTGACTTCATGAATTAATAAAATGGATTAACACGCATGAAAAGGATCATTTGCCCTAGTGCCATTTTGTCTTCTGCTTATTTTGTCGTTACTGCTCGACTCGATAAGATACGAATATTGTAATTGCTACAAGGTTATAAAATGTCAGTAAAGTGAACTTCGTTGTGACCACGTACATAATTTAATTAACCTGATTACGATATAAGTCAAACTGATAACGAAATAATGATTTCTATACTGGTGAAAATCGAAAGATAAAAAACAAATGACGCTACAGTGTTTTGCGCGTGTAATTCCGTCCGGTGGTACTTAGTTTTGAGGGTGATTAATTATCGTTTTCTTCAATCGACGTAAAACCTGTACTGTGGATACGAGTTTTCGCCAGATATCATCTTACTCACGAATAACGCCAGATTTATTAGGAATAATTTACACCAGATAAGACGAACAGGGTATAATATCACACATTCTGTTAGATTAATGCATACGCACAGTATACTACGTAAACATGCGACAGCTTGCTCAACTTCTTACTGGTTACCCAGTCTAATCATCATATCTTCAGTGTCCTTCCATAGCACCATGTTGAGTTTGTCGTCTACGTTTATTTATTTACTTAGTGCTTTCGCCTATCATGATTACTGCTTCAAGCCTCTCTTACATATAACCAGGCATCTTTAGATTGTTGGCAAAAAGCCAAAATCTTGCAAGAGTTATTTGAGGATCGCGCTAGTGAACTCACTTGAATGACTTTGTTACCGGATTCGCCTGATCTAAATCCGATGGAACACATCTGAGACCCCATCGGACGCCATCTCCACAAACTCAGGGCCGTAATCTAAGGGAACTGCGTGACTTGTGCCTGGGCATTTGTGCTGTACACTTCCGGAAACCTAGCAAGGACTTGTCGAATTAATGCCATGCAGAATCGCGGCTGTACTGTGTTCCATGGTTCGACCAAAGCCATATTGAGCACGGCGTCATAATGTATTGGCTCATTATTCTACCGTGAGGTTATAATGCAAGTGCAGCTACTCACGGAAATCCCGTGCGGGCTGTAATTATCGTATGGCAGCGAAACTTGGTAGATAAGCCAATGCGTTAATGCTGTACCGATTTACGGAGGAAAAAAGTTCTTTCCAATTTTGGTCACCAGGTGCATCTCGTCGAAGCCTCTGGTGATCATATTCAGCAAATTGTGTAAGCAGCAGTTAATAATAAAATCAACATTATGCCTTTCTATTTTGGCCTCGCTTTCATAATGCGTTACGTATGGAAATATTTCTACACGTCTTTTTTGCAGTCACAGTGTCAGATTCTTACCTAGTCACCAAAATTGAAACTAATTTTTTTACCACCTAAACTGGTACAGCATTTACGCATTACACTATCTACCAAGTTTCGCTGCCACACGAAAATCACAGCCCACACTCGACCTCTGTGAGTAGTTGCGTTTCAGTTATCACGCCCCCCCCCCCCCCCCCCCCAGTAGGTACTTTACATCGTATCTTCATTAAGTCAGAAAACACCGTCTTCATATGGAACGCCTGCGAGACATGTGAACGGCGTAACGTATGCAGAAATAATGCTACGCTAAACAAGATCTGGAAAAACAAAATGAAACAGCTTGCATTACTAAGGAATGATTCCACCCTGTCAGGTGGCTGGTCAGCGCATTTGACTGCCATGCAGCGGGGCCATGATTGATTCCTGTCCGTATCTGAGATTTTCTCCGCTCTGAGACCGGGTGTTGTGTTGTCCTCACCATCATTTCATCATCATCAACACGCAAGTCGCCCAGTATGACGTCAGCTGAAATGACTGTTAAGCCGGCGACCGAACTTTCCCAGATGGAAACTACCGGCCAGCAACGCCCTACGATCGTTTCGTTTCATTTCACTAACGAATTACTTGACGTAAAACAAAATGTGTGCTTGTTATTCGACGTTTTACTGTACCCTTTCAACTTTCATTTTATTGCTTGCCACAGGGTCCACAACCACAACGACTTCTTTCCTTTTTTTCCTTGCAATTTAAAATTGTAAATCATTTGCTGTTATTTGATGAAGTAAAACTTACCTTTATTTCGTTGACATTACAATATAGTTTCGTCAATGAAGGCACTTTCAAATAAACATAGGTTATATTTCTCACAAAAATAAAAAATGCATTAAGATATGTACTGTGGTATAGTCCGAAGAACGAGATCCCACGTCAAAGTTGGTACCACACAATGTAACCTGAAGTAAGGACAGTCGCTGGCTGACACAGCAGTGAATGGGAGACGCCGACATATACACGTCCTCAAGAGGTTCCGTACCCTGCCGCTGCTGGATGCTTGTTTGCGTCAGATTGCACCGCCGCTCAGCCCGTTTGTGAATCATCGATTACGCCGACAGCATCGTCTTACCTCAGAGCCAGCAGGGCGAGTTGTATTAAAGGCCAGATTGTCTATCGAAGTTTATAGTCGATTCCACGGTAAAATGTGACTATCATTCTGTATCGAACCAAATGATAAGTTTTACAGTTTAGCGAGACTAACATATACATAGTGGCATTCCTGTAGACCTTTGTTGCTTCCAAATTAAGTACTCACTCTTCTTGAACTTACAATAAAGTGGTCTAATATGTTGTGTATGTTATAGTATTGCTCTGCTCCTCCAGAAGTCAATCTGGAATTACTACAACGCCACCACATGAACAGTCCATTAAATTTGCCAAATTCTGGTCAGGCTCTAAAACTGCATAATTTTTTTTTCTTGTCTCATTGGCAACGGATCTTAAATTTGGTACACTCAAGTTCTTGAGTCCCTGCTGAAATTAAAACCGCAAATCCAGTGCAGACTCAAAAAAAAAATTGTATGAAGGGCTGTTTTGAAGAGAAGCACTAAAAACTGACTACCCTCGCTTAGAACACCAACGTGCACAGTCTGCTTCACTTCTTTCGTGTAACACCTCTTGTGTCATATTTTTCAATTGAGCACACTATCACCTCCGTGCGCAATTTAAATGGCAGAAAGAGGAGCTCACTAATACTAAACGACGAATACTTAAGTATTTCAGACGACGTACGCTATGGAGAACCGTTATCTGGGCCTCTGACACTTATTACTATCTCCGATGACACCATGACAATGGTGGGCCTTGTAAATAGCATTACTGGCCTCAAAATGGTTCAAATGGTTCTGAGCACTATGGGACTTAACATCTGTGGTCATCAGTCCCCTAGAACTTAGAACTACTTAAACCTAACTAACCTAAGGATATCACACACATCCATGCCCGAGGCAGGAGTTGAACCTACGACCGTAGCGGTCGCGCGGTTCCAGACTGTAGCGCCTAGAACCGCTCATCACGAGGCAGAGAAAATCCCTGACCCCGCCGGGATACTGGCCTCCTGAAAGCCCATCGGAAGAAAGATTTCTACAAGGATAGTCGTTCCTTTCCCACGGCTCGAGTCTTCCAAATGCGTGAACTTGATGAAGGCTTACTTCTGATTTTCTCGTTTTATATTCAGAATGTCAACTTTGTCGGAAATATCAGGTATGTTCGTGACAGCCAGCACAGAGCTCGTATGTCATCAGCTCAAAGTAGATTTTGACTCGTGTTACCTAAGAGTTGAAAGGAGTCTATTTCACTTCTTTCCATCAAGTCCACATCCTTTCACCATTTACACATAAATTTTAATTTGTTCGTCCTCTATCGCTGGACCCTGTCAAATGTCGATCACAGTCGTTGTCAGATCTTTGGAACGACACGATGTTGCACAGTGAAAAGGCAATCTTTGGCGCCCTTACCCGTGTTTGTACGTAAAGCCACACCGGCCGGAAACTGTGGTCCGTTTCTTGTGTCCAGCTACATCTAGCAGAGAGGGAGTCGGGCTCTACTGAGTAAGTATACAGTAATGTCTCAAGGTACCATCTTTTATAACTTGCTGCTGTAAGCAGGAGATTCCGGGTTCGAGTCCCGGTCGAGGCACACATTTTCAGTGTCCCCATCAAGGTATATCAACAACACCTGTCGGCAGCTGAGTGTTTCAATTGATTGTCACATATTGTTTATGTCAGTCGCGGTTTTTGTTCATTCTTTTCACTTCAGGACACGAAATCTCTGTGTGTGTGTGTGTGTGTGTGTGTGTGTGTGTGTGTGTGTGTGTGTGTGTGAGAGAGAGAGAGAGAGAGAGAGAGAGAGAGAGAGAGAGTGGGGGGGGGGGGGAGGGGAGTAGGTTCAAAAAATGGTTCAAATGGCTCTGAGCACTATGGGACTTAACTTCCGAGTCATCAGTCCCCTAAAACTTAGAACTACTTAAATCTAACTAACCTAAGGACATCACACACATCCATGCCCGAGGCAGGATTCGAACCTGCGACCGTAGCGGTCGCGCGGTTCCAGACTGTAGCGCCTAGAACCGCTTGCTCAAGAGAGAGAGATTCATGTATTTATGTATGTATGAAATTTTGGATTTCATGTTCTTTTTTAAAAAAATGTTTCATGTGCTACTGAAGGTGAATCACACTTAACAAGCTACTGGTCATGGCTACAGATTGGGCTTGCCTCAATTAGTGTCTTATAATTCCTGTTATTATTTACTTCGGAAAGCTTTCTTTCCCTTTCAGTATCCCAGTTCATAAAATATGTGTAGCATTTCTTCACGCTTTCTGATTTTTATTGTGGGCAACTGGCCCCATTAGGTAAATGCCAGAATAACCCACCTGTACTACGAACCCACTGCCTCTTTTTTTTTTTTCATGGGATTAGCCTTTACGCGTTTCATCGATGCACATAAGTAGTAAAGTACAAGTGTTTCAGAGTGAATAGGTATTCCGTGACTTTCAATGATGCATTCCCTATATTTAAATCGGTAAAATGCATTCAAAGGACACATAAGGAGCAGCTCGAACTAGCATCCTCTGTTTTATAAGACAGTGTAGCTAACCGAAGCTTACGCAAGGAATCGATGAAAATTCTTCGAAATAAAGGTAGGTTGGTTGGTTGGTTGATTGGTTGGTTGGTTTATTGCATAAATGGACGAAACTACTAAATTCATCAGTCCCCAAATTATGAAGTCGATGAGTTGTAAACAAGTGAATTACTTGTGTATTACGAATAGGTGCGTGAAATAAGGCGAACAAAAGACAAAAGGAGCAGCTAAGAGTATAAGAAACTATGAATGAGGAGATGATATACTCGACGTCTTTTCCGGTTTCTCGAGCTAACGCGCCAGGTGCAGCCTGAGTAAACTGAAGTTAGGCCACCCGCCGCACACTTGTGCTGGTTGGGCTGCAGCCAGCGGCGCGGTGAGGCGCGCAGTGCAGCAGAGCTGAGCTATCGCACTTCTCTTCCCCATTGTCGCTTCCTTCCAGCCATCCTTCCTGGATTGCTTCCTTCGCACTTCCTCCGCGCTCTCTTCGCCAACGCCGCCGGCAGTCGAACCCATCCTTTACCTCCCCTTCCCCCGTTCCCGGGGCCTTCCAAACGGCGGCTGCTGGCAACCCTAATAACTCTTCCTGAGCCGTTGTTCCTACTGGCTGAGGCGCTTTCATTGCAACTTCTAAATGCTTTTAATGCCAGCCCATTTATTTCCTCTTACTCGATTAATACTTAATCTGTGCTGCTTGAATATTATTTATTGCGCCACAGAACGCGATGTAATTAATTTGGACTGGTCCGCTATTGTTAATGCCAACGTGTCCTGTAATAGGGGGCATTACTGCTGGAGATAAACACTTTACGCCATAAGGGTGGAGGTAGAAAAAAATCTCTGGCAAAGCTAGCAAGAATACGCCGTTTAATGAACGGCTAACTGGGCCCAACTTATGCTTTCAAATATAAGCGCATTTACCAGCGCGAAGCGAAATTTAGGTGAGGACCCGCGTGTCGTTTGGAGGTCATTGTGGTCATGACTGCCCCCACCCCCCTTTTGTATACTTTTCAGTTAGCATTTATATTTTTACATACAGCAATTTCCAAGTTTCTTAGAGAATCCACTCGCTTGCGTAACTATAGCCTGCAGCCTTGTGTTCACAATCCTAGTCCTCAGTCATGCTGATAATGGCGAATGCACGCTTCAATTTAGTGAGCTATACTATGTACTATACAATAACGTAGATAAATTACAAGCAGTATTACGTTGTAGCATTTTTATGTTCTACTAAATGGTTCAAATGGCTCTGAGCACTATGGGACTCAACTGCTGAGGTCATTAGTCCCCTAGAACTTAGAACTAGTTAAACCTAACTAACCTAAGGACATCACAAACATCCATGCCCGAGGCAGGATTCGAACCTGCGACCGTAGCGGTCCTGCGGTTCCAGACTGCAGCGCCTTTAACCGCACGGCCACTTCGGCCGGCTTATGTTCTACTGTTAGTGTTATTAAAACATAGGCAATTGCGATACATTAAAAGAGGGATTGATGGTTTATTATATTTTGCAGGTGAGGGCACAGTAAGTAAGAAACTCTAACCACCCCCCACCACCACATGCCCTAAACCTAAAGACCCATATCTCAAACGATATATGTCCAATATGACATCATATAGACAATTTAAAAGCACAAACCTTCTCAATAGATCCTTTAACTACCATAAATAATTTATTTGTCCAAGTCGTCAGTCTAAAATTACGAAAATAACTGATGTTATCAAATTTGGACTGGACAGTGTTACATATATATTTATTTTTAAGAGGTTTTCTTAGGTCGGTTTCTTCTCTGTCTGTCTGTCTGTATGGTACAAATTTTGATTTTAAATTATCTTCCCCATGAGTTAGAGACATGAAATTTTAAACGTAGCTCAGAACTGGATGGCAATGCAATATTAATTCGCTTAATTGTCGGTCTGTTGGATAGGGGTGAAATTGAGAAATGATTTAACACCTGAAAACTCTGTTGCTTTGCACGACCGGCGTGTTTGCAGGTAGCATTGGAATTCATCACAGATGATATACAAGCGAATAGGTACAGCTGAGCAGGAAGAGGGGGAAAATGAGATGGACAGAGGGAGGGGGTCAAGGTATGTGTGCCGTATATGTAACATATATATGTACAGGTGAAACAGCCGGTAAAAGTCTGGTGCAGATATAAATAATTATTTAAATATAAATAAAATTTTAATGTAACACATTTTTAAATTGGACTATAAATATATAATATATTAAATATACTAAAAATATATAATAGTTTCTCCTTCCTACGGATTGCTAATCGCATAGAGTGAGAGGTGAAAATATGTGAGTGTGAATTTCTGTAGATAGTAGTATTCTCGAGAGCAAATGTTCAGCACGTCCAATACATAACTGATGCATGAGTTGTTCTCCTCCTAACTATTATGTATGGCATGTGCTACCACGTTTTTCATTATAAATATTATAAGTATTTTCATAGCTGCTAACAATTCACGATCATATATTTTCGGGACTATCTATATGGGTTTAGGAGTCCGCGTGGGGCTAGAAAAAAACTATTTTACACTTTTTTGTCCGATTTCAAAACGTGTATATCAAATATTTATTTTTATTTCAATAATTATTAATGGATACAGCCGTACAGTTAAATTGTTGAAGAACAACGCAAGACGACAGAAAAGTTTCTGTCAGAAAATCTCTTCGTTTCCTTTTGCAATATTAACCGCTTTCATCTCCACCCATCAAGAGAGTAAAATGTAATCAGAAAATACAGAACGAGATTTCACCAACAGATCTGAATAAATTACGTAATGAGTACAGTGATATTCCTACTATATCTCAAAATTCATCGATACCGCCGAAAACGGCCGGCTAAAATTTTGTGACTGTGCTACAGAGAAAAAAGTTTGGTTTGTTTCAAATGATTAGGAATCATAATATATGCTTCTGTCGTAATTAAGTAACGCATAATGAAAGTGCTTCCGGTGTGTGTGGAAAATAGCCACATAAGTGTTGTGTAATAATACTGTTAAATATTTTCTGTTATTTGTGACTTTCGTCATGCACTTCATCAGTGTTCGAACGAGTAATGGACATGGCAATCAGTGTAAATTGCTACTATTTTTATTAATGAACGGTAATTTGTAATTCCTTATACAACTATAAATTCGGTAACCAAGTAGTCATTAACTGGTGGATAAAAACTTGATTTTGAATAATACCGACATGGCAGCAACTTTCTGTGATATACACTATACACACATTATTAAGTACAAATGCGACGCCACTCAACTGTTCGTTAGAAAATTGCAACGAATTCCTAAAAATGACCTTGAAGAATGACGTAGTGCTAGGGTGTTGGTGAGCGTAATTTGTGAAAGACTCGTATTCGTGAATATCCTGTGTAGTACGCAATTAACAGTTTTACATACACACACGCACGCGCGCGCGCGCGCGTTGAGTTTTCAATATCATGAACAAGTTTAAAAAATACAACAGAACATGTAACGTTCAGATATTGAAAAATGACGTATTCGCTAGGGATTTCAATTGAGTTGGTAGACAGTCATGTTGGATTCACTGGCTAAGTTTATTTCGTAATGCGGATATTTATCCAGTGCGAAAGTATACAACTTTATATGTGTCTTTGTTTAGAGTTCAGTCTGAAGTCGATAAAATGGTCGTTTAAACAACGGAAAGCTCAACATCACGTCGACAATGACGTCTTTGATGATGGAGAGTTAGCTGAGCTACGCAATGCTAGAGGAAGAAAGCAGAATCTGAAACCTACCCGTCCGAAAACCGATCTCAATCACATGACACAAAGATGCTTCCCGCTAAAAATCACTGGCGTCTGTTGCATCCTCTTTATGAGTGGATCAGACTACATGAAGCATTTCTATAAATATGGCGAAGTAATTTACATACGAGTATACTTACTGCGAGGAAAACAATCATTACTGTGGAAACTGGTCTATCGCAACATTTCCCTGTGTTTCCCATCCTAATTTATGCCAGTAAATAGGTTACAATATTATTTCGTCGCAGAAACAAGTTTCAGCTCTGACTGTGTGACAGTTGGCTTGTGAGGCTAGATTTACGTAAATATAAATACCCATATTAGAGCTGAATGATATGACTCATTTTAAATGAAACTGCAGATTAAATCCAATCAGATTAGTAGTGGTAAATTTCAAATATACCTGATTTGCACTTTCCTTAGAAATATTCTTTAACAATACAGATGACATAAATTATCACTCCTACATGCCCCGCAAGAAGTCGTTAACTGGCGTTTAGCATCTAAGGAATGGTGATGTCTCGCCACACAAGTTTAATTAAATTTCTGGCAGACTGGAACTGTCTAGAGGGCCAAACCGTCGCTTTTACTGGGCAGCGTTCTGACTGACAGAGATTTGCATGTTCGACACAGG
This sequence comes from Schistocerca nitens, assembly GCF_023898315.1. NCBI lineage: Eukaryota > Metazoa > Arthropoda > Insecta > Orthoptera > Acrididae > Schistocerca > Schistocerca nitens. The sequence goes on from NC_064615.1 coordinate 327,808,654, forward strand.
GCACGCCTCGGTAGGAATTCCCATATGTCGGTTAACATTGTGATGCCATGTGTCTCCGCAATAATCACAGGACTTAACAGATTTAGGCTCTTCCCAGTAGAATATTTTAGTAACACTGTATACGTCACAACTATCAAACACATGACGATATGGGAGGCGTATAATAAAACAAAATACATTTTGTCGTCTTCAGAGTAATCTCCTGCGGCCACAAGCCCACCAGAAACACATGTTACTGAACTGAAGAATTATATCAGTGTTACGGCTTCCATTAGAAATCATCAGTATAATGGGAAATCCATAATTGGGAGAGGAATGAGGCAGAGACAGTTCACAGCACCAGAAGCATTCTCACTAGCTCTAGACCGAGGTCTAAAACACGCCATAATATGTATGTAGTTAAATATACCTGAACCACATTAGTTTTTCTGATGTCATTGTAATGTTTGCCTTCAGCGTAGAACAAGTTCGGAACTAGTGGCAGAATTTAGTAGTAAAGGTCGAAAGTAGGAAAGATGAAAATTAACTGCAATAAAATTAAAATAAACTATTGCCAAAAAATTGGAAAAATTTTAAGAAAATTAGCTCTGGATCTATAGATAAATGTGATGAGTTACAGTATTTAGTACACTCTAAAATAAATAATGCATGTACAAGGAAAGAACTAACGTAGCAGAAAATATGTCCTGCAGTGCTTCCTGAAAACTAAATGTTGTTGACAAAATAATCCGGATGCATGTGTGAAACGAGTGTTAGAGTTTATTAATAGTTTTTTATGCACCAGTGAACATGAATTTCAGTGCAAGAGTCACTAAAAAACTGAGGTTTCCTCAGCAGGCAATGGAGAGATGATGTTGATATTTACTGCAAGAGAGAAATACAAACCAATAGATCAGGAAACAATTTGAAGAGGAGGTTGTAGCTACGACTGAGATGAAAATTAAGTTAAGATGCGTGAAAAACACATTCATGTAAATGGACAAAAAGTGAACAAGACAGTTCTTTGATAGATTCCAAGATATAAGGCCTAGATGACGAGCTAAAGGAAAGTGGGAAGAGAATGTTTGAAAATATATGGGAGTAATGTAAACTGAGGTGACGAAAGTTGTGGAACAGCAATATGTACATATATACTGATGCCCGTAGTATAGCGTACAGAAGGTATAAAAGGCCTATGAAGTGGGGGAGCTGTCTTTTGTACGCAGATGATTCATGTGAAAAGCTTTCCGACATGATTATGGCGGCACGACGGAAATTAACAGATTTCGAAAGAGGAATGGTTGTTGCGTAGGCCATCCCATTTCGGAAATCGTTGAGGAATTTAATGTTACGAGATCCACAGTGTCAATAGTGTGCCAAGAATACTATATTTAAGGTGTTAGCTCTCACCGCGGACGATGCAGTGGCCAACATCCTTCACTCAACGACCGAGAGCAGCGGTGATTGCGGAAGAGTTGTCAGTGCCAACAGACAAGTAACACTCCATTAAATAACCGTAGAAACCAATGTGGGACGTAGGACGAAAGTATCCGTTAGGACAGTGCTGCGAAGTTGGGCGTTAATGGGCTATGGGAGCAGACGACCGACGCGATTGGCTTTGCTAACAGCTCAACATTGCCTGCAGCGCGTCTCCTGGTCTCGTGACCATATCGACTGGATACTGGACGACTGGAAAACTGGAAAACTATGACCTGGTCATATGAGCCCCGATTTAAGTTCCGAACAGCTGACTGCAGGGTTCCAGTGTGGCGTAGACCCCACGAAGCCATGGACCTAAGCTGTCAACAAGTCACTGTTCAAGCTGTTGGTTGCTATATAATGGTATGGGATGTTTACATGAAATGAAATGGGTCCTCTGGTCCAACTAAACAAATCCTTGTTAGGAAAGAGTTATGTTCGCCTATTTGAACACCATTTTCAGCCATTCATGGACTTCGTCTTTCCAAACAACGACGAAATTTTTGTGGATAGCAATGCGCCATGTCACTGGCCCACAACTCAGGGCTATTAAAAAAGAAGAAACAGATTCCAAACTATTATTGCTTCCAAACTACAAAAGATAGAAACACAATTCCAACGTTCATAGAAAGAAAAAGTTCTAATTTTTATGCATTCAATGCTAACATAATATGTTAGACAATAAATATCAAAACGGATACTCATTTCCTGCCACACACGAAGCAGCTGGTTTCTCGTTATCAAATTCACAGCTTGAACAATGCCATGTCGCAGACTTTCAAGGGGATGAAAACGCGGTCTTTTACGTAAACATACAGATAAGAGGCACAAGGTGTGAGATCTGGAGACGCTGGAGGCCACCAAGGATGGGGTTTATCATCTGCTGCTCCTCTTCCAATCCAACGTCCCAGACCTCACACCTTATTACTTTTACCTGTGGGGTTACGTAAAAGACCGCGTTTTATCCCCACTATGCTGACACTCTTGAAAGTCTGCGACATCGCATTGTTCAAGCTGTGAATTCGATAACGAGAAACTAGCTGCTTCGAGTGTGGCAGGAAATGAGCATTCGTTTTGATATTTATTGTCTAACATATTATGTTCGCATTGAATGCATAAAAATTAGAACTTTTTCTTTCTATGGACGTTGAAATTGTGTTTCTATCTTTTGTAGTTTGGAAGCAATAATAGTTTGGAATCTGTTTCTTCTTTTTTAATAGCCATGTATTTCGCAACTGGGTTGAAGAACACTGGCTAATTCGAAGGCATGATTTGGCCACCCAAGTCTCCCGACATTTATGAGATATAATCGAGAGGTCAGTCCGTGCACAAAGGTCTGCATCAGCGACACTTCCGCAATTACGGACAACTATAGACACAGCATGGCTCAATATTTCTGCAGGGGACTTCCAAAGATTTCTTGAGTCCATTCCACGTCGAGTAAAAGGAGGTCCGACACAATATACATCTACATCTACATGACTAGTCTGCAATTCACATTTAAGTGCTTGGCAGAGGGTTCATCGAACCACAATCATACTATTTCTCTACCATTCCACTCCCGAACAGGGCGAGGGAAAAACGAACACCTAAACCTTTCTGTTCGAGCTCTGATTTCTCTTATTTTATTTTGATGATCATTCCTACCTATGTAAGTTGGGCTCAACAAAATATTTTCGCATTCGGAAGAGAAAGTTGGTGACTGAAATTTCGTAAATAGATCTCGCTGAGACGAAAAACGTCTTTGCTGTAATGACTTCCATCCCAATTCGCGTATCATATCTGCCACACTCTCTCCCCTACTACGTGATAATACAAAACGAGCTGCCCTTTTTTGCACCCTTTCGATGTCCTCCGTCAATCCCACCTGGTGAGGATCCCACACCGCGCAGCAATATTCTAACAGAGGACGAACGAGTGTAGTGTAAGGTGTCTCTTTAGTGGACTTGTTGCATCTTCTAAGTGTCCTGCCAATGAAACGCAACGTTTGTCTCGCCTTACCCACAATATTATTTATGTGGTCTTTCCAACTGAAGTTGTTGGTAATTTTAACACCCAGGTACTTAGTTGAATTGACAGCCTTGAGAATTGTACTATTTATCGAGTAATCGAATTCCAACGGATTTCTTTTGGAACTCATGTGGATCACCTCACATTTATTAGGAGGAATCCCATAACTTTTGTCACCTCAGTGTATACGCAAATAGATGAAGACCATGGTCCACGGTTAAGTCTTAAAGTGTTCTTTATCTTGGAGTTTCAACATTTTACCTAGTCATGGCCTACACCTAAACAGGATTGGGAAGCGAAGATTGGTACAGCTGGTTCATGAAAGTATAGGGCGTGGATCTCGGGCTACACATGGTCAAATACCTGTTGTCATGGGTAGGAAAAGTAAGTCTCTTTTAGGATAAATCCGGACAACGGGTTCCCCTGCCTAAAGAGCATCTCCAGCAGTTTAAAAAATACTGAAACAATCACTCACAAGTTTTAACACTCCAAACACACATGCTGAGGAAGCAAATGAAACTCTCAATGAAGATTACGACCACTTGGCTATTTGGAAGTAGCAAATGACGGAAATTCAAATTGTGAACCTTCGTGTCCTTCTTGAAGATACTGATGGCTCTGAGCACTATGCGACTTAACTTCTGAGGTCATCAGTCGCCTAGAACTTAGAACTAATTAAACCTAACTAACCTAAGGACATCACACACATCCATGCCCGAGGCAGAATTCGAACCTGCGACCGTAGCGGTCGCTCGGTTCCAGACTGTAGCGCCTAGAACCGCGCGGCCACTCCGGCCGGCTCTTGAAGATACTGACTCCACCGTAAACGCTACGGATAAAGGCCATGCATGTGTAATGTCTACCATATTCTTGTACATACAGCAATGATACACTTAGAAACTCTGTTCGTGCTTCGTGACGACTACAATCTGTCTTTTCCTTCTTACACACATTGTTCATCTGCACGTTCAGATGGACACTACACTAGCCCGACGCAGTTTAGTAACGACACAAAGAAACACTCTTGGATCTGATAGCCTGTGGTTAGGGAATCATCTACTCTATTGCCTCAGAGTCTTTCCTGGTGTCATGCCTGAATAAAATCTAACAGCGCACGCTGCTCAGTGTCCTAGCTTGTGCGCTAGTAACCCTGCCGGATATCTTGCCGGTCTTTTGGTGGGGGAACTGATTGCACTAACAATGGGTCTGGGAGGACTCAAGGCATTGGCATTAATTTCGTCACCACTTCATCTAAGATATCAGAGTCCTTAAAGTAACATACAATTGTTGACGCATCCAGGAAAATAAAGTGGCCCAAAAAACATAACGATTAGTCTGGATGTAGTGTCACTTTTTTTACGGGGGCTACCGTACAAGACAGGCTGGATCATTTGGCCAAGCTTCTCATCCTCAAGTTGTTCCGTCATGCTCTAACGACGATGTAATTTCTTTACCGCGACTAATATTACGAGATGACGGATGACACAGCGACAGGATCCCCACTGTATCCGGCGGTCACGAACTTCTTCATGGGGCACTTTAAACAGTAAGCTCTAAACCCTGTGATGTTTCTTTCGTCTTGCTTCCTACGGTACGCTGACGACACATTCTTGGTGCACCGCGCCAGTTCGTCGATAACATAAGCAGTGGCCCTCCCAACATTTAATTTACTATGGCGCTGTAGAGATGGCAAGCTACCGTTCTTTGAGGTTTTAGTTGAGCGGAAGGAGGCAGCCAGCTTGGTCATTCAGTGTACAGGAAAGCAACACACACTGACCGGTAACTGAATGCAAGTAGCGTTTCTGAAGACGACCTCCTACAGTTTGAATTGCAGCATTTGAGACAAGTGTTTAGAAAAAATGGTTACGGCAAGGGAGTCATTTCAAACGCTTTCCGTTGCCACTGACTAAAGATGCCTCGTGACCCGGCGGAAGATGGTTCAAATGGCTCTAAGCACTATGGGACTTAACATATGAGGTCATCAGTCCCCTAGACTTAGAACTACTTAAACCTAACCAACCTAAGGACATCACATACATCCATTCCCGAGGCAGGATTCGAACCTGCGATCGTAGCAGCAGCGCGGTTCCGGACTGAAGCGCCTAGAACCGCTCGGCCATAGGGACCAACCGGGCGGAAGAAGCAAAGCTGTCTGCATCTGGGAAACGAACAGCAAGACAGGATGTGTGCTGTAGAGAAATACACCAGCGTCCCAGCCCTCCAAGATATGAGATATAGTATATCCAGTTAAAGACGGATTACCTCTTTGAGTGTCCGGTGTGTATGAAGTCACCTACGAATGTGGCAGAATTTATAAGGGAGCGATGTTTCCGCTCAAAGACTGTACAGTGTAGAATCAGTGTACCAGTCAGGCAAAAATCGCCTTGAGCATTGAAGCAATCAACCCACCGACGCACCAGGTTTGAGATACCCGCTTGGTAAAACAATGTGTCCTCTCACTTGAGGAAGTCCGGAACTACCTATTGCATATCCTCATCAGACACGATTCGTCGACCTTTCAAGGCTTTTTTTTCATGGACCGATGGCGTGATAATCACACGGGGAGCGATCACTACTACAAGGCGTGCGGTTGACTGTGTGAGTTGAGTTAGCGCAACTCTGTATTGCGATATTTGCGATATTGGTACATGCGTTACTATGAAGCAGCACCTCTGCTTGTCGTAGTTTTCCAGGCCGTGTCGCCTGAAAAGCACGCCATAATTTCTCCAGCGCTGTGATGTACCGTTCTCCAGTCTTGGAGACACCCGGTTCCTTGAAATCAACAAGGAAAGTGGCCCCGGTAACTGAAGAACGGGGTATCACTTTTCTAGCAGATAGCTGGCTCTCGAGCAATCCACAACGATGGTTTTCGACAGACATGTTGTCCCATACACATTCTTCATACTCTGATGGATGTTTACCAGGTTTTGTCCTTCACCAGCCACGAAAACAATAACAGCACGTTGGTGCTGTTTAGATCCATTTCGTAATAACGTCGCACATTGTCAACGTTTCCTTATTTATCGCACTCAAGTCGGTAAGACAGGAATGTCACACCAATTCCTTGCTTACGCGTCGGTGCTTGTTAACCCTCATCAGAGTCGCACTACGTTGCTTATATGCTGCGGCAATGACCTCAAACGGAAACTTTTTGATCGCCCCCTTATATATACACCCTGTATAGGTCAAACTATTTGCACTGTTGCTTAGCAATGTGCTCAGTATACGCGAAATATTAAACAAAGGGAGCTTAAGAAGCTGAACATCGCCTGGAAAACCGACATAAAATACAATTTCAAAAGACGAGAGTCTTGACTCAGGCGACATCGTATTGTGATTGCGTTGTAAAGGAGGCGGCCATTATCAGAATAAACCGCTGCAGTTTAGCAGAGGTAAGGGTACCTCCTTGGCAGGGCATGGGAACGGTCTTTGGATAGCGAGCGAAAGCAAAGATGGTAGGCTGACGCTTTTAGTGAGGCGGGAGCGATAGTTTCAAATGTGGCGCCGTCCCCTCGCGCCACCTGACGTCACGCATTCTCGTGAGGTGACGGAGCTTGTGTGGGCTGCCCTACTGACCTTCCCGCACATGCGTCAATTCGACCCTCTCTGGAAGTTTCCATCGCGCCTGTATAGCCGGAGCTCCATGCCAGCCCCGGTAGTCAGTGGTTTTACTCCTGACGACGATAGTGGAGACAGTTGTCGAAATCTTGAGTGGTTTATTAGAAGTCACGCGGGTTGAAAATCGAGAAGATTTTATTTATCTACCACATAATCTACAAGCAGCAGCAGCGTCTGTGTGAAAATACTTCGCACAAATACCATCTCAACATACTCAGCATCTGTAAATACTTGTTGCACGCCTAAAAGATACAGTAAATTTGGTCAACATATCACAGTCACAGCTGGAAAATTCTATTGCGTAATCTGAAGCACGTCTTCACAACTTGAACTTCAACACAAAAACGACAATCGATAAAAAAAAATCTATAGCAAGAGTATCAATAGCCGAAATGAAAACTTATCTCTGTAACCATCTGTATCTCGATAATCACATGGATCTCAACCTTTTTGAGATTGTGGTTCCCCTGATCAACTAAGTTATTTCCGAGGTTCTCCTGTAGTATACCTTGTAAAAACAGGAATAATCGACAAAAAATGTTATGATAAAATATAACTCACCTCACTGTGACACTCGACCTTGCTTCTAGAACTTATAAAATTATAGTACCAAATTAGATACAATTACCTTCACTCCTTTCTCCATACAAAGTCTTGATCTGTACTTGGTTTTAGAGACAGCCACAGCTGGAAAACTACTCTCGCAAAGACAGGAGATTGCAAAACTAATTAACACCTTCAGTGCTTTCTTGCTCAAGCTTAGAACTTTTCTTACTGACTACCAAAATGTTGACAATCTCACTGATGAAAATTTCGATTTTAATGAAGAATCTGACGAAAGTTCTATAACCTCGTCCTCTTCTGCAGTACTGAACTTAGAAAGAGAATCATTACTGAAGGGATTTTGAACACCCTCAAACCTATCACAGTTTTCAGGGAAGTATTTTTCAGGATGGGCACGAAGTTCAGATAAATGACTGCGATTATAGAAAAAATATCTGCTGTAACGCCTATCTCATTGTCGTTTATAAAATGCTGCAAATATTTTGCTGCTCGGTAAGCTACATTGTAAGGACGCAAGAAGAGCTTTATTCGAGATTTTCGCCTGCTTAGAAAATGATTTTGCTCTTTCATTTGACTCAATACTCTAGAAAAATATTCTCTTAGTTTGACCGAATCGTTCTTATGAACATCATCTACTGATGCGTTAATTTGGTAGGTAACATGCATGCAACAGAAAGTACTTTCAAATACAAAACACGCTGTGGATACTCTCCGTGGTTCACAGCAGTGCACGTTAAACTAAGTATCAGCGTTCCTTACCTTCATTGCCATTTTCCTTGTTGTCCTCAGTATGTTCTCGCTTTTTACTTTCGCTTCAGAAATTTAGACTTTTCCACAGTTTATCGCCCTTAGCAATTGTATAACAAAAGTCACACTTTAGTGAAAACTTCATGAAAAAGAAACACAACAATCACTGCTAGTGGTAAGTGTAACACGCAGTAGTCCAGCTCCAAGTCTGTAACTACTTACGCAAGCTGGGCAATATCTAAAATATAATTTCTCCGAGGCCAGACCGAATGACACCAGAAATAAAATTTGCCACAACTGTGTTCTTTGCCACCAGCTACGAGACAAATCCACGGAGGGCCAAGCGCAGGGCGCCGCGGCGCACAGGTTCAATACCCCCGCTATAATCAATAAAAACTGCCTATATGATATGTTGTTGTTGTTGTTGTTGTTGTGGTTGTTGTGGTGGTGTTCAGTCCAGAGATTGGTTTGATGCAGCTCTCCATGCTACACTATCCTGTGCAAGCTTCTTCATCTCCAAGTACCTACAGCAACCTACATCCTTCTGAATCTGTTTAATGTATTCATCCCTTGGTCTCCCTCTACGATTTTTACCCTCCACGCTGCCCTCCAATACTAAATTGGTGATTCCTTCATGCCTCGAAATATGCCCTACCAACCGAACCCTTATTCTAGTCAAGTTGGGCCACAAATTTGTCTTCTCTCCAATTCTATTCAATACCTACCCATCTAATCTTCAGCATTCTTCTGTGGCACCACATTTCAAAAGCTTCTATTCTCTTCTTGTCTAAACTATTTATCGTCCACGTCTCACTTCCATACATGGCTACACTCCATACAAATACTTTCAAATGGTTCAAATGGCTCTGAGCACTATGAGACTTAACTGCTGTGGTCATCAGTCCCCTAGAACTTAGAACTAGTTAAACCTAAGCAACCTAAGGACATCACACACATCCATGCCCGTGGCAGGATTCGAACCTGCGACCGTAGCGGCCGCGCGGTTCCAGACTGTAGCGCCTAGAAACGCTCGGCCACACCGGCCAGCTAAATACTTCCTGACACACAAATCTATACTGGATGTTAACAAATTTCTCTTCTTCAGAAACGCTTTCCTTGCCATTGCCTGTCAACATTTTATACCCTCTCTACTTCGACCATCGTCAGTTATTTTGCTCCCCAAGTAGCAAAACTTATTTCTACTTAAAGTGTCTCTTATCCTAATCTAATTCCCACAGCATCGCCTGATTTAATCTGAGTGTATTCCATTATCCTACTTTTGCTTTTGTTGATGTTCATCTTATATCCTCCTTTCAAGACAGTGTCCATTCCTTTCAGCTGCTCTTCCAGATCACTTGCTGTCTTTGACAGAATTACAATGTCATCGCGAACCTCAAAATTTTTATTTCTTCTCCATGGATTTTAATTCCTACTCCGAATTTTCCTTTTGTTTCCTTTACTGCTTGCTCAGTATACAGATTGAATAACATCGGGAAGAGGCTTCAACCCTGTCTCACCCCCTTCCCAACCACTGCTCCCCTTTCACGCCTCTCGTCTCTTATAACTGCAATCTGGTTTCTGTACAAATTGTAAATAGCCTTTCGCTCCCTGTATTTTACGCCTGCCACCTTCAGAATTTGAAAGAGAGTATTCCAGTTAACATTATCAAAAGCTTTCTCTAAGTCTACAAATGCTAGAAACGTAGGTTTGCCTTTCCTTAATCTATTTTCTAAGATAAGTCGTAGAGTCAGTATTGTGTCACGTGTTCCAACATTTCTACGGAATCCAAATTGATCTTCCCCGAGGTCGGCTTCTACCAGTTTTTCCATTCGTCTGTAAATAATTCGTGTTAGTATTTTGCAGCCGTGGCTTATTACACTGATAGTTCGGTACTATATGATATATGGAATGTTTAATTAGAATTGGTCTACACTGTCACTCCCTAAAATATTTGCTATTCCTCTTCGAACATCCTGTATCACTTGCTGTAAATTAACTCCCAGAGAGTCTGAACCACAACTTACGTCACGTCTACCTTGCACACTGGCCTGCCAGCCCCGCTAGCACGTCACAGCCGTCACAGTCCTCCTTCCGCCAGAAGCGATCGCTGCGCTGCCCGCGGCAGGCTCGTCTGTCAATTAGCTGCATTCCGGGTTCCCAACCGCAGTGCGTCCAACCGCCACTCTCGGTGACACTGCGTCATGAATTCATACAGCTGCTCCCTTTGAGGGAAACTCTTTGATGTTTACTGCCCTCTTTGAACACGTCTCATTCATTGCTCCAACGACGAAAAGAAGCAATGTTCGTTAGGAAGAAAACACAGCTGGGAAAAGGAAATTATTTCTGCTCTGTTATTCACGCATTTTGGGCAAAGGGAGATAATCTCGTGTGTGGTCCTTACGAAGAATGTCCAAGTGCTGTTGCGCAGTTTGGTGCGTAAGAGTGAACACAGCGACTAAAAGGACACAGAGAATACCAAAAGGCGAGTAATACGTACCAGGTTGCACTAAATCTGCCGTAATGTAGAGTCTGTGGAGTAGGAGCTTTTAATGCTTGTAGCTCGTCATAACGTGCCTCTGACAGTGTGTATGTCAGCCCGTGTCCCATTTCCGTAATATTTGGACCCTGCGGCTTTGTTAGCAGAATTCTGAAATGGTCTGAACTGTCATTGAATCGGTACATAAGTCACAGCATTCGCTCACTAATATCTTCCGAAACGCTACGGATAAAAACGGGATTTTCCAGGGCTCATACCTCGGGTTCTGTTGGTGAAAGAAATGTAAGTCACGTGTTTTGGATAGTCCTTGGGGTGCGGACCATTTGTATACGAAACAGAAGAATTGTCTTACTTTAACTATCCTACAGTCCAGGGCCAAAACTTTGAATATTACACGCTTACACCAGGTAAGGGTTGGGGGTTGGGTTGTTTTGGTGGAGGAGACCAAACAGCGAGGTCATCGGTCTCTTCGGATTAGGGAAGGATGATGGGGAAGGAAGTCGGCCGTGCCCTTTCAAAGGGAAATCACGGGATGGCCGGACGCGGGATTGAACCGTCGTCCTCCCGAATGCGAGTCCAGTGTGCTAATCACTGCGCCACCTCGCTCGGTCCCAGCTTAGGCAAACAGAGCAAATGGATTGGTCCTTTTTACATTAGATGCTATGTACGGTGCACATTAAGAGACTTATGGAAGCACTATTTACCTCACGGGCGGTTCCTGAGAAAACCCGAGACACATGGAGTTTTGGCACCACTAGCATTCTTAACATCCCGGTGTTGAACAACCTTGAAAGTTTTCTTGACATCTTCATCCATTTTCGAGACATAGAGGTTAAAAATTACCCAACTTGTGTACGAAAAAACGCACGTAGAATCCGGTATGAGGCGAAAATCGTTATTTCTAAAGTGTTTCCGTCATGATTAGAAGGGTCCTGGAAACACCATGTTGTCGTAGTGCTCAAGCATTTGTAAAATTTTTGTGTACATGAAATCCGGTATGAGATGTAAAATAAGTTTTCCGCCATCCCAATTTCACTTAATTATCAAAATTTTACTCACATCTGAAGTTAGTTTCGTATAAGTGACATGCGCTGCTGTGGCAAGGAAATGAAGGAAACAAACGGAAAGTAGTAGTTGTATAGAAGGAGGGAAGGAGACAATGGTAGGGAGAGAGAGAAAGAGAGGGACACAGTGGCACTGAAACATAGCTGACAATGACATATCATTACTAGAAAATGAGTGAAGGAGGCAGTGCCAGTTGGAGAGGAATAAAGAGGAGGAGAAAGTGGAAGTGGGCGAGAGCCAGTGATAAAGAGGAACAGGGTCTATGATATTGACAGCGAGGAAGAGAACGATAGTGATGGAGAAGAGACAGCAGCAGTGGGAAGGAATGACTGAAATAGTAGCACTAAGAGAGAGAAAGATGGAGACAGTGATAGTGAGAGGAGACAGTAGTAGTAGTAGTTGGAGGAGGAGGAGGAGGAGGAGGAGGAGGAGGAGGACAGAACGAAGGAGATTTGCTGTGAGACGGGGGCAGTTAAAGTAAGATACGAAGGGATAATGACAATTAGTTGGGCTGAATAAGTGAGAGAGAGAATGGCAAGTAGGTATGAGTGACTTACGGCTATGGACTAGTATGTGTGACTGAGTTACAACTAGCGGAGCTTGGGGGAGTGAGAGGTGAGTTGCATATTAAAAAATAGCGCGTATACGTTAACATTGCAAAATTTTTGGTAACATTTTTGAAGGTGCTGAGGTAAGTAGAGTGAGGTAGATGGTACCCGACTTTCAGTCAAAGTCTTTTAATCAACAGGAGCCTTTTCTTGGGCTCCACTAGGAGCATTTCTCCGCTGGTCTTACAGCTTAGCTAACAGTGTACACAAGAAAGATAACTATTTTCTCGTTTAGCAGCATTAATGCAACGAGCAGAAGGACGTTATTGTAGCACCACATCAACTACCATTCTGCCTTTTCAACCCGACTCTTTACAAGTGCTAAGTTCACGGTGTTAAAGTAGAAAACAGTTTACGCATGTATACCGGTTCAACGTATAAGTCTTTGTTTTCCTCCATAGTTCGGATACTAGATGACGATTGTAATCATTAGCGGACGATCTGAGTGATAACAGAAGCTGAGAAACCACTTACCGGGTGTGTTCCTGCTGCTCTTCACACGTCGACGTTGTGGGAAGCGTCGTACACCAACATCCTGAAACAGGAGAAATATTTTAATACCACTGTTTATAGCTTTGTATGCTAAACATAGAAAATAACAGGCTGCACGCTACGAGTGCGGGTGAGAAACGCAACTGTTTTGGCCAAAATTGACTGTTACGCAAGCCCTGAATACCTCGTATGCACGAAGAGGAGTCCCATAACTTCAAAATACGAGTGAGTTGAAATAAAAATATTCCATCCAATAACTACAGACAGCAATAATTGGTTTACTCGAAGTTGACGTACGTCCATCTACAACGTCAGGACACGAGTACAGAGTACAACGTCAGGACATGAGTACAGAGTACATCACATGTACAAAACCGTTACAACTTATATGTCATGAACATTATAAATAAATGCCGTTGTTTGCAGATGTACTGATGAAGGAAATAAACCCGAAATAAGCTTATATACAAAAAAAATATCAAGCAGCATACTGTCAACCAATTCATTGTGTAAAACAAGATTGGTAGCTGTTAAATCTGTAACAAGGTTTAAATTTTTCGTACTCTTAAAACCTGTTATTCAATCACTGACTTTACACTGAAAAGCCATACACCGCATCTAGAAAGAAGAAGGAAGAGTGACTGTGGCTCAATATCCCATCTATGAAAAGGTATTTAGTGGCCGAGCTGGAGTTCGAATTGGGGCAGGAAATTAGTCGAATCCTTTTGAACGCTACAATTCTACCATTTGCCTTGAGTGATTTCCGGAAACCTGCCGGACTAGCACTACCGCAAGAAATGGGATTGAGAAGAAATGGCTTAGTCACAGCCTAGGGATTTTTTTTACAGAATGAATTTTCATTCTGCACCTGCGTGGGTACTAATGTTAAAATTTTTGACAGACCAAAACAATCCATCACGCCATCTGACCGCAGTATTCTTTCTCCCTGAAGTGCTAGTCCCTAATAGTATGCAGAAGCAACTCTGTGAATTATGGAAGATAGAAGAAGATATATTGAATGAGAGCTCTTCATGAGTCGTGCCTGGATAGCTAAGTCGATAAAGCATTAGACTATGAAAGTCTCAAGTTGTGGATTCGAGTTCCGGACTGTTACATACACTATTAATCTGTCAGGAAGTTTCAAATTACTCAAGTTCTTCACTAGAGCTAGGTTTATGTCCCTATAGATGGGCTGACCTCAGACGACTCAGTTATAATGTCAAACATAAACAACACAATGCTTAGCCATTTCTCATAGCGCACTATAAAGAATGATGGGTTATAGTTCGTATCTTTACTTCATTTTAATTGGTTGCCTGTCGTTCGCAAAACCTGAGAAGTAGATTATGCGGCATTTAGTATCCGCCTCCACGATGTACATGGTGGCAGCCAGTCAAGAAATATTTTAGGGAATTGGTTTAAAAAATTGATTTCAAAGGCCCAGTCAAATCTTTACAACTCTACTCCCAGAGCAATTTACGCTGTGCCTACGTGACACAAGTTGCGTGTCTTTCAAAACCGAGGCAGTTCTGTCCAGTTAAAGCTACTGAGAAGAGACGCCCTGAGACCTCTGCTGATACTGCTAGCGAATTCATGCCATTGGTTTTAGCGAATAGCGTGCGTGGGATACAGATCACGTGTGTGCGGAGCGGAACACATTTGCCTCTCTCTCTCTCTCTCTCTCTCTCTCTCTCTCTTGTAATCCAGATTTCGAGCAGAATAGTCTTCTTGGACGACCAGCCACCAGCGTAAGTTAATATGAAACGCTTCCCCTTCCGTTGCCCATTTCAATTAATTGTTCAACCTCCTAGACTGGCCTAAAACAGGTAACTTCCGACCATAGGCGCGCCCCTTGTACACCGTACTTTCAAATATATCCTACTTATTGTACCTAATTTCCTGTTTTGTCATTTAACGGCAGCCCTGGATGCCCCCTCTCTAATCCTGACCGCTCGACCTCCTGCACCTTCTCGTCACGAGGCCTATGTGACAACCTTCACTCCCCCTTCTCCCTGCCCACGTACACATTTACAACGAATCGTAAGGTGGCTTGCGATGAGTAGATGAAGGTGTAGATTTGGTGTGTGACCTAAGTATCAGCAAAAGGAGGTAGACATTATACCGTTTTTCACCATTTACTTTAATTTAGCACGTATTTGTCATCGAATGAATTAAGCGAAAACTGTGAACAAACCAGGGCTACACACAACATTTACAACCTTTCTCTTTGGACAGTAAACGAGCAAATTGTTCCACCTGGTTACTGGGGAGCAAGCCATATGACGTCGCCCTCTTCCGAGGCCACTCACTTGCAGTGTCTCGATCTGTAACTTGTTAACCACCATACATGGGGTATCTTTTACTGGAAAATGTAGCTACTTGAATGTAACACGCAGGTCTCTGGCGTGGTAGAGATCCTGAGAATTAACATGACTTGCCCTTACCGCCCAGTTAAAGTGGTGGGCTACATACACATTCAGCTTCAAGGATTTGAACAACCATCTCGTTCAGCAGCCCAGTTGCAGAACAAAGCTTTTATACGATGTTTCAGATAAGGCGTTTTACTGTGTTTTTACAAAAGAATAAGTGAAAATAATATTTATTTAGATAGGTAAATGTAAGAAACGTTCCGATTTATATGGAAATATGCAGCCGTTTAGTTTATTTAGTCATTTTCCAGAGACTTACAGCAAAGGGTTACCATTTTTAAATGAAAAATTATTTTTTTTCTATTGTGTAGCTGACGTACAGGGTGATTATAATTAAACTTTCAAACCGCTGTAGAAATATCACTACTGGTCAGAATGAGGTCAAATTGCAACGGAATATTATCGGAAAAGGGGGAAAACGCATGGCAGAAGAAGAATAAATGGTTACAAAATGTAGCAACAGATGGCGCTGTAAGCATCATAATTTAGTAGTAGTCGACTACAAACGACAAATGAATCATACAACAATGCCTAAGGTGTACGTTTGACGTTAAACAAACTGTACTGCACAGTGTGCATAGGTTAATAGGTGTGATACTCTTGGTTACGTAATCCCTTCCACTACGGCAGTCATATCACATTGTATGGGAAAAATCGGTTTTTAACTGTCCTGAGGCCAAAAACCGCATTAAAACCATCACTCAAAATTAAATCGGATTATTAATTTCCGTGTGACTGGCGCAAAACACGTTCAATATGTTGTCCATTATTTTCTGCAACAAGTTGATATCGAGAAACAGCATGTCCGAGAACTGATCGAAGTGTTTCCGCGGTCACGATCAGAATGTGTTGCGCAATGCGTGCCTTCAATGCAGCTAAGTTCGCAATCCGATCACTGAACACAACAACTTTCAGATAGCCCCACCGGCAGAAGTCACACGGACTAAGATCAGGCGTTCGGGACGACCATGCTGTAGGGGAATGGCGGCTCATAATTCTAGCATTTACGAAATGGCGCTTCAGTAGCTGCTTAACTGGATATACAATGTGCGGAGGTGCGCCATCTTGCATAAAAATTATTCCACCCACACATCCACGCTGTTGGAGGGCTGGAATGACGTCGTTGCGCAAATGACACTCATAGCGCTTAACAGTGACGGTACAGGTAACAGGACCGGAAGCACCTGTCTCTTCGAAAAAGTATGGTCCTATGATAAATGATGCCGTAAACCCCCACCAAACAGTGACCCTTTCGCCGGCCGGTGTGGTCGTGCGGTTCTAGGCGCTTCAGTCTGGAACCGCGTGACCGCTACGGTCGCAGGTTCGAATCCTGCCTCGGGCATGGATGTGTGTGATGTCCTTAGGTTAGTTAGGTTTAAGTAGTTCTAAGTTCTAGCGGACTGATGACCTCAGAAGTTAAGTCCCATAGTGCTCAGAGCCATTTGAACCATTTTTGAGTGACCTTTTCAGGATGAAGAGGTACTGGTTGATTTGTGTGTGGATTTTCCGATGCTCATATTCGATAATTCTGTGCGTTGACATATCCTGTCAGATGAAAGTAGGCTTCGTCTGTCCACAAAATCTTCCAAGGCCAATCATTGTACACTTCCACGCGAGCAAGAAATTCTATAGCAAAGGTGTCTCTTGCTGGCAGGTCAATAGGAAGCAACTCGTGGACATGGGTAATTTTGAATGGATAGCAAAGAAGGCTGCTTCGTAGGATTTTACGCACCGTGCTCACGGGTATGTCCAATGTTCGGGCAATTCTCCGTGCACTACACGTTTGCACACCACCACTCGTCTCCTCTTGCATTGCTGTGGCCGCTGCTTCCTCTGACGCCGAATGAATTCGTTTCCTCCCTTTACCAGGTTGCACAACAAAAGAACCCGTCTTTTCGATTTTCCGAATCATTTTCCCCAGACCTATGATAGTCATTGGACCAACGCCTTTTTTCAAAACCTCCAGTCTCCGGAACTTTTGCAGAGCGACGTGTGTACAGTCATCATTCTTGTAATACAGCTTTACAAGCAGAGCTTAATCTGGCATTGAGACAGTCATGGCAAACGCTGCAGACGCGAAAGGAGGAAAAGTGTGTCGTGCATATGACAGGTGTTTTTATTTACGTATTCTGACACATACAGCGCCATCTATTGATCAATTTTCACACTATTTTTTCCTTTTGGCATACGTTTTCCCCCTTATGCGATAACATTACGTTGCCATTTGACGTCATTCTGACCAGTGGCGTTATTTCTACAGCGTTTTGGAAGTTTAACTTTAATTGTAATCACCCCGTATTTAAACCGAGTACAAATAAATGAAGAAAAATTTTTTACTGTTTCAGTTTGGGAGCCAGAAGTGTTCAAAATTTTACGTGATGCCGTAACGATATGTACGTAATTGGCTGTGTTTAGATGGATACTCTAGAGACGGAACGTTCAAATAAGTGGGGGGTACAAATATCCATCTGAACAGTCAGTCATATAGAGTATGTCGCATTCACCCCTAAAACCTTCAATGTCATTAGCTTCCTAACCGAAATTGATAGAAATTTCATCGAAATAGATTTGTACACAGTTAGTTTAAAAACATCAGCTATCTGATAGAAAATAAAGTCCATTCGAAAAAGTATAGCTCTTTGTAGTAACACACTGAAAAATAAATAAGTTAAAAAAACCATGTTCATGATTCTGCGTAACGAGTAAAATTCCTTGCGATTACCAATATAAATAAATATGTAACCATAAGAACAACATTACATTGTATACTCGCCAACAGCTACAATTCTAAAATGAGCTCACAGAGCACAGTCTGCATAATTATTAATACGTGACGACTGGCACTGCGGATTATGTACTTCCCTTGGACGTTTGCAATGACAGTATATATGACTCTCATCCTATAATTGCAACTAATCTGAAAATGATCGCAGGCTTGTGTTGGAAAGAAAAACATCAGCTACGTTCGTGTAAAATTTTAGCTCAGGTGCTTCAGTAGTGTACCAATAGTGACTGACATTCTCACAGACAAAGTTCATCCATATATGGAGACCCCTCAGCTTTTACGGTCAAAATTATTAAGATGATAGTCGATCATTTACGTACTTTCAGATCAGTAGCAAAAGGTCAGAAATCAACAATTTATTTTCTTATTGCGCTAAGTAACTTATGCATTCTAACAACTTAAGTTGGTAGCAGCTAATCCAAGAGACGACCGCTAGTCTCAAGTGCATGAGTTACTACGATTTGTAAAATATTTCCGCAATCCCTCAATAATCCCTTCTGTATTTTGAATCTTGGTAATGCTATACATTATTAAAGCTCGTTAGAAAAGAATCCGAGTGAAATCCGGCGATTACTACGGCGATGGAACAAGATCCTCACTTTCAATCCAATGATGATGGTGTCTGTTGTTTAGATGCTCACTGACAATAGAAAAGTTGGAGGGTCCGCCGGCATGTTTAAATCACATCCTCTCGCGAATAATAACATGTATGGTGTCCAACAACTATGAGAGCACGTGTCGAATGAACACCAGCTAACGTGCACAAACAGGGTGGTAGGAAATACGGCCCTGTTGACTGATCTTTTAACATACCAGAGCAAAGTTGCCACTAATCTGAGACGAGTGTGGCGTGTGGATTTTCCTCAATCCGGACATGACTTTTGCGGCGGTTGAAAGTACAATCAGTGTTGAAAGAGTCTTTATCCGTGAAGAGTAAGAACTGTAGGAAGATTCACACGGCAGTACGCCTCTGGATAATCCGCCGACAGAATTCAACTCCAGCTCCCAAAAAGTCTGTCCGCATTACTTGCACGCAGTTTTTAGCAGGTGTGTTATGGGCACTCCACCAGTATTTTCTGCAATTTATTCTTGGAGGTTTGCATTTCACTGGCATGTTGGCGGGTGCTTATTGAAGAACCTTCTGCCACGCAATCTAGCCCAATGTCCTCCAGTTTTACTCTGGGAATATCTCTGTTTGTCGAGTACATGACCATCTCTCTGCGAAATGCGCGATCCAGCTTCTATTAAGTTTCTACAAACGGTGATAAAATTCGTCCAGTTAGGACAAAATCTGTTTTCTTTGTACATTCGTTGTGTTTTCCGACCACTGCTACGTCACACATTAGACGCACGTCTGCAGATTTCTGTAAGGAGTAATGTTCCAACATCGACTATCAGTGGTGGGACTGGTTTCGTGTTTTCCTAACCGAAAGACAACAGCTCTTAGTAATCGCGTAGAAGTAATCGAGTGAAACAGAAGTGGTATCGGGGGTTCGTCAAAAAAGTATTACAGGTCCTCTGCAGTTCTTGATCTGTATGAACGATTTAGGTGAGGATCTGAGCGGACCTCTTAGATTGTTTCAATATAATGCTGTCGTTTCCCTTCTACTAAGATCGTGAGAAGATCGATGCGAATTACGCTAGATATCTGCATGGTGCAAAAATGTCAATTGTTCCTGAAAAATAAAAAATGTGAAGTTCCCCACATGAGTACCAGATGGAAAATCCGTTAAATTTCGATTACACGGTAAATTATACTTATTTAAAGGTTGATGATTCAACAAAATACCTGGGGACTAGAACTACGAATAACTTAAATTGGACGGATCACATAGGAAATGATGTGGGAAAGGCGAACCAAAAGACAATTTTATTGGCAGAACAGTTAGAGGATGCAAGTAGTAAACAGCCTACCCACACTATCTTGGCGTCCTGTTGTGTGGTACTGATGTGCTGTATGGAATCATGAGATGAGATTGAAAGGATGGGGGGGGGGGGGGGGGGGGTATCGAAGGACTTCACAAAACGGCAGTTGTTTTTGTATTATTGCGAAGCAGGGGGGATCGCATCACGGATGTAATAAGAGAGTTGGAGTGTCAGTCAATAAAACAAAGGTGTTTTCGTTGCGACGAGATCTTTTCACGAAATATCAATCACCACGTTTCTCCTCGGAATGCGTAAATATTTTGTTGGAACAAACTTGCTTAGGTAAAAACGACCATCGTGATAAAAAGAAGAGAAATCACAGTTTATACGGAAAGCTTTAGATGTTCGAAGTGCCATTAGAGAGTGGAACGATCGAGAAACAGTATGAAATAAATGGTTCTACGGGAACCGTGTAAGCACTGAACTGTGAACTGTAGAATACCCACGTAGATGTAAGTGGTAGGCTCTGCTGAGACACTCCGCAGACGATAATGTCACACTTCAAGGGAGCCCCACCAACGAATACTGCGACAGGCTACGGTTTTTTTATAAAAGATAAACATTTTACCAACACATGCTTCATCCTGTCGTACTGAAGACCTCGTACCACCCGAAATATTTATTTCTGACATTGGGTCATCATCTCAAAATTGTCAGTTTAGGACTGTCTACCATCTCCATAATTTTGACACACTGTACAAGAACCATAGTGAATAACGTAGGGACACTGATGAAAGTTTAGAACTGTCCCAGCCCCTGTGTTTACCCCTACACCGAGCAGAGGCAGTAGTGGATCTGAAAATCTGCTCTCAGAGGACTACCTCTTGTCTTAGAGTTGCTGCATTGCACACGGCAGTTTGCATACTTTTTTCTGTAGTTGACGGTGGCACAATGTGAATGGCTGTCGTTTTAAAATGGTAGACAATTTATAAACGGCAATAGGCCCGTCTTGGTACCAGACACATTAGCTACGTTCGTTCATTTACTTACACAACGACACCACGTTATTTCTAGATGCGGTGGAAGCGAAAAATCACAGAAAAAATTTCGGAAGTTGTTCAGGAATATTTTATGAGTACTTAGCCTGAGCGGATAGTAGTCACTGATCGCTCGTTCCAGAATGCAAGTGTAATTATGATTTAACCGGTTTGTTATAGCAGTTAACTTGGTTTCTGTCAGAATACCGTCATAACAGCCAAATACCTGTGACATGCAGCCACCAAAACGAACGACACAAAACACAGGCTAGCGCAGAAACCTTCATATGCGAAAGTATTGTGATGTGGTTGCTGTCGTTGCGGGAACACCTCAGCACTGCGACCTTACGCCGCTCTTCCACTGCATTCACTGCAACGGTACCTGAGGTGCAAATCGGATATTCTTTACCAGTAAATCTGTCCTTACAGCTGTACGAGCACCATCAACGTAGAACTAACGCTGCCAGTAAGACAAAAACGAAACAGAACTGAACAGTATTGAATGCAGGCTTGAATTCGAAGAGCAAAGGGGCCGTTATAGTTGTCTACAGCAACTACGTTGTGTGATTGAAATAAGTTTGTTTCCAAACCGAATGCATGGCTCATACCGTCATATTTTGCACAGCTGTGAAGATATTTTCAGTGTAATATAAAGATAAAGGGTGGTAAGAAACCAAACGAAATGCAATTACTGTTTAACGAGCCACTGGGGATCACTTGCCTTATGCCAAAATTTTTGGTAAAAGTCCATGAACAACCTCCGAAATTTTTTCGATAATTGGAATACTACGTTACCTCGCCTATATGAATGCAGCAACACGTTCTGATTTAATTCTTTGTGAACAGAAGACACTATATGTTAGGAAACTGGTTCGGGTAACACAGTGAGTGGTTTTTAATAAAAAAATAAATGAATAACTGCGTCCTTTAAGATACCTTTTGTATGCTGACCTGCAGCTGCAATTTGTATATAATGCAGTGTAATAAAATTACAATAGTCCACCAGAGTTGCTTTTTTTATATCTTTTTGATTTACTGTCACTGGTTCCAAGTATAGTTCATTTTTCGGTAGTACGCAATAAGACCGTTATAACGACAACGTACAAATATAACACTACAAAACTACACCCCATTTGAAAAATATAATTTACGAACATACTGCGTTCCGCTTCAAAATGAGCCACTTTCGAAACCGGTAGCAATAAATAAAACAGATACAAAAAAATCAGCTCTGGTGGACTATCATTACACTGCAGTCTACAAAATTTGTCCATGGTGAAATTTCTCCTACGGAAATTAAGCTGTAATACAAGACGTATTTCTGTGCCTAACGCTTCGTCTCCTAATAGTGGAGATATCATCAGAGACTACAAAGACTGACACAGCAATTACAAAGAAGCTCACAAGTGGACCGTACGAACTTCCCCGCACCGATTTGATTCATATTGTCAGAGTGTATAGGGTACGACTAGGACCTCAACATTTCTGAACAGGAAGGCGCAACTCTCAACCGTTTTCAAAAAATCGAGTTTGAAAATTTAAACGTGCTTATATATTCTGTATGGTCACTAGTATTCAAGAAATCTACAACTGAGCGAGTAAGCGGATAGTTTCACAAGCGCGACATATCTGGCTGGAATCTGCTATCGGCCGTTTTTTTATTCCCACGTTATTCTGACAACGTGCAGTATTAGTCCTTCGCAAATGAAACGTCCTCCGCTGGTGCAGCCCTGCAAAATTCCTTTTTACATGCGAGTGAAGTACCATATAAAACTACTAAAAAAGTGCGTATACGCTATCGAACAGAATAGAGACATAGCTTTTCGAGAAGACTTAATAAAAATTCAGTCAGCCATGTGTATCAATATCAACGAATATTAATATGCTTCAATATGTGAGCTATGCCGCTAAATTTTGTGACGACCGAGAACCGCTTATGAATATAAACCAAGTTTGTTTTACTATACACACATTGAAAACTGTCCATGCAATGCGATCATCAAACGTCCTGTATGTAGCACTGTTTTCCATGTCTCGACACTCAGTATCATACTGGTACTTGCAGTGCTACATACGTTACATATTTTACTTGTCACAAATGTAGATTCAATAATATAAACAAAATGACTATACTGATTTGATTGAAACCTCTCATATATCCTTTTTTATTTCCGTTCTCCTTACGGAAAAGTTTTTCTTCTTTTTTTCAGGATAAATATTATATAATAATAGATGACTCACTAAATACTGACAATACGTACGCTCATAGTAAGTCTGTTGTTAGAGCTATGTGGGAATAAAAGAAGTGCTAGCAGGATCCAGAGGTCTCGCGCTTATGAAACTAACCGCTTACTCCCTCGGCCTCGGGCTGCTTGAATATCTGCTGTCATACAAAGTATATAAGCACGCCTGAAGTTTTCAGACACTATCTTCTCGAAAACTGTTGAGGGTTGCGTCTGCTTCTTTACATATTCGAAGTCCTAGTCGTGCCCTACACACCCTTTTAACGTCAATCAGATGTGTGAGGAGAGGTCCGTAAGGTCTCCCTGTCAGCAAGTAAAACTGTTTGTCCATACCCACGCTACGGCTGGGTCGTGACGTCATCAGACTGCTGCCTACAATGTCAAAGGCGTGGATAATGGTGAAGAACTGGAATTGTTCAGTCTGTTTAGCACTACGACCCACAACTAGTCTGAATTTAATCCTTATTTTCTGTTAAAAATTATTTTGTGTTTCTGAATTGCTATGGCCCCTACGTACATCCTAGCGAACTAATAATTAGAAATTTATAAAATCATCGTATCGGAGAAACAAATATGTTGGTTTCCTAGACCACACCGCATGATCCCGGAGCTACTGGTTTATCCATGTGTCAGATGACAACAGTTCAGACGTTCCTTAAGCCATGCGGTAATTCTTGTTTTTATAGTTACTATGTACACTTGGTCGCACGTGCAAAGAGGGATTTATGTAGTCCTTGTTGTAGCAAATAGAGGCCACAGGCTCTTCCCAACGAATAAATATTCACGCAGCTTCTTCGTTCGTTGAAACACTTTGGCTACTCGTGTCTTTTAGCACTCTGCAGATGCAATCTGTGACTGTGCAGGAAAAGTTATAATCGGATGGATTCGCAAACCTCGTAGTTACAATTGACAAGGATAAAATGAAAATGGCGTCGAGTGAAATACCGTTTCATGGTACATTCGATGCGAATTCTGGGATAGTTTCAGACACAGAGAGCTACAGTTTGTCTGACACTTCGGTCGAGAATTACATTTGAAATAAATTCGTGGTGGAGGCACACCGTGCACATTTCGTCTGCTGACCATGATGGCGACTCTAGAGGCAAGACGCACTCGCAGCTTCCGTCACATCCCTAAAGAGAGTCTGGCCCTTTTTTGCAAGCGCAGAAGTAATTTCCCTCCGAGGCGGACCTCCCGGTGACAGGGGGTATAGCAGCCTTCGACTTTAAGCTCGTGACAGTTCATCACACGGCGTGAAAATTCATACACACAAGCAGACGTCGCGTAGCAACCGAGAATATGAAGGATTCAATATCACCCATGTTTGCTTACAGCGTGTGCCAGCTCTGTACGCTTCTGACGTGTGCTAGGCACGTTCATGTAATGGTACTGCCGTAGGCATAATTTTGGAAAGGGAATCCGCTCTGCTTCGTGAGAACAGGGAAGCTTCCGTCAAAACCGAGCAGCAACACACATTTCTCAAAGTTGCGCATAATCAAAACATTTGAATCAGTAGACACTGTACTTTGCAAAGCCCAACCTGATTCCATTCGTTATCGTATGGATATATAAAGGACTGAATGGAACTAAAAATAAAATGAGTAAACTTCACCGCACAATGAAGGAAGTGGCAGCACTATTCACCACTGAGTCAGTAAATTTTAATGAAAAATAGTTGAAGCCATATTTCTCCTAGTTTTGTAGCTATGTATATCGCTATTCCCTTCGAATTCTCTTGGATTAGGTAGAGAAAACATGTCGAACATTTTTCTACAATACGATCGTAGTTGAGAATGTTATGCATCCTTTCTTTCTTGTTGTTGAGTTCACCTAGGATATAATTCCGTATTACACTACTGGGTGAAGAAGTACATATTTCAAAAACTTGCTCGTATTTGCATAAGAACCACCTGTCACGCTTCAAATTACAAATATTTTTCCCGCTCCTAAATACTGATTATGTAAAAATCGTGAAGATACAACTACACCAATAACAGCTCGCACGGAGCCGTACCAATTGTCGAATGGACAAAGGATTGGGAGAAAGAAGCTGTTATAACAGTACACATTAATAAAAGAGGAATAGGAAGCAGCATTAGTGTTTTAATGTCAACTCGACGACAAAGTTATTAGAGGTGAAACACAGTCTCAGAGGATTGAGGAGCAAATCGACAGTGCCCCATTAAAGGGAATCATCCCAATGTCAACTTAAGATCCTAGATACCTCGATGGGGATTCGAAACTTGTGCTAACCATTGTATCACCTATTATAGTCAGAGGCATCCACTGCGACAGACTTCATTGTGATACGCAGGGTATACAGTAAATGTACATGTAGGATTTTGAATTCAAACAGGCCAGCCGCCAAATTTAACGCATCAAAGGTTCAATAGTAGCTTAGAGAAAGAAGGAGGAAGATAGTACAGCCTGAGTAAAATAACTCAGTGACTTGATAGATTGCGTTGGCATGGAACAATGTTGTTAGTGTGCAACCAGCCGCACCTGAGAAGGCTCTGTACGCACCTATAGAACAGGCAAACACGGCGAGCAGGTGCCCCTAGAGGAGAACTGCAGTTAACGGCTCCCACCACGTGAGTCGCTGAAACGTCTACCGCGAGGTTATTGTGATTGAAGCAAGCTGCGGCCACATTTAAGCAAAGATTCCGCCAGTCACGCGAAGAGGTGTAGGTAAACAATGAAAAATTATACTGGTTGGATAGGAGATATGAACCCTACTCCTTCCAAGCGTTAGTCCAGCTTCGTAACCACTGCGACAGCTTGGCCGATGTTCATCTCCCAGATGCCCTTGCCTTTCGTCAGCACATAAGCGTTAATGTCTCAGTGGGTTTGCTAGTAAACATGGACGATGACCGTCAACACGTATAAATGTTTCGTGCTGCGCTTAAATAATCAGAAAGACGAACTATGGGTGGGTTAAACGGTAAGCAATAACTCACAGGAAGCCACTTTAAAATATGTGGATATGAGTGTCCAGTGGAATATAAAGTGGAATGACCACAAGCCAGTCGCAGGGAACGGTGACAGATCCATTATGAGAATCCTAATGAAGAGTAATAAACTCACGGAACCGGTAACTTACAAAATTAACCTTAGACCTTTTCTTGAGCGTTGTTCGTCAGTCGTGAAGCCTCGTAGACATAATATGTGAGGCAGAGGCGAGCCAAGAAGGAATGGCACGCTTCGTCACGGGTTCGTTCAGTAAGTGCGAGAGCGCTTCGGAAATGCTCATCAAACTAAAGTGCAGACGCTACAAGAGGGTTGTCGTTAAAATTCCAAGTCAGGCTACGTACACGTATTCCTGGCCCCCTCCAACCTGCTACCACACAAACATCACAGGTAACAAGTATGGCGAGAAAATCAGAGAATTTGAGCTTATGCGGAGGCTTACGTAAAGAAATTTCCTTGCTTACCATACGTTAATGGAGCAGGAAATGATAAGCGGTACGCGAAGTATCCCCTTCCACACATTTTAACGTGGATTGTGCAGTACAGGGTGTCCGTAAAGTCCCAGAATCATTTAAAAAATTCATATTTGGAAAGTATTAGAGATAGAGCTGCGTGGTGTGTAGTATAACGTTTAGCATGTCAGCATTTTGTTTTTTCTGTTACGCTAGACTTGAGTGTGTGCCCCCCATGTCACTCGTAGAACATCAAGGCCATACACAACTGAGTATTTCATCAGCAACATTTCATCATTACAGCATCAATAGCTATACTTCATTGATTTGTGTACGAAGGATAGAAATGTTACTGACTGGTTTCGTGTAGCTGCGATCATTGACTAATCGCATGACATCGGTAGAGCGCGGTTACCATGCGATGGCACCATCGCGACCCATTCACCTATCACGAAAAGTTTCATTCAGCACTTCCCACACGTTTTAAACTCCAAGATCTTGGCGCACCATCATCGTCGAAGACGACGGACGATTTGAGCTATTTAATCTGTGGTAGCAGGACCCGTTCAAGCATGTTCGGGTAAACATTTATAGTTATGGTTTTCTCTGTGAAGCAAAATGCGCCTATCACCTTCACCCTATTGTGCACTTCCCAAGCTTCAGGCTACCACAGGTTTCTTCACGTGTGCGAATTTTCAGAGCCTCGTGTTGTAGCGATTCAAATGTCCAGAAATGGGGAACACACACTTTTTCAGGTAGTCATTGTCAGCATCTTTGGAGGGCAGCATGCAGCATGGTGCACGCGAATGCTTAACTGGATAGTACTATAGTTTTGGCTTCAGTTCATTGACAGTTTGCACTTTGTACGCAAAAAGTCGTAATCATATACCTTACAATTTATGGGCAATTGATCTTGCTTCATGCAATTCGCTTAATATACGACGAATTGACTTTTTGGGGCTGCGTTGTAATGCAGCTTGCACTCTGTCAACATGTGCCCGATACACTGGGACGTCCATCACGAGGGCTCTCTTTGATGCTGACTGACTCTAAAGTTTTTGAACCAGCTCATTATTCTTTTTGCAGGTGATGCTCTCCTATTTTGACGTCGATAGTTTCGCCGTACCGTTGCTACAAACTGCAACGTCTCTCATCATATTTAAACACTCCAAGTCAACTCTGCAACAAAGGAGAAAGGAGAAAGGAGAAAGGAGAGAGGAGAAAAAGTCTCCGAGAGCTTCTGAACTCTTTTCAGCAAATCTTGAGTCTCCATCTCTAATACATTGACGAAAAAAAATTGCAGCACCAAGGAGTTCTGCGACACAAACGAATGTTGGTAGCTGGGTTTCTACATGTAAAAGACGGTGTCTATTCAAGTTTAGTGCCACTATGAGGATGAAAATCAGGTTTGCTTCACACACATTCTGTAACGGCCGTGTGCATTAGTTACCTTTGAGGCTGAATGAGGTGAATTGATGTTAGTCAAGAGTGGCTTTAAGGAGACAAAAGACCCAATTATCAACAATTAGTTTTAACGAGGTCATGTAATAGAGCAGCGACGCGTCAGAAAGACTTGCCAGGAATGTAACCAGTGTGTGTAACTGCTGGCAGCGGTGACCTCGAGAATGTACGATCGCAAGAAGACCGGGCTCCAGATGGCTAGGTGGCAATACCGAAAGGGAAGACCATGGCGTTCGGCATATGGCTCTGGCATATCGTACTGCATCTGCAGCAGCAGTCTGGGCAGCGGTTGGCACCACAGCGACACAATTAACTGTTACAAATCGGTTTCTTCAAGGACAGCTCCGAGCCAGCCGCCTTCCACTGACCCCAAGCCACCGCCGTTTGCGACTTCAGTTGTGTCAAGCGAGCGCTCATTAGATGGCAGGGTGGGGGTCGGTTGTGTTTTCTGATGAAAGCTGGTTCTTTCTTGCTGCCAGAGATGGCCCTGTATGTTGGGTAGAAGGAAGACAGTTGAGGGACCGCAAATAACCTGTCTGCGAGCTAGACACATTGGATCTACACCTGGAGTTATAGTCCAGGGTGCGATTTCGCATTTTATCCCACGCACCTTGACCGCAAATTTGTACGTCAGTCTGGTGATTCGACTTGTTGTGCTGTCAGTCACTAACAGCATTACAAAGGGTGTTTTCCAACATGCTGAGATTCGCCCTAATACCGCTTCTGTAGTCCAACATGTTCTACAGACTGTCGACATGCTGCATTGGCCTGCTCCATCACCAGATCTGTCCCCAGTCGAGCAAATAGGGCCATCATGGGACGACAACTCCAGCATCGTCCACGAACAGCATTAACCGTCCCCGTATTGACAGACCAATTCCAAGAGGCATGGAATTCCACCTCACAAACTGACAATCGGCACCTGTACAACACAATGCAACCACATTTACACATTTGCTTGCAGCCTTATGGTGGTAACACCGGTTAATTAATGTACCATCATTTGAGATTTGCAACGGTATATCTCGTGCTTAAATTTACCGGTGATCTTGCAATGTTAATCAGTTAAATGTGTTACCTAGAAAAATGTGTTTCCAAAATTTCATTACTCTACACAAACTATTTTTTAGTGCAGCAATTTTTTTCTGTCAGTGGAGTTTTCAAATGACGATCTTCTGAAATGATATCATGGCTTTATGGACCATGTCTAAATGTAGATGCAGATTAGTTTCATCGCTAACGACATCGATATTTACGAAACGTAAAAAAATTGTCTTAGTTTACTTATTGTCACTCAGTGACGTAAAAAATCACGTGCAGGAATATATGAACACTTGCACGAAAACATGAGCCTTAACGCAGTGCCTGTGATGAAGTAACCGCTGTGAATCCATTTATCCTTCGCCTAGTAATCTCGTAAACTGGGAAACACCCTCAATTTGCACATAATAAGCTTCAGATAACGCACACAAACTGTACTAGCTAAAATAACCGAAAAAAGGGACATTTAGGATTTCCGATACTAAGCTGAGATCCAATAGCTTCATTGCTGGTTCGCAGCGAGCTTGAAATTTTTATCGGTAATCCGTTTTCATCAGGCGCCCCGAGACTACATAATCGGCTCAGATGGTGTAAAAAGCGCTGATTAACTGCCTCTGGCATTGTCAACACTCTAATCACTTCGACAAAATGCCCCACCCCTCATCCGTCGCTAAGAGTGGCATTCCCTCCTCACGTCCCGCCCTGATATACTGTTGCTGTTGTTTTCCGTCTCGATTTTTTATAAGCAACTCCAAAACTCCGTTTTCCTTTGAGATACCACTCGCGGGCCGCACGAAACTAGTAAATCACCCTATAGAAATCTTACCTCAGATGTTACACAGGATATAAAAAACTACGTATAAAATATTTAGAGAGTTTAGGCCAGATAAAAAAAACACTTTTTTGTGTGACAAAAATGTCACAGGTGCACCGTTTCCTCTAACAGTCCATGAAGGTTTTGACGCTAGAGGCTTTTAGAAAACGGTGTTCAAACTGCCGTGACATGAATGTTGTTTTAGAGATGTTGCTGAAAATTTCGTTAGTTTATATTAATTCGCAATTGGTATCTGCGTTATCTGTAATACAAACAGCTAAACCGTTTAGTGTCACCAAGTTGCAACTGTAGTTTGCCTATCTGACATTTTACAGGGGCAACACGAATTTGATTTTCAGTATTTTATGGTATCACTGAAAGAATTAAAAAAAAAAACAAATCGCTGTCATAATCTATGTATTTAGTGGTAAAATATTATACTAAAGATTTAACACAGTATGACAAGTGTTACAGTTAAAAACTGTAAACTCATATGTCCTAAGCGTAACTTATGGCGCGCAAATTACCCAGACTACATTCACCCAGTATTTGAAAATGAGAACACTTAGCAACTTCCAACAAGATTTAAACATAATTTCAAACATTTTCTAAACCTTTTCTCGCTTACATTCCCAAAGTCAAATATTTAACACTTTAAATAATTTGTAATCAGAAGTTTGAAGCTGTTTTATATATAAATGCTCCATTCTTGAAAGAATCGGGAGTTTACTGGTAAGTGTCTAACTAGCTTAAAACAGACAGACACTTCTGAGGAGCTGGTTGCTTGTTTGTCTGAAGCTGCAGTCATCATTTGTGAAACACCTGGTTGCTTTCAGCGTGTTAAGAAAATCATTTGGACGCAGTTGCCTGGTGTGCCTTATTGTACACGGATGTCAAATGGTTCAAATGGCTCTGAGCACTATGGGACTCAACTGCTGTGGTCATAAGTCCCCTAGAACTTAGAACTACTTAAACCTAACTAACCTAAGGACAGCACACAGCACACAACACCCAGCCATCACGAGGCAGAGAAAATCCCTGACCCCGCCGGGAATCGAACCCGGGAACCCGGGCGTGGGAAGCGAGAACGCTACCGCACGACCACGAGATGCGGGCTACGGATGTCATTTTCAGAAATACCTGTAAAACAATTTTCATCGCACGGCAGTTTCAAAACCATCTCTGAACATCATTACCGTCAAAGCCTTTATCGATCCCTGGGAGAGGGGGAGAAAAGGTGCCACATTGACATTTTTATCGCGCAACCTGAAGTGTTTGCACTTAAAGAATGCATGGGTCCAGCCCATTGAACCATCATCTTCATTGGCCCACTCACCTGAGAAATGTGTCCTTGGGACGACTGGATCTCCCGCGTATCTTGTACATTAAAACTAGAATGGGTGTGTAATATCCGTCGTAGGCGTAATCAGTGGCAAAATGTAGTGCTTTCGTAAAATTCCTATTTTAACCAGCTGTAACGTGAGGGCCGCATACGAATTTCACGCTATCGTGGTGACCGCTGTCTGTCTGCATTGCTGAGAGGCATAGTAAACAATTACAAAGTGTTGATGTCTTGTGGTAGACTGTTTTTTCTATTTTTCTTTATTGTATTTCAATGCCCCACATGGGGCGGGCTGGCAGCATCATAAGCGCCGCTCCTCAGCCCAGGGACAGAGATTAAGTACAGAACATGGAGACATGTAAAAAACAACAGAAAGGAGGAAATACGGCGAAACAGACTCACAGAAGGGGAAGCATAACGGAAGACAGCGTAAGAAAAAGGGAAACTGTAAAACGGCGACAAAATTCTAAAACCTGTACACAAGAAACCACACTCTGTGACGATTAAAAGAAACACAAGGCGAGGTGTGTCCGGAGCATAAAATTAGTGATGGACGGCTTAGCACATGACAATCACTCACAGGAACACTATGTACAAGTCCAACACTCGATTAAAAGCACAGCTCTTGACGTCACGGGAGAACAGCACCAAACACAACACTGACGTAGCACACTGACGACGAGGAGCAAACAGAGGATCTGCCGGTGGGATGGAGACGAGGTAGATGGGATGAAGGGAGGGTGAGGGGCGGGGAGTGCACCGAAGTGGGCCGGGGAGGGTAGCGTGCTTGACTGGATGAAGGACGCGATTTCAGGTCTTATGCAACGAAGCCTATGCGTTTCACAACCGCTACATTAGAGAGAAATTTCATATACCATAGGACACCTACATAAAACGCGGTCACATCTAAAGAATAATGCACAAAACTTCTTCTAAGAACAACGGGAAGAACAGCTTCCCTGCATTGCACGGATGTCCACCAGAAAGATGTAGAACGTATTTGACCAGTAACTTATTAGTCACTATAAGTACTGTTCAAACTTTACGGGTTCGCTTACGCAGTGTGGCTTCAATAATGGTGCCTGGACTTTCAATGATTGTTTTCGGTATTTATTTTAAAGCACGTTTACTAAATGTACGTCAGACATGTTTGTTCTATTTCTGCCAGGAACTTTGCGTATATGTTCTCATTTATATTCTGTGACACCTGCATTACATAAATAGGTTTAATATATTTCGACGATGATTTCGTTCACAGAAGTGTGATCACGCTTAACATGTGGTACTTGAAAGCGGCCAGAGGCAGAAATCATAATTGCACGGTAGAATAACAGATCCATGCCGTCAAATGATGGAACTTTAAATTAACAATCCCCGTCGAATTATGAACAGTGCTCACGACAATTCCAACGTTTCTTTGATTGCGTACGACAATGTTTAGACATTCTAAATGCGGCAGATTAAGCTTTACAACATGCCAAAGACTGGAAGCAGTGATTATGTGTATTGCTTTCATTGTAATCACTTATCTGTTGTATCTAATATATAGTACAGATGAGCTTCTTTGTATTTCTATTTTCACAGTCGTCAGAATACTTTAACGGGTGGACAACACGGCAATCGGATTTTTGTAATTGTTTTATATTTATGGTACCTGCAGTTCACATCTCAAACATATCTCTCCAAAAGCAGTTCGATGCAACTCTCAAAAGTAATCGAGAAAATCAACTTTGAAGTGTTCCGACAATTTTTAATATGCTAAACCAGGGGTCTCCAAACTACGACCGGCGGGCCAACACCAGCCCGGGAACACCATCAATCCGTCTCACGATAACGGGTCAGACATGCATGGTATCTAGCGGACTGTAATTTTTTTTATTACAGTCTAACCTTGCCTACCGATCACAACGAGTAGAAGAAAATGTGACACACTCACTCGCTTAACGAACGACGTTCCACATAAAGAGTCTGTTTAGTGTTTCAATAATCATTTCAGTAACGACCTTCCAGCCTGGATCGGTGTCTTTCGCCACTCTTAATGAACGCTAAGTCACACTTCCTCCTATAAAATGGCGCGCTGTAAAGCAGAAACCCCGACGACGCTGTATACAGTCAGCTGTGCCAGTCGCAACGCGCGTCGCACCACACTTGTTGTCGGCAGTACCACGGCTCGGGTATCCGCGATGATCTTGCAGATTCTCTGCAACGATGTAGCAAGAGCTATTCTTCACTGGCGCAAGGTAACTCTTTCCCTTGCAGTATCTGTCTGAATTCCATGGCCGATTTGTCGTCATTAAAAGACGCATTCATTAAGGATGCCCGTAAGACAGTATCTATGCACGCTACGCATTTTACTAGCGATAATGCTATGCCCCTTTTTCGACAAATTTTTAAGCAAGGTATAAACAAATACCTTCAGTTTATTTTATGACCAGTTAAGATATATATTAACTGACGTATTTAATGTAACTAAACATTTTAATCGTAATTAATTATGTAGGATCTACTGAAAACTTACCGTACCTAAGTGACACACACACAGGCAATTCACATAAAGAATTTGGGCATTGTAATTATGATTAATGACATTTGTATAGCTCTAACTTCCTACTTACAGCTGTTTGCAGCTGTAGATCAAGTTTCCTAGAGGACATTGTCAGCAGTGACTTCAAATGCTTATGAGTAAGCGTAGTTCTGCAAATACTTTTTGTATATTTCATTTTGGAGAACATTCTTTTTCACAGAGATAAGCAGTACCGAAAGAGGGGAAAGAAGTGCGAGCAAATTTATGCAACTGGTTAAACTGTGCAAGTGGAAGACTCATATAAAATTCCAACAATGGTTAATTTAAATATTTCTTTTATTAAAAGTCGCTACATTATAAATCAACAATTTCCATCTGAAGCTCATGGGCTCGACATCGGCGTTAAAAGGATTTTGAAAAATTTTGATGTCGTTTGCATCTGTATCAAAATATAAAAAACTATATTCAAAATGTTTGAGTTGTGTAATATACTGGAAATGTAGTCTCTGACAGCTGACTGAACGTTTGGCTTGTATTAACATTTTTAGTTCAGTTGAGAGTGAAACAAAGCAACTTTTTGTCGAATGGATTTCATATCTGCCTACAAACCAGGCAGTAGCTGCTTTCGTTTTCTAATTTCATATTAAGGCCATTCATGTGGTTAGTTGAATCTCTATAAAAGGAAAACTTGCGTAACCATTCACCGTTTTGTATCTTAGCCAGAGGAAGACGATTCCTATCATTCAAGAAAATTTCCATTCTTGTTCGGAGCTAAAAAAAACTCGCATAAGAGTTTTTGCACAGCTAAGCCAGCGTTCTGCTGTATGATACGGTTAGTCATTTTCTTCAGTCTTTTCAATAAACATGCAGAATTGACGATGATTCAGAGCATGTGATCTTATGTAGTAAGCAGCTGACATAACTGGCTTCAAAACTTCTGACATATGCAAACATTTTCCGCAGAAAGGCATTTGATGAATGATGCAATGGTTTTGATGCACCGTATTTTCAATTGCCTTTGATAGGAGACCAGCCACACCTTTATTTTTTATTTTTTTATTTTTTTTTTTACACACACGTGTTTTTGCCATCATGAGTTGAGATACATCTTAAGATTTTACTCTGAAGAGAGTTCCTCTGGACAGCATTTTCTGCTCCTTTAAAAATTTCTTCTACCGTGGCCGTTTATGGACGTCGAGAAGCCTTCCATGCAATCCATAATTTTTGTTTATTCCTCGAATGAAAATTATCTCCTGTCCAGACACTGAAACATCTGTTGACTCATTCATAGGCGAAGAGAACCACTCTAACTATCGAGTTTTCTCATAGAACTGAGTTAATATATTTTCAGAAATATCTTTTATTCTTCGGGTAATAGTGTTTGCTGAAAAAACTGACTTTTTCAATAAATTACATTTTTCTGGACACATTTCTTCAACTGCTGCAATCATCCAATCCTTTATTAATTCTCAGTCAGTAAACTGTTATCCTTGTTTTGCTATTGAGTGAGCCTTACAGAAACTAACACGAGTTGCTGCTTCTTGTTCAGCGTTCACTGTACTTGGTACTTCTTGTTCAACATGTACCTTCTTAAGCAACATTTTCTGAGATTTCAGACCCATGTATGAAAAACCCATGTCTTGGCTTCCGGTAGACTTCGACTAACTCTGGGAGTTTTTAGTCTCATAATAACGCCTTATATAGTATTCTTTCAGAAATTGTATTGTTCTATTGCAGATTATACACATTGCCTATTTCCTGATTCGGCCACGAAATATTTATGTCCTCATTTCTCTTTAAAATCTCTGTACTCACTCTCTAGCTTCCAGCTTTTTTTTTTCTTTTTGTATTAACTCGAATCCAGGCAAAAGGCACAAAAGGGATATAACCGCAAATCAAAATGAAGGCAGTTAATAGTATTAAGAGTCTGTTATCGTCCATTTGTCACATGGTGCATTCGTACATTATGTATATTCCCGTCCAGGAAGGGTATATTTATTGAGAGTCGAAGGCTTGGTATTGGCGAATAAATGCGAAATATCAGTGCCTGTGCTGTTAAGAATTACAGTGCAATGTTTCTTCCGAAATACATGCGCGAATGTCCGAAGGAACATTGCATCGTACTTCTCAATGACGAGGGCACTGATATTTCGTCAAACGTGGACTATAGCTAGGTCTTGACTTGTAACTTAATGGAAGTGCCAGTGCGGCTCTTACATTACAATGATTGGAGAACCTATGCCAAACTAAGGCGTTTTCTTTTCCGACAAGCATTGTCGCTATGTGGTAGAGTGTTTTCCTGATGTCTCGGGCCCCGGCTTCTAATCCTGGTGCAATCAGAGTTTCAAAAAATATGCATGTACTAGGAGCATTTATGTGAAGCATTAAATACAAAAAGACGGAAACAAATATAATTTGTAAGTTTTCTAATTAGAGAATCTTGAGTATCCATCTTTTATAAACGATCGCTGATACACAATGTTGGTTCGCAAAGAGAAAAGAATATCTGCGTGCAATGTACAATTCGATGTAAGAAGACCTTCATTTTTTCATAAAAATGATAACTAGATGTGTTCATTAGCACATATTTGATGAATTTTATATTTAAGTGACCTACTCGTATTGAACTAAAAAGGTAATGAAAAAAGAGGAGACTCGATCTATGGACTACCAGTTCTCTTGTGCTTTATATATTGCAAGCTTCAGGGAAATGCTCCTACAATATGCGCATTTGTTTAATTATTTGATTCCACCGGGTGTGGAATAAAGGCCCTCCACCCAGGAAGCGAGCACTCCACCACAGATTCACTCTGCTCGTCGAAAACTATGTACCTTATCTTAGCATATCAAATATGGCTGGATAAATTAGAGCCATTTGTGTCGAGTATTTTTGAGAGTTGCCTCGAACTGCTTTGAGATAGGTATAGTTGAGTTCTGAACTTCACGAAACAAATTCCACAAATTACAAACGTCATAGATTGTCGTCTAATCCTCTTCTAAGTCATCTGATAAGTGCCTACTTTTCGTTGCTTTCTAGTCCTGTACTCATTGGAGTCTGGCGACATACCATCTGACTTTCGGAAAAATATCATCCACAGAATTCCGATGACCGCAAAAACTTACAAATGCGAGAATTATCGCACAATCAGCTTAAAAGCTCATGGATCCAAGCTGCTGACGAGAATAACATACAGAAGCATTAGGACACTGTTTTTGTAAAACAGTTCTGAAGATGGTCATGATAGACCGGAACCAGTAATCTGTTACCAAAATGTTTGTGACCACAGACGTAAAGTAAAGGAAATTTGACATACAAAAAAATGGGAAAGAAAATTGAGGATGTGCTAGACGACGATCAGTTCGGCATTAGAAAAGGTAAAGGCACCAGAGAGACAATTCTAACCTTGCGGTTGATAATGGAAGCTAGATTAAAGAAAAATCAAGGCACGTTCATAGGATTTGTAGAGCTGGAAAAAGCGTTTGACAATGTAAAATGGTGCAAGATGTTCGCAATTGTGAGAGAAATAGGGGTAAGCTACAGGAAGAGAGTACAATATGTTCAAGAGCCAAGAGGAAATAAGAGTGGAAGACCAAGAACAAAGTGCTTGGATTACAACCGGTTTAAGACAGGGATGTAGTCTTTCCCCCCTATTGTTCAATCTGTATGTCGAAGAAGCAATGATGGAAATAAAAGAAAGACTCCGGAGTGGAATTAAAATTCAAGGTGAAAGGATGTCAACGATACGATTCACTGATGACATTGCTATCCTTAGAGAAAGTGAAGAAAAATCACTTGATATGCTGAATGGTATGAACAATCTAATGAGTACGGAATATGGATTGAGAATAAATCGAAGCCGGCCGGAGTGGCCGAGCGGTTCTAGGCGCTTCAGTCTGGAACCGCACGACCGCTACGGTCACAGGTTCGAATCCTGCCTCGGACATGGATCTGTGTGATGTCCTTAGGTTAGTTAGGTTTAAGTAGTTCTAAGTTCTAGGGGACTGATGACCTCAGAAGTTGTCCCATAGTGCTCAGAGCCATTTGAACCAACCAATAAATCGAAGAAAGAGGAAAGGAATGAGAAGTAGCAGAAATGAGAACAGCGAGAAACTTAATATCAGGTTTGATGCTCACGAAGTAGATGAAATTAAGTAATTTTGCTACCTAGGCAGCAAAGTAACCAATGACGGACGGAGCAAGGAGCACATCAAAAGCAGACTAGCAGCTGGCAAAATAGGGCATTCCTGGCCAAGAGAAGTCTACTAGTACCACACTTAGGCCTAATTTGAGGAATAAATTTCTGAGAATGTACGTCTGGACCACAGTATTGTATGGTAGTAAAACATGGACTGTGGGAAAACCGGAACAGAAGAGAATCGAAGCATTTCAGATGTGGTGCTACAGGCGAATGCTGAAAATTAGATAGAAGGTAAGGAAAGAGGAGGTTCTGCGCAAAATCGGAGAGGAAAGAATTTGTTAGAAACACTGAGAAGGAGGAGGGGCAGGATGCTAGGACGTATGTTAAGACATCAGGGAATGACTTCCATGGTACTAGACGGAGCTGTAGAGAGCAAAAACTGTAGAGGAAGAGAGAGATTGGAGTATGTCCAGGAAATAATTGAGGACGCAAGTTGCAAGTGCAACTCTGAGATAAAGGTAGAGGAGATGAATTCGTGGCGGGTCGCATCAAAACGGTCTGCAAATTAGTACGCGTTACGGAGGTACGTGATAAATTGTTATATGAAACTAAATGAAGATGGCCAGACGATCATCGAAAGTGCTGGCATCCCGAATATGAGTTCAGTGTATCTGAGCTGTACCACCTCCCTCTGCGGAATTTACCGGAGTGTAATCGCCTGGGAAAAATAGTACTGTTTCATCTTTACCAGTTATCATTTTTCCAGGTATTGCAAGTCCTCTGTATTTTCTGCAATCGTACTAAACATGATTTTTGAAAGCTTAATTGAAAAATAGATAATTCATTACTGAAATACATTCTAAGACAAAAAAATACACACCACGAAGGAGTTATGTAAATTGGTCACAAACTGATA
The DNA here is from genome assembly GCF_023898315.1 of Schistocerca nitens. Lineage (NCBI taxonomy): Eukaryota > Metazoa > Arthropoda > Insecta > Orthoptera > Acrididae > Schistocerca > Schistocerca nitens. The sequence continues at coordinate 327,847,729 of NC_064615.1, forward strand.
TTCTTACTGGTATCTATGGGAAATAAAAATTGTAAACCTTGGTGGTCGATGGATGAAGGTGTGACCTGCAGCGCAATTTCACCGCCCAGCTGGCAACGATAGGGGACATGTCGAAACCAGGGTATAAAGTCTTCGTGACTATCATTGTGTGTACTGAGCTGAACAGTAACTATACCTCAAATACCGGTGCGTGAACAATATATACCGATCTTCAATAAAATTCTTCAGGGTATCAGACCGCATCGTCATAATTTAAAATGCGCCAACGTTTCGGCCAGCGTTGCAGCTAGCCTTCATCAGGGCCTTACGTTAACTGCTAAATGAACACACTTGGTTCCTTAAATAGCTGCACGAGAAAACCGTGTCGTTACTTGATTGGCTGTAAAAGGAGGAGGAGGAGGGGTGAAAGGTATGCTTTATTGGTGTTTCCTTTATTATCTGTCATTGGCTGAAATAGTTTTTTTCTATTGGTCGTTATATTAATCCACCCCATTGGAGGAGACGGACGAATAGCGAACAGGTGATGGCTGTGACGTCACACTGTTTCCATGCTGTCCAGAAGCCGGCTGCGGCGTGCCATTGCTTTGTGTGCTCGCGACCACTACTGCGGCTCTCCGCGTGTCTGCATGGGCCGCCACGGCTCTGCCGCCGCTCCGTAGCCCTGCTATTGCAGGCAGCCAAGACCTCGGAAGCTTGTACCCGTCCTCTCTACTCATGTTGGCGGGTCTTTTGGCTATTTCTATCGCCTCTCTAATCTTTCTTTTGAAAGTGAGAGGCTGTTTCGCCGGGACGCGGGCTTCTTGAAAAAATATTGGTTTCCCGCACTCGTCTCGGTGTTCCGCCACTGCTGACTTAGTGTGTTGTTTCAGGCGGATATATCTTTCATGTTCCGCGAGCCTTGTGCTAATCGGACGTCCCGTCTCACCTATGTAGACTAATCCACACGCACAACCAATTTCATACACGCCAGCTGTGTGTAGTTTGTCAACCGTATCCTTGGTAGAACCGAGCATGTCTGATATTTTGTTTCTGCTTCGGAAAATTGGTTTGATGTCGGCTTTTCGTAGAATTTTGCCAATACGTTCGGTGACCCCTTGTACATATGGTAACACAGCAATGCTCTGTGCCTCCTTCTCCTCTTCCCTATTAGTCTTCTCCCTTGTCGACATGGTGCTGTCTATCATCTGCTTCCCATAGCCATTAGTTCCGAAGATGGACCTGAGGCGTTCAAGTTCTGTCTTCAGATGTTCTTCGTCGCTTATCCTGTACGCTCTCTTCGTTAGCGTGTGCAGGGCGGACTTCTTCTGCGTGGGGTGATGGTGGGAGGAGGCGTGAAGGTACCTGTCCGTATTGGTTGGTTTCCTGTACACTTTGTGGCCAAGTTTACCATCAGGTTTTCGATAAACTTCCACGTCGAGAAAATGCAGCACCCCATTCTTCTCTGTTTCCATTGTAAACTGAATTTTCCCATGCTGTTGGTTAAGAAAGATTAGAGAGGCGATAGAAATAGCCAAAAGACCCGCCAACATGAATAGAGAGGACGGGTACAAGCTTCCGAGGTCTTGGCTGCCTGGAATAGCAGGGCTACGGAGCGGCGGCAGAGCCGTGGCGGCCCATGCAGACACGCGGAGAGCCGCAGTTGTGGTCGCGAGCACACAAAGCAATGGCACGCCGCAGCCGGCTTCTGGACAGCATGGAAACAGTGTGACGTCACAGCCATCACCTGTTCGCTATTCGTCCGTCTCCTCCAATGGGGTGGATTAATATAACGACCAATAGAAAAAAACTATTTCAGCCAATGACAGATAATAAAGGAAACACCAATAAAGCATACCTTTCACCCCTCCTCCTCCTCCTTTTACAGCCAATCAAGTAACGACACGGTTTTCTCGTGCAGCTATTTAAGGAACCAAGTGTGTTCATTTAGCAGTTAACGTAAGACCCTGATGAAGGCTAGCTGCAACGCTGGCCGAAACGTTGGCGCATTTTAAATTATGACGATGCGGTCTGATACCCTGAAGAATTTTATTGAAGAAGACAACGGCCGCGGAAGCCTACGCTTACAATATATACCGATGTCAGCGTTTGAGAGAGGACTTGCAGCTGAAAGAAGCCCATGGGAGCAATCGCCGAACAGCTCGACATATGAAGAGTAGCGATGCCACTATCCGACTGTGTTGCAGGAATGGATGAACCATGGCTCAACAGGCTGAATACAGCGTCAAGAAGGAAGAGGTCGACCTAGCTCATGGTTCCCCTTGCGCCGACTACCAGTGACCCTTCTACATCAACGAGCCCATTTGCAGTGGTATCAGTCACATTCGGCCTGGAGTCTGTCTTCAGCGATGACTCCCGCTTCGAACTGAGCCCCGATGACTGGCGAAGATGTGTCTGGGGACGTCCGTCACAGGCAGCGTCGCCCGCTATACCGCCCTAGAACCAGGAGTGATGGTCTGGGGTTCCATTACATTTCAGTTCATTTCATAGGAGGATCCCTTGGGCTGCCATCCGCGGCACCCTGACAGCGGTACATCGACGATATTCTACGAACTGTTTTGTTGCCATTCACGACAAGCCATCTTCGGCCTACATTTCAGCAAGAAAACGCCCGTCCGCACACGGCGAGGATTTCAAATGCTCATCTTCGTGCTTACCAAATCCTGCCTTGAAAAGCAAGGTCGCTGGATCTCTCCTCCATAGTCCTGACTGAGAACGTTTCCAGAATTATGGGCACTGCCCTCCAGCCAGCTCGGCATTTTGAGCATCTAACGCACCAGTTTGACAGAATTTGGCATGGTATCCCTCAGGAGGACATCCAACAATCTATCAATCAGTGCCAAGCCTAATAACTACTTGTGGCAGGGCCAGAAGCGGACCAATGCGTTACTGAACTGCTCAGTTTGTCAAGTCCTTGCTCTCGAATAAATAATCCAAATTTTCTGAAACTGTATTCATTTGTTTGTTTGTGCACGTACTGTACATCTAACTACCGATTTCCGTCCCATTAGCATCATTCCTAAGAGGCGTCGATTTTTTTTCCTCTGAGCGTAAAATAGGAACCAGATGGTGTCATTTACACCATTACACTATTTTTTAGCTAAGGGGACACAGTCGCGAGGGAACTCCCATACGGAATCAATGCTAAAACTAGCAAACGTCAGGTACACTTTCTGAAGTAACTAATTGAGATAAAGACCTGAAACTTTTAAAGTGTACAGCTGAAACATCATTCTCAAATCACGTAAAAAATGGGTAATGTCTTTTTTATATTTCATGAGATCATTTTTTTGTTCTACAAGACAAAAAATTAAAACTTCCCTAAACACCTTGGAGCTTGTAAATCTGTTCTTTTTATCACTGCTGGTCTATTTTTTTATCTAATTAATCATCGTTGTATTAACAATAGATATTTTAAGTCTGATGTTTGTAGCAGTCATAGTTTGAGAATAGTGTACCAGAAGGTAAAAAAATTTAGGTTTGAGAAAAATGGTATTAAAGTTTTACATGCAAGAAAGTAATGTACAATGTCATACAGACAGACTTTTAAAACATTCCAGGGCTATACTGTGGCTCAGATTCTTGATCTTTATCTTCTTCTGACTATCCTGGCCTCCTTGGTAGCATTTACTGCAGAAATATCAGCATAACGGATACAGTCCATGTCAATCTTTTTCAGTCCCCTTTCAGTATTGATACCATCCTTTGTTCCCAAGAGTCTTAATACATCAGTCTTCTTTGACACACCAGCATTGAAGCACATCACTGCATCATGAACATCAAATTTTAGTGTTTCTTTTCTAACGAAAACAGTTTTTGGTAGCCTTGTCCAAATGACAGAATTCAAACTTTCATTTGGGTTTTGAGTTTTTCCATGGAGACACTTTTTCAAGAGCTCTTTTGGCTAAGGTCTCTAAAAATGGGTTTCACAGCTAGCAGGACTTTTTCTGGAATTGAATGTTTGTGCTTATAGCTGGAAGATGTAGCTAGGTTGTTGAATTTGCACCAGCTGTCAGGTCCCCGTGGGCAAAGATTATGTTGTGGTTCCTCATCTGTTGAAATTTTATGAAAGAATATAACCCAGATGGCTCTCCTCATTGCTTCTACATTGTTGCAGTTATTTCTAATGGCCATACCATAATAAGTCTGGATCCTGTCTATTTCAGCCTTTGTCAGGCCCCCTTTAGCACCTAACTTTTTTTTCCTTACATATCTTTAGAAGTCGTGATCCCATTCTTTTCTTTACATGTCCTATACATTCCAGTTTATTAATTTTGACTCTACGCCCATAAGGTTTATCTTCTACCACTTTCTGATAAGCCTTACTGCCCCATCCCCAAGATAGTCTGTATAGAGGATACCTGTATAGAGGATACCTTTTGAAAATGTTAGCAACACCAGCCACTTCCATGCCTCCACTAGAACCATCATAGTCCTTTTTGCACACATGTTGCATAGTGGGATTTTTGCTACAGATATCACAGAACTTAGTAATAACTTCAATATCCAGAACCTTCCCAGTATCAAAAGAAGTTGCTGACACAATGCCATTTAGGGACGTATGCTCACGTTCCTGCCAACTGCCATCAAAACCAGCAGAAATTTGCCTTGGGTCAGATTTCGTATCATTCAACTGAACTGCTTCTTTGGCTGCTTCCAACATTGTAGATTCACTTATTTCAGCTACAACTGTACCAATAGTCTTGTTGTAAACATCAAACTTTCTTGGAGGTGGAGGAATGTTCATCACTGCACAAAGAACAGCACCTGCACTTCTCCCTTTTCCAATAGATCTAAGTGCATACACTAATCTTATATTGTTTTCATACAATCTGCTTGTTGTTACATGGGATGACATTGTATTGGCAGTACAGCTACATTCCAAACATGTCAAAACTAAATTACAAACAATTCCCTTGGTTTTCACCACATCTTCGTGCAAAGTAACGTTTCCACCACAGTTTTTACAATTTGTGTGTTTTTCGATAAGTTCACGTAATAACCTCATGGAGATCAGAATGTTTGTGTCAGTAACAACAGAAACACTGTTCACACCACATATTGCATTGTCACGCATTTGAGAGGCTCTTGGAAAACCGGCAGCACCTAGAAGCTTCTTGCTTGAAGCACTGACACTCGCACTGACTTCACTTTCAACATTATTTTCTGCCCTCTGTTCAAAACTAGCAGTTTCGCGGTTTATTTTTACATATTTATTTCCACGAAACTTAGGCTTATATCCAAATTTCCTTATTCTTCCCATTGTATTATAACGTTTCACAAAATCATTACATTTGTATCACCAAAACGTAAACAACTAGGATGAAGAAACTGACAAACGATAGTCGACAATGCAGACAGGCTGGCAAACATCAGAATAACAATTCTCTCTTGCAACCCAAATAAAGAGTATTTATATCCGTGGAACATAAATAATTGTTGTACTATAGTCAATGCTGACTACTGCGCAAGACACAGCAAAAATTGACGTGGCGCTAGTTACCATGCTTCACGAACAAATTAATAACTCCGAATCTAATAATCAGATTTGTATGAAACAAACGGCATTTTGTAGCCAAATAATTGGAGCATAGATTAAGACTAAAAAATCGATTTTTTTTAGCCTTTTCGAGACTGTGTCCTCTTAAACAACCGTATAAAACGTTTCAAGCCTTGAATGCTCCTCCACCTACTGCAGTAGGTTTCTTACCCGCTTTCATCTACAATCGTCTGCACACCAGTGTTAATGTCCTATTACAAAAGAAACTATGTAACACGCGTGATCCTTAATGTCTGCAAACGTCAGCAGCACTGGGGCAAATGTAGCCTACCCGAGTATCCAAGGTGACACATTTATCTTTCCTTGCCGGGGACAATAACTTACTTGAAGTAGTTGCTTACCTGTTTTCAAGAGACCATGTGGACCTCGAGTCAGACTTTCCACATAGTAAAATTCAAGTGCCAGCATTTCAGCAGCCGGTACTCAGACAGATTAGATAATAGGGTTCGTTACTGTCTTCCTTTAAATGAGAAACTGCACGTTGCGTCATTCCGAACAGTAGCACTCAGTTTTCGACCAGGTAAGAACAGACAATGATTTATGTCTGGCTTATTATTCGATACAAAAGGCCAGCTTTGAAGTCAAATCAGATTGTATAATCAAGCGAATGATTACGATATACAGGGTGTTACAAAAAGGTACGGCCAAACTTTCAGGAAACATTCCTCACACACAAATAAAGGAAAGATGTTAAGTGGACATGTGTCCGGAAACGCTTAATTCCCATTGTTAGAGCTCATTTTAGTTTCGGCAGTATGTACTGTACTTCCTCGATTCACCGCCATGATTTGATACGGGATACTCTACCTGTGCTGCTAGAACATGTGCCTTTACAAGTACGACACAACATGTGGTTCATGCACGATGGAGCTCCTGCACATTTCAGTCGAAGTGTTCGTACGCTTCTCAACAACAGATTCGGTGACCGATGGATTGGTAGAGGCGGACCAATTGCATTGCCTCCACGCTCTCCTGACCTCAACCCTCTTGACTTTCATTTATGGGGGCATTTGAAACCTCTTGTCTACGCAACCCCGGTAACAAATGTAGATACCCTTCGTGCTCGTATTGTGGACGGCTGTGATACAATACGCCATTCTCCAGGGCTGCATCAGCGCATCAGGGATTCCATGCGACGGAGGGTGAATGCATGTACCCTCGCTAACGGAGGACATTTTGAGCATTTTCTGTAACAAAGTGTTTGAAGTCACGGTGGTACGTTCTGTTGCTGTGTGTTTCCATTCCATGATTAATGAGCTCTAACATGGAAAGTAAGCGTTTCCGGACAAATGTCCACATAACATGTTTTCTTTCTTTGTGTGTGAGGAATGTTTCCTGAAAGTTTGGCCGTACCTTTTTGTAACACCCTGTATAGCGATCCTATCTACTTCTGATCTCAGAGTTAAACCGTCATAAATTTGTAGTGTAAAGATTAATTTTGTATCGATTAATTTAGTAGAAAATAACTTATGTATTTTTCAAGGCAAACTAACATACATTCGAGTAATTCAGACTCATCTTCCCTAGTCTGGTTTTCAAAAACTGTTTTTTCCGCTGTGAAACCTATGTTCTGTGATGTGTTACTACGCACCATCCACGTATCCTTACATGAATCCTTCAAAAAAAAAAAAAAAAAAAAATGGCTCTGAGCGCGATGGGAGTTAACATCTGAGGTCTTCAGTCCCCTAGAACTTAGAACTACTTGAACCTAACCAACCTAAGGACGTCACACACATCCATGCCCGAGACAGGATTCGAACCTGCGACCGTAGCGGTCGTGCGGTTCCAGGTGCCTAGAACGGCTCGGTCACAGTGGCCGACTGAAACCTTCACTTTTCTCATTTTAAAACCTGCAGTCTTATTTGCTTTTGAAACCAAGTCCGAAGGTTTATTGCTGTACACTACTACATTTTTCGTCGTATTGTATTGCAGATTTGCACAGTCGTACATTTCGCGACTTACTGCTGACCAACAGCTTACCCTCCACTGCATATAATTCCTCGAACACGAAAGGCAAATAGACAAAGCGCAGAACCATCTGGGGAGAGTTTACTACAAACAAATATTCCATCTTTTTATAAGCTTTTATCAGCCACATTCACTCCCGAACCAGCTCTTGTAATACGTTCCGTGCTGAGGGAACTAACCATTGATTTTGACATTTTAACTTATACAGACTATGGAATATATTACAGTGGACACTGAATATGTAAATGAACGTGAAAAAAATGTGTGACTTCTTGAGGCATAACAGAAACGCAGAAACAGTCCAGTCGTTGTCTTCATTGTGTGACAAGTTAAAGTTCTATTTCACGGAAACGAAGTTTTCTGCAGACGCTTTAGATATAATATTCCAAGTTTCACACTGCTACAGCGAGGCAGACTACCTAGTATCACAGATCCTGCCTCTACACAAATGAGACCCAACTTCGCTTCGGCGTTCGCAGTACTGCAGCAGCATCGAATGAGAACGCTTGGGAACTCCGAAAATTAATATACGACTCGGCTCCACTCAACACTGAACAGGCCGCTTGGCATGAGTCTATGCCACTAGCTCATCTTGTGTACAAGATAAGCGAGAGGAAAGAGATTATGTAAGTCATATACAGCGATACGATAACACTGTCTGCGCATAACTAATATATTTTCCTGAATAGAAGATTACTTTCCCGGTAAAGCTTCACAGAGTGCTATCGTCGTAGCTACAAAACTGACTCGTAAGTAGGGGTCGGCGAAGGTAAATGCATATCTTGAGGTATCGCATATTCTAAGTTTGATTAAATTCAAAGACAAGGCCATAAATACAGTAAAACAAAGGATACGGGTATATAGCAGACAGTGTTTTCTAGCAGCACATATGGAACTAATTGATAGACTGTGGTGAATAGAAAAAAAAAAAAAAAAAAAACCTTCTGTCATCAGACTAACCCGTATGTATTATAAAAGTGGATGTATGTATTTAAGTATGTTCTACATCTCCTAAACCACGAACTATTTCAACAAAACATCGTGCACATATCACCTACTGCCCGGAAAGAAATACTGTGGGGGTAAGAACCACCTGCCTCTCAAGAGAGTTGGGGTGGAAGCGAAAAAGAAATGTAGCTCACGACGCGCAGAAAGCCAGAATGTGTTCATTCACTATTGGAGAATGAGAGGACTTAGTCACTTGCAACAAACTTTACACACAATTTCGAACCTTTACGAGACCTTACCTAGATGACACTCCCGCAAAAATTATGAAGGAGAAAAGTTTATCGCTTACTACATTTGCGCTTTTCACGCAGTAAAACTACCGCACTAGTTATGACCTTTTTAATTTATAACTTCTTTACTACTAACTCCATTAGCTTTTTTTTCAGACAGCATTGATATACTCAATGAACGTACTTGCAAAAACATATATGATTTCACGACACATAGTTCAAGTTATATGACGTCAAAACACTGAGTGAGTCAAAACTTCCGCATCATGCATCACATTTTAATTTATTTCTTATTTATTACTAATCCTACTAGTAAAGCATTTCGCCGACAGTATCCACATACAACATTGGATGTACCTGCATAATTATGTCATTGTACAGCACATAGTACCGTAGATAGGACATCAAAAACAAAAATCGGAGTGAAAATTAAACTGCAGGTCGAAATTCGGTAGAGATACAAGTGAAATATGTCAACAAATATGTCTGAAATATATTAAATGTAAGTCAAATAGTTGCGACATGTGCGTACACTGGCAAAGGCGTATGCGAAAAGCTCCTCCTAAATCGCTGGATTGATTTCAAACAAACTTGGCACACATGTTAGTTACTATCTGAGGAGAATTGCTGTGTGGTTGAGAACCAGCAAACTTCTATTGGGGCGAAGTGACATCGTGGAGAGGGAAGAGTGGTGGAGGAGATGGATCATCACAGAAGAGGAAGGAGGAGATGGACATAGAGAGGAGGAGTGGGAGATGCACAGAGGGTTGTTGAGCAGATGGACAGAGAGAGGGGGGGGAAGGAGCAGATGGACAGAGAGGGGAGCAGGAGGGGATGGACACAGAGAGGAGCAGGAGAAGATTGATGGACAGACAGACAGAGAGAGGGGGGAGGGGAGGGGGAGACAGAGAGGGGAGAGAGAGAGAGAGAGAGAGAGAGAGAGAGAGAGAGAGAGAGAGAGAGAAGATGGACAGAGGGGGGGAAAGCAGATGGACAGATGGGGAGATAGAGAGACAGAGAGAGGAGTAGGCGGATGAAGAGAGGGAAGAGGAGGAGATAGATGGGGCGACAGAGAAGGAGCAGATGGACAGAGCGGGAAGGAGCTAATGGGCAGATAGGAAAAGAGCATATGTGCAGAGAGAAGAGGGAGGAGCAGTTGGACAGAGAGAGAGGTGAGAGGCAGATGGACAGAGAGAGAGGTGAGAGGCAGATGGACAGAGAGAGAGGTGAGAGGCAGATGGACAGAGAGAGAGGTGAGAGGCAGATGGACAGAGAGAGAGGTGAGAGGCAGATGGACAGAGAGAGAGGTGAGAGGCAGATGGACAGAGAGAGAGGTGAGAGGCAGATGGACAGAGAGAGAGGTGAGAGGCAAGTGGACTGAGAGAAAGGAATAGCAGATGGACAGAGAGGGGGATAGGAGAAGATTAATGAAGAGTGAGAGGTGGAGGAGGTGGACAAAGAGGGAGGAAAGGAGGAAATCGACAAGGTGGGGGGGGGGCAGGAAGAGTTCGACAGAGGGAGGAGGAAGTAGAAGATGTACTAATGAAAAATAGGAATAAATGCATACCCGGGGAACGCCACTTAGTAAGCTAACTGTTACTAAAATGAAGACTGGAACTTTCTTCCACGAGCCATTCAGTTTTAGTATGCGCCTTTTCACAAAGGATATATGTCAATATATCTTCACAAACCGTCAGTGGCAGGAGTATTTGCTTCACAAAGGTACAATTGACACAGCACAGTTACACTACTTTCTCTAGCTTTTAAACAAAAATCATTGCTTTTTTGTTTTTGTTTTTCAAATATTTCTATTATTTAAACAACAACATTTACTTTGAAAACCATTAAAAATCATAAAAACTTTAATATTACTCGAAATTAGAATGACATTAAATTTGGTTTTCAGGGGAGAATATTTAATCGAATTACCATTTAAAATGGTTTAAATGGCTCCGAGAACTATGGGACTTAACATATGAGGTCATCAGTCCCCTAGAACTTACAACCACTTAAACCTAACTAACGTAAGGACATCACACACATCCATGCCCGAGGCAGGATTCGAATCTGCTACTGTAGCAGTCGCGCGGTTAAGGGGTAAAGCGCCTAGAACCGCTCGGCGAATTACCATTTAAATAAGTGGTATACAAATATGAGAAGTTGCTAATTTTGATAAAATTGTTTGACCGAAAGTTATGAAACTACATATTTATTGAACTACATTCTTCCGAGGTCTTCCCACCGTTCAAAACCGAAAACAAAAGATTTTGTGTTAAAGCTGTGATGATACAGTAGGCTGCTAAAAATCTAGTGCACTAATAGGATAATAAAAGAGAAGTTTCTCCGCAGAAACGACGAATGAAAGAATGTTTAGAAAACAGACTAAAAGAAGGGACAGATTGATGTGTGTTTTGTTTAGTGCATCAAAGAGTAACTTATGACTTTGGGTGTAAGAGGTATAGATGAAAAGACTGGCACAGAAGAGGGAATCGCGGTGTGCAGCATCTAACCGATCAGAAGGCTGATTCTCACACACCCAACAGTGGGAAAACCACACTATCAACGTCTCAGTTGTCAAAATCAACTCCATATAATCGAAGAGATCAAGGGAGAATTATGGTGGCAGTATGCAAGACGGCCATGGTCAACTATTGGATTATTGCAGTGACTAGGCCCACTGTGAGGCCGGCGTACACTTACAAGCACGTGCATGTTAAATATTTTTGACGGGCAATGGAGGATGTTTCCCATGATCTTTCGATGTAAGTACGTAACCAGCAGTACCGAACCGCAGCTGATGCTGAATTCACCCCACTAGCCAGAGCGACACTCGACCCGACCACGTGCAAGGCAGACATCCAATTGGCGCGCCTTGGGACAGGGGCGGCGGACGCGGCTAGTGTTAAGCATCGGGTGTGGTCGAGCCAATCAGAAACACCCCTGGGACGGCAAACATGAGCCGGCGGTGGCAGCGGACCGCAAACAGAGCCTGTTTACTCAGCTCGCCCCGGTTCGTCTGGACGCGGTATCGGTTTCCTCGGCAGTGATAGCGGCCCGGCAGCGACGCCACAAATCTCCCACCCTCTGCGTGGGCGCCCGCCGGGATTTATGGAGCAGGCGCTGGAGGCGCCAGAAGCACTGGAGGCGGGCTGATAATCCGCTGCGGAGACGAAACCTGCGGGGTCGCGCCGCGGAGGACTCCAGCAACCGCAAAGATTTATGGCGGCGCAATCTGAGTAAACACCCCAAGGCAGGCACTACTCCATTAGCGGGAGGCGCTTGTTTGCATAATTGGCTCCACCGTCTTACGACGTGACTTCGGCTACTGTGCCACTGTTTTAGTCAGGTCGTTACAACTCCATATAACAGTGAGATCCGCGTCTGAGAGGCGTATCTTACTGTACCACCAAACATGAAAAATTATGATGTCAAGGATTAATTTACCGCTACTAAAACAATGAACGGCTATTTAACATAGTTTTGGCCGATCAATACTTATCTGGTTATCAGCTGTGTGGTAGAGTAGTCTTGAAGCTATAAACAATAATCTAATGGTGTAAGGTCTGGCGCTCTTGATGAACTGTTAATTGTACTATCGTAGGCAGTCCAGCGATTAGGCTAAGTATGGTGAAGATGTTCCCCATGCGTCTGCTAAAATGTGTAGGGGCTCTGTCATACGAATAGGCAACAACAGGCTCTAAAATGACTGGACTTATTAATTTGTTACTGATCATGTCGCAGCAACTATTCATCGGCAGACGACGAAGTTGGAAACTGGTTTCCTCTATAGCGTGTGTATTTTCCTACCATCGGTAACTGTGATGTGTTGTTGACGCCATTCCGTTTTAAGTTGGCCTCGTCAGTGATTAATATTAATGGAAGCAAATGACGATTTTTATTTTCTTTGGTCATAAGTCTTCTGACTGCTTTGATGCAGCCCGCCACTAATTCATCTCCTGTGACAACTCTTTCATCTCAGAGTAACAATTGCAACTTAAGTTCTCAATTATTTGCTTGATGTATCGCAATCTCTGTCTTTCTCTACAATTCTTACTGTCTACAGTTTCCTCTAGTACCATTCCCTGGTGTCTTAACAGATATCCTATCATCCTGCGCTTCTTCACCAGTTCTGTGGAGAAACTCCTCACTCTTTGCCTTACCACTCCACCAAATTTTCAACATTCTTCTGTAGCACGAAATCTCAAATGCTTCGACTGTCTTCTTTTCCGCTTTTCTCACAGTCCATGCTTTTCTGCCATACAATTCCGTGCTCCAAACGTACATTCTCAGAAATTTCTTCCTCAAACTAAGACATATGAGACTAATAGACTTCTCTTTGCCAAGAATGCACTTTCTGCCAACGCAAGTCTGCTTTTTATATCCTCTTTGCTCCCCTCCATCATGTGATGTATTTTGCTTAGGTAGCGGAGTTATTTAACTTCAACTACTTCGTGATCACCAATCATGATAAGTTTGTCGCTGTTCTCACTTCTACTATTTCTCATTACTTTCGTCTTTCTCCGATTTACTCTTAATCCATATTCTGTACTCATTAGATTATTCATTCCATTCAACAGATCCTGTAATTCTTCACTTTCACTGAGGATACCAATATCATCAGCGAATGTCAACACTGATATCCTTCCGCCATGCATTTTAATCCCCCTCTGGAACCTTCCTTTTATTTTCGCTACTGCGTTTTCGGCGTAGAGCTTGAACAACAGGAGCGAAAGAATACATACCTGTCTTACACCCGTTTTAATCCAAGCATTTCGTTCTTGGTCTTCCACTCTTATTGTTCCCTCTTTGTTCTTGTACATGTTGTATATTACCCGTCTTTCCCTACAATTACCCTTATTTTTCTCAGAATTTCCAGCTTCTTGCACCATTTTACATTGTCAAACGCTTTTTCCAGGTCAACCAATCCAATGAATGAGTCTTGTTTTTTCTTCAGTCTTGCTTCCATTATCTACCGCAACGTCATAACTGCATCTCTACCACCCTTAGCTTTACAAAAGCGAAACTGATCGTCATCTAACAGATCCTCAATTTTCTTTTCCTTTCTTTTATTTTAACCAGTGGCAAAATTCAGATCGTGTTGCATCGTCCACAATGGGAAGACTGTGGAAACGCTTTACGTGAAATGGGTAAAAATTTTCCGCATGTAATGTTCACCATGATATGACTACGCTGCATCATTTCAACAATGTGTTGCTATCACTGCACTGGTTGTTGAACTACGTTACGAAGAAAACTGTGGACTTTACAGAAGATGGTACCTGTTTCGTGCAGTGTGCTGGAAACTTTGGTAAACACTCTACAATGAGGAATTCAACGTGTCGGACAGCGCCGATGGTATTCTTCGACAGCAGCTGGAACACTCCCATCACAAAAGCCGTAAACATACATCATGTCTACGTATTTTTCGTTAGTCTAAATGTGTGGCATTTTTGCCGGCTCGAGTACAAATACAGTTAACGCACACTAATACACTCTGAATCACCTGCAATATTTCACTCACAAAACTTCATGAACATCTATTCTTTCAACGGCCAACTTAGAGGCAGAAAGAAATCCCGAGCAAACAGGTTGAAAGCAACGAGGTAGGCTGGGTTAGAATGGAAGGTCAAAGAGCTTGGGTAGGTAAGAAATATATGTGTGGGCCACTAGCCCAAAACATATGTACGTCAATTGTAATCTGTCACGGAAACCATTCGGAATATTTTCAAATAATAGTTCTCGTCGTATCCTGGAATATTGACCATTCCTCCTGGGACACCCTTTATATTAGAATGTTAGTCTGAATTACGGACTCCGCATCTCGTGGGCCCGCATCTCGTGGTCGTGCGGTAGCGTTCTCGCTTCCCACGCCCGGGTTCCCGGGTTCGATTCCCGGCGGGGTCAGGGATTTTCTCTGCCTCGTGATGGCTGGGTGTTGTGTGCTGTCCTTAGGTTAGTTAGGTTTAAGTAGTTCTAAGTTCTAGGGGACTTATGACCACAACAGTTGAGTCCCATAGTGCTCAGAGCCATTTGAACCATTTTTTTTTTTTTTTTTTAATTACGGACTGCGCCAGTTTTCAATAGTGTAAACCTAGTTCCTGCTCTAATTACAGTCCGGATCCCTACTCTAAAACGACTACATAGCGTCGACGGACTGTTTCCGGCAAGTTACCGTCCCTCGTATGGGGAGATGTGCCTCTAATATCTACTGAAATATTGCAACTACTGTTTTACAATTTTTTCCAAGCAGACCACCATGGTCTACAAACTGCATCTCCATCTTCAACACTAACTACATCTGTCGCATAAATCAGCATTTCGCAACTGATGCGTCATCTGAAATATTGAGTCATATCTGGGTAAGACATAACTCTTTTCCACAGCCAACGTTCGGGGGATCGTGCCTAAAAGACGGCCAGCTAGTCACATATATTACCGATTAATAGTTTCATGCTTTCTTTGAAATGACTTCCGTTAAGTTGTTCAGTATCCCAAATTGGTCAATATCTCTCAACAGCCACGCTACATCTCATGACGTATGTTCTGATCTTACGATGTGCGTTACTTCATGGTATGTGGGGCACACGAAATCTACGTGCTCTTTAGTCCCCTCCACAGTACCGCAGTCAAAACTGGGCTGTCCCTTTTCCCCATCCAAAAAATATATGCTGGGTAAGGCCGATATTCGGCCAGGAAGTGCAGCAGTCCTTGTGTAATCTTTAGATGTTTCATCCCTAGCCTTCCTTGAGCATCTGGAAGAAAGCCATAGGTTCTTCTTCCTATTCTTCTTATCTAATCAATTTTAACATTAGATTATTATTTTTGACATCATCTCTTAACAATGCAAATATAATCACTAAATATGAGTCTAACTTTCTCATAATTTGGTCTCTTCAGCTAGAATCTTGAGGCATGTTCGCGTATCGTTAAACCCAGTGGGCGTACGCTCATCATCGCCGTTAGGGGACGTACGGTATGCTCCACTTGAATGTAATGTTTCGCTACACACGGTACACCGTCATGGAAGGTCTAACCCGCATGAGCTTCTGGACGAAGAAGCTGCAACTGTTGCTCACTACTGATGCATCTATGATATTATGATACAACTTCACTAGCCCAGTAAACAGGCGAAATCTTCTATGCCCAATCCTTGCGAACTTGCTCAAGGAATTGACAGGCAGCACCAAGACTCGACGCCCAGCTCCCATTGCCAACACCACGGGCAGTGTCACTCACTTCATGAGGCACGCAGTTAACCTGGCCAATACACACTCGAAAGAGTAGACAGCTAGTCCAGTAGCCCACAGAAACTGGGCACAGTCTCAAGGGGACGAACAGGAAACTCTAAATCGAGCGAAACACCCCAAACTGACATTACAGTATTTCCATGCCTGGATGTTGATAAAAATTTCATCCTTAAGCAAGTTAGTTTTCAATAAGAAAAAATTCAGTGCTATATATGAAGAATGGTGTGAATACATGGCTGTTTGGGATGCCTGACATCTCTGGAGCTTTTCAGGTGGAGATCACAACATGACATGTCTGGAGGACAGCCTATGGCCACCTTTTGGGATTCGAGAAGAGTCGAATCACTGTAGCATCACGTCGACGGACGACATACACATTAGGCTGTAGTACGATGCCTGCAGCGTGAGTGCTGACTAGTCAGGCTCAGATCAACAGTGTGACTACAAGAATAGGCCCCATTCGTTCCCAAAGGACTGCATGATGGCATTTTTCCACTGACTGACGAACAGACGGATTACAAAATGGATGAAATCCTTGCAGAGGTTAAAGGCTGTGTGTCACCACGAATTGCCATGAATACACTACTGTAGGCTGGGAAAAGAGCACGTGTTGTAATGCCTTGTTTAGCGCTAGCATCATACCACAAGAAAGGTATACTTGCGCGGTGAGAGTCAGACTCAGTCGCAACATAAAGTAGCAACGTGTAGTGTTCGGCGACAAATCTCGCTTCTGTTTCTGGTGGTCAGATCGACACAAAAGTTTCCATACAATAACTGATAGACTATCATGTCGTGGCAACAGTGGCAGATCAGACTTCGCAACCTGTCGAATGGTGTGCTGTGTGCAGGTGACCTGCCTATGAAAACCAGGTGCTACAATACTGACGACACATTTATGTACGTTTGCTAGTGGGGATACTCAGCCAACAGATAATTGTTAAAATTCATGGTGAACCTTCAGCGGTACTTTATTTTGCACAATTCGTTTCGCTACTAGTTTCAGTGAAATGACCATTATCAAGCATAAGCTGGCATGAACGGATGGAAAGTTATATTCTAATAACAGTATTTTGCTCTTTTGAACCCACCGCAGTAGAAAAAAGTTTTTAACAATAGTGTGTATGACAGTCACACACTGACTAGCTGTCGTTGTGAACTTTGCTTCTTGACGAATACTATTGTACATAGCTGTTATTGCTAAAAACGTTTTATCTACTATAGTAGGCTCAAAAGAGCAAATTAGTCTCATTAATCTTTCCAGCCGTTCATGCCAGCTAATGCTTGATAACGGTCATTTGACCGAAACTAGAAGCAAAGCGAATTGTGCAAAATAAAGGACATCTGAAAGTTCATCATGAATTTTAGCACTGCTGACACGGCTTGCTGCTGTAACACCGTCCGCCAAAGCGGTGGGCTAAGTTTCCATATGTAACAAAATTGTTCAAATGGCTCTGAGCACTATGGGACTTAACATCTGTGGTCATCAGTCCCCTAGAACTTAGAACTACTTAAAGCTAACTAACCTAAGGACATCACACACATCCATGCCCGAGGCAGGATTCGAACCTGCGACCGTAGCAGTCGCGCGGTTCCGGACTGAGCGCCTAGAACCGCGAGACCACCGCGGCCGGCTCCATATGTAACAGTTTCTATAGTCGCCTAAATGACGAGAGACGGATTCGTGTCACAACATAGCTTGCCTGAGCTACCGTAAGTATTCGCCATTCTTCAGTTGGTAGCATTTGTACAGTGACTGGTTCTGGAACTTCCGAGTACAGTAGATGCTGTGGCAGTCTCCACGCCATCCGTCGTTCCAGTGTAAGGCCAAGTAGCTACAGCTTTGCGTAGCAGGGTCATCAGGTAGCCACTTCTTGTCTACAAGCCACTGCTAGACCTGATGGTTCTGGTTTACAACCTGGTGTCGTTACCAAATGGGGATCTGTAGTTGGGTGCCTTCGTCTGGCACTCTGGGCAGTCTCCATGGTCCTGGGTTCGGCACAAGGTATCTGCACTCCAGACCTGCTGCGTAGGCTCGCTGGCTGAAGGGACGTCTGTCTTGCGTCAGCATGGGCACGTTGCCGGCCTCAGCTCTACCACTGAGGTAGTACCTGCTGGCAAATACATACTCCAGCTGCCGTAGGCTCATGTACGCAACAGAGAAGCTATGCTAAGATAGCATCCAACCGGCTCGATGACCACGTATGGCAGAGATACGCCAACAACCAACTCTGTACGGAAGTCTTGTGGGATAAACAATGTTAAAACTGGATGAGCTGTTATGATCCGGAACTCGCTGTGGTACTATTAGATAGAACATGATATTCTGGGACAGAAGCGGCCATCCTGACTTACAGTGGTATGCATTTCCGATACCATTACAGTCACTTCAACTAGGGATTCTCGACACCCATGCCTCTACAAATCTTGAAATCACGGTGTGGGGAGCTATATGCTAACAGTACAGGCATTCAGGATAGTAACTGGTACTTCAGATGGCTCTCGTGGTTATCCCACGCTTCCTGACTGCAAATTTGTGTGACAGTTTGGTGATTCGATTTGTTGCCATTCATCAACAAAATTTCAAGGAGGCGGTTTCCAACAGGATAATACTCGCCCACATACCACTGATGTAACCCAACAAGCTCTACAGATTGTCGACATGTTGCTTTGACCTACTCGATCATGAGATGTGTCCCCAATCGAGAACATATGGGATATCATCGGACGACAACTCCAGCGTCATCCACAAACAGCATTAACCATCCCTGTACTGACCGACAACGTGCAACTGACACGCGGCACATGTACGTCACAATACATACACGTTTCCATGCTTGCATTCAACATTCTGGCGGTTACACATGTTATTAATGTACCAGTGTTTCACATTTGTAATGGCTTATCTCACGCTTACATTAATGTGTGCTTTTGCAATGTTCATCACTTAAATATGTCTCCTATACTAATCTATTTCTAGAATTTCACTACTCTACATTAATTATTTTTTTGGTGCTGTGACTTTTTTCCGTCAGTGTATATGTATATATATGACTTACGTCTTCGTCTTCAACACAGTGTCACAGAAGTGAGATTACGTCTCAGATTCCCGTTCGCAGCTGAGCCAACGGTATATTTTGGGTTATCATGACGTAGAGTCTTCCCCTTGTTGCTCAGAAAGCTCTCCACTCTTTGTCACACTCTCTCCTAAGCTTGATGTTACATATGAAGTCTCCCACTGTTACTAGTTCGTTTTCTTGTTTACCATAGAACACATCTTTCGTTGCAAGAGCGTCATTTATTTCACTTCCTGGTATGTCGATATAAGCTTTGATGCATCAAATTGAGATGCGATGTTTCTTTCTCGTCAGTTCACACATTTCGATTACTATCAGATAGGTTCTTGGATGATATGAGTGACCTTCCTCAAGTTTTAACGAAGATGATCGCATATTTAGTGTTGGACAGAATGATGGCATAATTTTCTATTGACGAATGGGCATATTTTATAGCTTCCAGGTTGCCAGTAAGCTCCGTACTCGTGAAAGTGTTGTCAATATTCAATTTCCGTTAGGCTTTATACTGTCGCACTTGCTCCTAAATCGCACATCCAGTGCTATTCGCAATCTTTAACCCGATCATGTATGTTGATCCAGCTAGCGGATACCCAGTTAGTACTAAGGTATTCCACAGAATAACAAGAGATAGACGCTTGCCTCCAAATAAATCGCGTCATTAAACTTCATTGAAAGTGGCCGATGCTGTTTACCTCTTCGCGCTGACTGTTTAGTATCCTGCACCCGCAAAAAGTGCTGTATACTTAACAGCTATGCTATCGAAGCATCACCGCGTGGCACTAGCACATCCGTGGCAGTGACTCAGCGTCGTGAAGGAAGCATTCAAATGAACGACGTAGTCAGATGTGTATGTAATGGGCTGTAAAGATGCGTTGCATGTTGTGAGTGGTCGTCTACCAGCAATAAACGTTGCGTAAGTCATTACAACCCAGAGTAGACGCGAAAGGGTGCCTTATACACTCCTTGACGTGTTAGACCAGATGCCAATGGTCGTTGTTCGTCCATGTGGATTGCAGTATCGTGATTTTGTAGCTAGAACTGTACACAGTGCTCCTGTAAATGACGCGTGTGTCAAAGAGGTGCGATAGTGACTATCATGGTAAATTTGACAGTAGACTATGAAACTTAACGCTAGAACTGAGTGCCGGACTCCTCGTCCGGAAGCCATAAACGTGCCTTACAGCTTCGAGAAGCGACACAACACGCGTCACTGCTGTGAGTAATCCACTGTAAGCCTCCTCAGACTGTAGACGTCTGTTCTGTTGCAGAATTAACGTTTGATGGAGGAACAGGACTTAGGGATACTGGATACTGTAAAAATGACAGAGAGAGGGAGGGAGAGAGAGAGAGGGAGGGAGAGAGAGAGGGAGAGAGAGAGAGAGAGAGAGAGAGAGAGAGGGAGGGAGAGAGAGAGAGGGAGGGAGAGAGAGGGGGAGAGAGAGAGAGAGAGAGGGAGAGAGAGGGAGAGAGAGAGAGAGAGAGGGAGAGAGAGGGAGAGAGAGGGAGAGAGAGGGGGGAGAGAGAGGGGGGAGAGAGAGAGGGAGAGAGAGGGAGAGAGAGGGAGAGAGAGAGAGAGAGAGGGAGAGAGAGGGAGAGAGAGGGAGAGAGAGGGGGGAGAGAGAGGGGGGAGAGAGAGAGGGAGAGAGAGGGGGGAGAGAGAGGGGGGAGAGAGAGGGGGGAGGGAGAGGGGGGAGAGGGAGGGGGGAGAGAGGGGGGGAGAGGGAGAGAGAGGGGGGAGAGGGGGAGAGAGGGGGGGAGAGGGGGAGAGAGGGGGGAGAGGGAGAGAGAGGGGGGGAGAGGGGGAGAGAGGGAGAGAGAGGGAGAGAGAGGGGGGAGGGGGGGGAGAGGGGGGAGAGGGGGGGAGAGGGGGGAGAGGGGGGAGAGGGGGGAGAGGGGGGGAGAGGGGGGAGAGGGGGGAGAGGGGGGAGAGGGGGGGAGAGGGGGGGAGAGGGGGGAGAGGGGGGGAGAGGGGGGGAGAGGGGGGGAGAGGGGGGGAGAGGGGGGGAGAGGGGGGGAGAGGGGGGGAGAGGGGGGAGAGGGGGGGAGAGGGGGGAGAGGGGGGAGAGGGGGGAGAGGGGGGAGAGGGGGGAGAGGGGGGAGAGGGGGGAGAGGGGGGGAGAGGGGGGAGAGGGGGGAG